>NC_092872.1:431412785-431715285 GCF_028372415.1 Notamacropus eugenii
AAGGACTTATATGACCTGATGCTGAGTGAAAGGAGCAGAACCAGGAGAACTTTATGCACAGCAACAACCACAGTGTGTGAGAGTTTTTTCTGGTAGATTGAGATTTTTGTAATAACACAAGAACTTCTGAAAAAAAAAAAAAATCCCAATGGTGGACCTCAAGGCAAAATGCCTTCCACACTCAGAGAGAGAAATATGGAAGTCACTCACATAATGTAGCAGATCATGTTTGTGTATGTGTATGTGTTTGTGTATCATGTTCTGATTTGTTAAAAAAAAAAAAAAGAAAAATTTCTTAACATTTATTTTAAAAAAATTTCGAGTTCCAAATTCTCTCCTTCCCTCCCCCAACCTTGAGAAAGCAAGCACTTTGATATAGATTATATATTTGCAGTCATGAAAAACATTTCAACGTTTCCAACAAAAAGAAAATAAAAACCAAAGCCAAAAACCAAAATCAAAACCCAAGAAAAATAAAGCTTAAAAAAAAGATGCTTCAGTCTGCATTCCCACTCCATCAGATCTTTCACTGGGGGTGGACAGCATTTTTCACTGTTAAGTCCTTTAGAATTGTCTTGGATCATTGTGTTGCTGAGAACGGCGAAGTCATTCACAGTTGAGCATCATACGGTATTGCTGTTCCTAGGTACAATATTTTCTGAATTCTGCTCACTTCACTCTGCATTAGTTCATGTAAGTTTTCCCAAGTTTTTCTGAAAGCATTGCTGTTTATTTCTTATAGCACAAAAGTATGAGAATTGAGCCCGTCTAACGAGCCCCCAACTGTGAGAAACATGCTCACCTCAAACAAAAAACAGTACGTACTGTGAAATCAGGAAAGCTTTTATTAATCTTTACATCCATTCCCTCTGAATGGGTAGGTAGCCTCCCCAGTAAGGTTACAGGAAGACTGTAACACGTTCAGAAAAATGGACACTTCTTTGACGATTTTCCAAATTTTTGAATCTCCCAGACCACCGTCCCCTGGCCGTGTGACTTTGTTCTCCTGTCTGATATAGGCTTTCCCTCAGACAGCTCATCGAGTCTATGATTTAGTTTCTGACTTTTACCTGTCATAGGTCATGATTCTGTGGAAACAGAACTTCCTTGTTTCCCATGATAGTACTTCATCACAATCATATACCACAACTTGTTCAGCCATTCCTCAATTGATGGGCATCTCCTCAACGTCCAATTCTTTGCCACCACAAAATGAGCAGCTATAAATATTTTTATACTCATTTCTTTGATGTCTTTGGGATACAGGCTAGTGATGGTTGTTGTTGTCGTCTTTATCCTTTATTCTCCAAGAGAACCATGATATCAAGATGATGACATGACTGGCAGTTGACTTTGATTTGAGTGAGGGAGGGCTGTGCAAGCTCACCAGCCTCACTTCTCCTCCAGAGTCATCTGGGTCCAGTGGCCTGACATTTATCAGAACAACTGGAGATAGACTAGGATGCAATATGGGACCCTGGCCATTTTAGGCTAAGATCTTATCAGATTCTCACTTTGCAGTGAGATAGACCCATTCAATGAATAGGCCTCTTTAAGTAGTTACTCAAAGGATGGCCCCTATTAATTAAAAAACAACAAAAACTATGAAGATAAAAGAAACAGAGGTCCTTCTAGGTTGCTCCAAGTTAAAAAAGGTGAGACAAGTTGGGGATGAGAGAGAAAAAGGAAAGGGGAGAAAAGCACAAAGAAAAAAATAAAAATTCCCTTCAGCAGGACAATTTCAAAGCTTTCTATTTAATAACATCAAATGACAAAATAACAACAATGAAGACGACTAATTTCTCTTGCTTTTTAATGTTTATAAGGCATTTTCCTTATAACAATCCTGTGAGATAGGCAATAAAACAATTATCTTCATTTGATGGATGAACAGAGGCCCCAAGCCGTGATAGGCCTTACTCAAGGTTGCGTGGGGATTGTAAATGATTGAATTGAGATTTTTGAATCCAGGTTTTATGAAGTCCAGTGTTCTTTTTCCTGTACTCACATACCATACTTAGCCTCATTTTTTTTGCCTCTTTAATATGAAGGAGTTAGAATGGACTAGCTCTGAGGTTCCTTCTATCCAGAAAGTGTTAAGGTTCTATATTATTATGATTGAGAGCATCTCAAGGGAATTATTCATCCAAACATGTTTTGCCTTAATTAAAACCAATTTTTTTTAGAAGTTTGTGGTGTTAAAGGTTTTCTAGTCTTATTTTAGCAAACATTTAGAATTTCATAAAGGTTTGGGTAAGTGCCATATACATGACTATTGGGTGCTGTGACAACCTCCATGTAGACTCTAATCTTGAGTTCATTTTGTATTTTGCGTAATTTTGCCGATCTAGCAGTTAAGCTACCTTTGTTTTCTTCTGAAACATCAGAAAAGTTCAGCTAGTAATGGTATTGCTGGGACAAAGGGAATACAGAGTTTTATAGCCTGTTGGGCATAGTTCCAAACTTCGTTCCAGAATGGTTGGATCAGTTCATAACCACCAACAGAGTATTAGTGCCCCAATTTTCACACATCCCCTCTAACATTTGTCATTTTCCTTTTCTTCCATATTAGCCAATCTGATAGATCTGAGGTGGTACTTCAGACTTTTTTAAATTTTAATTTCTCTAATCAATAATGATTTAGAACATTTTTTCATATTACTATAGATAGCTTTGATTTCTTTTTCTCTAAATTGTCTGTTCATATCCTTTGACCATTTATTTATGAATTGGGGAATGACATGTATCTTGATAAATTAGACTCAGTTCTCTATATATTTGAGACATGAGGTCTTTCTCAGAGAAACTTACTGTAAATTTTATTTACCCTGTTTTCTACTTTCCTTCTAATCTTAGCTACATTGGTTTTGTTAATGCAAAACCTTTTAAATTTGATGTAACCAAAATTATCCAATTTTCATCTCATAATGCTTTCTACCTGTTGTTTTGTCATAAATTGTTCTCTGATGTGACAGGCAAAATTTTCCATACTCTCCTAATTTGCTTATGTATTGGTTTTAAGTCTAAATCATGAACTTATTTCGGATATGTGTGTGTGTGTGTATGGCATATGGTATGAATGTTGATCTACACCCAGTTTCTACCAAACTATTTCTCCCTTTCCCCAGCAGTTTTTGTCAAACAGTAAATCCTTTTTAACACAGTTGAGATCTGGTACAACTTGGCTACTTTCCTTCACATTTTTCTCATTGATTCCCTTGATATTCTTGTCCTTTTGCTCTTCCAGATGAACTTTGTTATTATTTTTTCTAACTTTCTCAAATACATTTTTAGTAATTTGATTGGCATGGCACCAAGTAAATTCGGTAGAATTGTCATTACTATATTGGCTCAGCCTACCTATGAGCGATTAACATTTCTCCAGTTGTTTAAATTTGACTATTTGAATTTAAAGTGTTTTGTAATTGTTTTCCTACAGTTTCTGGGTTTGTCCTAGGAGGTAAACTCCCAAGTGTTTTATATTGTTTACAATTATTTAAAATTGAATTTTCTTTTTATCTCTTGCTGCTGGACTTTTGTTGATAACACAGAGCAATGTTGATGATTTGTAAAAGTTTATTTTATCTCCTACAACCTTGCCAAAGTCATTATTTTCACTAGCTGTTTAGTTGATTCCCTAGGGTTCTCTAAGTATACCACCATATTGTCTGTAAAGAGTGATAGCTTTGTTTCCTCACTGCCTGTTCTAATTCCTTCAATTTATTTTTCTTCTCTTATTGCTATAGCTAACACTTCTAGTACAGTATTGAATAATAATGATTGGCATTCTTGCTTTACCCTTATCCTATTGGGAAGGCTTCTGGCTTATCTTCATTATAGATAATGCTTGCTGATGTTTTTAGATAGATACATACTATTTAAGTTATTCCTGTGCCCACTAGTATTTTTAATAGAAATGCATAGGAGTAGCTAAATGGTGTAATAGACAGAGCACTGGCCCTGGAGTTAGGAGGACCTGAGGAAAAATCTTGCCTCACACATTTACTAGCTGTGTGACCCTGGGCACATTTCTTTTCCCAAATTTTCCTCTACTGCTCTTATTTGATTTTTAAAATCCTTTTGGAGCTCTTCCAGGAATTCCTGTTTGACTTGTATCTAATTCACATTTTTCTTTTAAGTCTTGCTTGCAGCTGTTTTGACATCATTGTGTTCTGAGTTTGCATCTTGATCTTCCCTGTCACCATACTAACTTTGTGATCAGGTTCTTTTTTTTTTGGTTATTGGTGTTTGCTCATTTTCCAGTCTGCTTCTTGACTTTTAACTTTCTATTAAAATCAGACTCTTCTCCCAGGGTGGAAGGGGCACTGTCCCAAGCTTTAGGCTTTTTGTGCTGCTATTTTCAGAGTTAGTTCTGGGGGTTGGTAGATTTTTGGTGGTAATAAGGTAGTGTGGTCTAAGGAGAGGTGTGGTCACTGCTCTCCTGGTCTTTGCTCTGATCTTTACCCAGGAATGAACTTTGTTCCCCTGTAGCCACAAGTGTTAGTACTCTTCTTGGTCCTCAACTGTGACCAGGTCACTTGCTTTCTTACAACCATAATCATCTGAGCTTCTTTCTATCTTGGAATTGAGACCAGAATCCCTACTCTCTTGTGCCCCTCTCCACTCTGAATCTGCGATCAAGGTCCCTGTCCCCCTAAGGCTGCAAGTGCCAGTGCTCCTCTTCACCCTGGGATTGTGGCCTAGAACTACATATGGTCAGTCCAACAGGGTTCTGAACTCAATGTCAACAAAGGGTCCCTTGTGACCTCTTTCTGACCAGTTGTCCTACCCCCTTACTGTCCATGGGCTGAGAGCTCCCTAAGCTGTTGCTGCCACTGAGATAGCTGCCTCCAAGGCCTGGGGCTGGCACCATGACGTGGCCTGTGCTACACTCCAGGCCAACCACCATCATGATGAGACAGTCCTTTCTTGCCAACCTTCTAAGTTGTCTGGAGGTAGAAAATTGTTTCACCTAAACTTTTGTTTGTCCTAATGCTCTATATTTCAATTTGAGGCAGCCTGAAGTGGAGTTGGCATTGTCTATCCACTCTCTTGAAGCTGAAAACCATAAGCATCTGAACCAATTGCAGAACCTAAAGAGACTCAAAGTAACACAAGAGCCTGAAAAACTTGAACCTCTCTTCTTTATGGCTCTCATCAACTCTGCCCCACCCCTCAGACCTGCCTGGGACCTTGACCTCCACCAAAGAGAAGAAATTTCCATTCCAATGAGTTTTGAGGTTCAGTAACATTCCTCGTCTAGGCTGAAACTCTTTGTGGTCCCTTGCAAAGGTCAGTTGAGGCAAGTCCAAAATCTTTAACTATATAGTATAAACACAAGCATTAGTGTTTTAAAACAACAAGGATGATTTTCCTGGTGTCCTAGGTAACCAACCTTTGATATTATTGAAATGAAGACAGAAAAATGCACATTAACAGTACATGCAGTAGACATCACACTATTCAAAGCATCACCTGGGAGAATACTACAGTGGCAAAATTCGTAATTACATACAGGATATAATACATGCACATTTTGAAAGAACACACATATCCATAGTACACAGCAATCAATCAAAAGCATAGCTAACTAATGAAGGGAAGCTAGCTAGCTGCAACAGCCATATGCCTATATATATTTAATAACATAAACAGAAAACAATTAACAACTAGCACTGCTATAGCATAAACATAGCACAAAACTTGGTCAAAGGAACAAAACAGTAAAATAAAAAAACAAGTGTACTCAAATGTCCAGTTTACATGCATTTACATGCAAGATACATTTCACATGGACAATATCTTCAAGGTTACTTGTGACAACATAACTTAGCTTGGTGACAGGTCCAATAAAGCTAATTCTCCTGTCATTGATCTCTCTGCTCCTGTATCAGAGCTAGTAGTTGACTCGGGCTGACATCAGCATCATTATGGACTTGTTTGTCTATACCTGAGCTGGCACCCATATGAATTTGGCTGTCAGTGCGTTCAAGCTCTGTGGTTTGAATCTATTCCCCAGGAGTTTTGATAGCAGCTTGAGGCAGGAAAAGAGCTGTCCCAGGGTTCATTTGTTCTGCCCTGTAAAAATACACATCATTTCCTTCATTGGATACATTCTTTTCATTGCCCATATCTGAGTCAGAAAGTCTTGGCACAGCTGGTAAATCATCTCTTTCCCTCAGTCTTTGCCTAGGTGATTGTCCATTAATTCTCTATACTTGCTCATTAGAAAGTTCAAATAGCTCTCCTATGGGCAACAGGTGGTTGTGGTGAATAGTGCTGATAGAGCCCCCTCCTTTCTCTGGGACTATTTTTTTTTTACATCATTTATCAAGTTTACTTAGCCTCTGGCATATGAGAGTTAATTGTATTCTGTGGTTATAAGATGAAACACTGGGGTGGACTTTCCATCAAATATTTTTATTGAGTGTTAAATCTGAGAAGAAAGCATCAGAGATATATGTTAAGAGAGACAGAAATTGATATCTGTGCTACTTCTGGAAGAGGAAAAATTCAGAAAAACGAAAGAATTAGATCCCTTGAAAGACCAGGTTTTCTATTTCAAGGTTAGAAGAGCAATTATGTTTCTTTGAGCAACTAATAGATAACATCATCAAAATTAAAAGACTTCTTTGTGAAAAAAAGAACCTTCAACTTGCTTCTAGTAATAGGTGGGACAAGCATGGAACATGTCATTTTAAAAGCACAGGTTTGCTTCCCACATGGAACTGTATTTTGCCTGAGTCATAAAGACTTTTTCCACCTCACACAATAAGGAATTCGGTAGGGTAGCATTAAAGGTTTCTTTCAGCACAGTGTCTCTGAAAATTGGACTTGGCTTATAAGTTCCAGAACGAGGATTTATACTCTTAGGTTCTACAAAGTGCTTTTCTTTCTTAAGAAATAAGGACGACTTAGGAGATGTCTTGAAAATTGGATTGTATGAAGCAGGTCCTTGGTAGTGTACTTTCCAGGGATGTACACATTGACAATGAAGTTGATGCTCATATTGCCAGAGCTAGCTCAGTGTTTGAGAGGCTATGTTGTGAAATCAGGAAGGCTTCTATTTATCTTTACATCCATTTCCCCCTCAATGGACGGGTAGCCTCCCCAGTACGGTAAGAGGAAGATTATAGGAAGAATACCTCTGGGACTATTTTTGTAAACAGGCAAGATTCACAAGTTCTCAAACTGGTAAAATCCAGCAGGACAGATAAAAGCATTCTTTCCCTTGTCTTCCTTAGACATAGGAATCTGGTAGTATCCACAAGTGCAAGTCCAAGACTGAAAAACCTCTGGCTGCCTAGTGGACAATTCAGGGCATCTTGCCCCTGTGGCACAGTGTACTGGTCTACGTTAGTCCTTATGCTCAAAGTTTGGTAGTTAACACACATCTGTACTTTTCCATCTTTTCACTACTGTAGAGGATGTATAAGGGCTGCTAGATTCAGTGATAATGCCATTAACCAGTATGTCTTTGAGATGGTTTCTGAGATCTTCCGTCAAAGATGGAGGAATCCTCCTAGACCTTTCTCTGATTGGTCTAGAATTGGTAAGCTGGGTTCTGTGGGTTGTGCCTCAAACATCCTTTGATGAGAACACTTCTGTCCTTGTTAAGCTCTGGCCTCAACCTCTCCTTCCCCTCTTGTACTATGGAATCTCAAAGTCAAATACCCAGGATTCAGCTCAGAGGACAGATAGTTGGGGTTCCTACAATGTTCACTGCAACCTCTTACCTCTATCCTCTGCATGTCAAGTGTGCAGGAATTGGGTCAAAATCTATCACATGCAAGAAAGAACACTGAGGAAAGAATCCCCAAAGCCTGATGGGCTTTAGGACTCAAGTTAAATCAATTGTTACACATAATCTGAATTCTGTCTTGTATTTACATTACTGCTGGTTCTTCTTTCTTCCATCCAGTTCTTTTCTTGCCTCTCTACTGCCATCTCAATCTTCTCCCCACAAGCACAAACCAACTTCCACTTAATCATAAAATGTTAGTGGAGTTTAAAAGAACGTTAGGATGCAGGGTCACAAGAGACCTTGGAGATAATCTACATCAGCTCCCTCTTTTTACAGAAGAGGAAATTTTAAAGAATTATTTTCCTCAGTGAACTTTTGGACCTCCTTTTCCATTTGGCTAATTCTGCTTTTGAAAGCATTCTTCTTCTCATTGGCTTTTTGAACCTCTTTTGCCAATTGAGTTAGCCTATTTTTAAAGGTGTTATTTTCTTCAACATTTTTGGGGGTTTCCTTTAGCAAGTTGTTGACTCGCTTTTCCTGATTTTCTTGCATGTCTCTCATTTCTCTTCCCAATTTTTCCTCCATCTCCCTTATTTGATTTTCAAAATCCTTTTTGAGCTCTTCCATGGCCTGAGACCACTGAATATTTATTTTGGATGTTTGGGATACAGAAGCCTTGACTTTTATGTCTTTCCCTGATGGTAAGCATTGTTCTTCCTCATCCGAAAGGATAGGAGAAAATATCTGTTCACCAAGACAATAACCTTCTATGATCTTATTTTTTTCCTTTTTTTGGTCAAGACTAGGGTATACTCTGGGAATCTGTAAGATCTCAGTTCCTCCAAGGTGGCACAATCAAGCGTGTACACTGGTCTGGGAGCAACCAGAAACTTTTGTGCCTAGGATGTGTGAGTAATAGAGTTTCCTCTCCACAATCACCTGGCCTCCAGTTCCTCCAAGCCAGCACTGGGGGCTGAGATTAAGATAAACTGCTCAATTCCTCCAGGAGCATGAGGTGGGGGCAGGGCCTCCACACAGGGCTGAGGTAAGGATAAGTTGCTCAGTGCCCCAAGGGGTTTTACAATCCAACAATGGATGCGGGCTGCCGTGGGGGTTGTTGTGGGAGCTGCTGCCTGCCACCTCTGCCCCACAGCCTGAGGCTAGAGCTATGGGAAGACCCAGCTCCTTTCTTGGCCAGCTGAAAAAACACTCTCACCAACCTTTGGCGCCTGTGGATTGAGGGATCTGCAAATCACCACTACTGAGGCTGGGGATTCCACCCCCGAGGCCTGTTCTGGTCCTCCTCCTGGTGCCGTGAAGCCAAGGCTGGGCTGAGCTCAGCTCTGCCCCTTGTCTGGTGCGAGAGACCTTTCCTGCTGGCCTTTCAGATCACCCTGGGTTGGAAATCTCCTCCACTCCGTTCTGTGGCTTCTGCTGCTCTAGAATTTGTTGAGTCTTTTCTTTTTTTTTAATTTTTATTTATTTATTTATTTTTATTTATTTGACATTCATTTTCACAAAATTTTGGGTTCCAAATTTTCTCCCCTTTTGTCCCCTCCCCCCCCAAACACCGAGCATTCTAATTGCCCCTATCACCAATCTGCTCTCTCTTCTATCATCCCTCTCTGCCCTTGTCTCCATCATCTCTTTTGTCCTGTAGGGCCAGATAACTTTCTATACCCCTTTACCTGTATTTCTTATTTCCTAGTGGTAAGAACATTACAGTTGTTCCTAACACTTTGAGTTCCAGCTTCTTTACCTCCCTCCCTCCCCACCCCTTCCCTTTGGAAGGCAAGCAATTCAATATAGGCCAAATCTGTGTAGTTTTGCAAATGACTTCCATAATAGTTGTGTTGTACAAGGCTGACTATATTTCCCTCCATCCTATCCTGTCCCCCATTACTTCTATTCTCTTTTGATCCTGTCCCTCCCCATGAGTGTCGACCTCAAATTGCTCCCTCCTCCCCATGCCCTCCCTTCCATCATCCCCCCCACCCTGCTTATCCCCTTCTCCCCCACTTTCCTGTATTGTAAGATAGGTTTTCATACCAAAATGAGCGTGCATTTTATTCCTTCCTTTAGTGGGATGTGATGAGAGTAAACTTCATGTTTTTCTCTCACCTCCCCTCTTTATCCCTCCACTAATAAGTCTTTTGCTTGCCTCTTCTATGAGAGATAATTTGCCCCATTCCATTTCTCCCTTTCTCCTCCCAATATATTTCTCTCTCACTGCTTGATTTCATTTTTTTAAGATATGATCCCATCCTCTTCAATTCACTCTGTGCACTCTGTCTCTATGTGCGTGTGTGTGTGTGTGTGCATGTGTGCGTGTGTAATCCCACCCAGTACCCAGATACTGAAAAGTTTCAAGAGTTACAAATATTGTCTTTCCATGTAGGAATGTAAACAGTTCAACTTTAGTAAGTCCTTTATGACTTCTCTTTGCTGTTCACCTTTTCATGCTTCTCTTCATTCTTGTGTTTGAAAGTCAAATTTTCTTTTCAGCTCTGGTCTTTTCATCAAGAATGCTTGAAAGTCCTCAATTTCATTGAAAGACCATTTTTTCCCCTGAAGTACTACACTCAGTTTTGCTGGGTAGGTGATTCTTGGTTTTAGTCCTAGTTCCTTTGACTTCTGGAATACCCTATTCCATGCCCTTCGATCCCTTAATGTAGAAGCTGCTAGATCTTGTGTTATCCTGATTGTATTTCCATAATACTTGAATTGTTTCTTTCTAGCTGCTTGCAATATTTTCTCCTTGACCTGGGAACTCTGGAATTTGGCCACAATGTTCCTAGGAGTTTCTCTTTTTGGATCTCTTTCAGGCGGTGTTCTGTGGATTCCTTGAATACTTATTTTGCCCTCTGGTTCTAGAATCTCAGGGCAGTTTTCCTTGATAATTTCATGAAAGATGATGTCTAGGCTCTTTTTTTGATCATGGCTTTCAGGTAGTCCCATAATTTTTAAATTGTCTCTCCTGGATCTATTTTCCAGGTCAGTTGTTTTTCCAATGAGATATTTCACATTATCTTCCATTTTTTCATTCTTTTGGTTTTGTTTTGTGATTTCTTGGTTTCTCATAAAGTCATTAGCCTCCATCTGTTCCATTCTAATTTTGAAAGAACTATTTTCTTCAGTGAGCTTTTGAATCTCCTTTTCCATTTGGCTAATTCTGCTTTTGAAAGCATTCTTCTCCTCACTGGCTTTTTGAACCTCTTTTGCCAATTGAGTTAGCCTGTTTTTCAAGTTGTTATTTTCTTCAGCATTTTTTTGGGTCTCCTTTAGCAGGGTGCTGACCTGCTGTTCATGCTTTGACTGCATATCTCTCATTTCTCTTCCCAGCTTTTCCTCCACCTCTTTAAGTTGATTTTCAAAATCCTTTTTGAGCTCTTCCATGGCCTGAGCCCACAGAATATTTAGTCTGGATGTTTGGGATACAGAGGCCTTGACTTCTATGTCTTTGCCTGATGGTAAGCATTGTTCTTCTTCATCAGAAGGGAAGGGAGGAGATGCCTGTTCACCAAGAAAGTAACCTTCTATAGTCTTATTTCTTTTCCCTTTTCTGGGCATTTTCCCAGCCAGTGACTTGACCTCTGAATATTCTCCTCACACCCACCTCACCTCCTGATCCTCCGAGCCAGAGCTGGGGGTCTGAGATTCTAATGCTGCTTCCCAGTCTCAGGGCTTCCGCAGGGGCGGGGCTGCTATTCAGTGTGAGATTAAGTTCAGGTACTCAGGTCAGGGCAGGGCCGCCTCTCGGGCTCAGTTCCCTCAGGGGGTTTATGCAGAGACCTTCAACAATGGATCCAGGCTCCTGCCCGCTTGGGGAGCCCTGGTCTGCCGCTGCCTCAGCTGCTGCCTCCCGAGGGGGCCCGAGTCATGGGGGCATCCCACTCCCCTCTCGACCTGCCAAGAAGACCCTCTCACCGACCCCCATCACCTGTGGGTGGAGGGACCCCGCATGGCCGCTGGAGATCCCGTCCCCGAAGCCCGCTCAGATCCACTCCTCTCCGTGCCGCGGCCGCGGCAGGGCTGGGCTGGGCTCCGCGTCCACAGCGCGACGGACCTTTTGCGAGAGGTTTGCAGGTCCCTCTGGAACAGAAATCTCCTTTGCTCCACTGTGCTGTGGCCTCTACTACTCCAGAATTCGCCGTGAGTTCCTTTTTACCGATGTTCTATGGGTTGTGGGTTCAGAGCTATGTGTATATGCGTCTTTCTACTCCGCCATCTTGGCTCCACCTCCCAAGTCTTTTCTTTACACATATTTTATGGGCTGTGGGGGAAGAGCTAGTGTATGTGCATCTTTCTACTCTGCCATCTTGGCTCCCGAGGAAACTGAAGTATAAAAAGAGCAAGTGACTTGCCCAAGGTCTAACAGTGAGTGACGGAGCTGGCACCTGAACCCAAATCTGACTCCCTGATTGGTGATCTGCCTGTCACATTGTGTGGCCTCCCAGAAATGGGATAGTAAGAACCAAGCATGAAACTGTCATCAGGCTATTTTTGGAGGGAGAGTGCATACAGGGTCTTTGTGGCTCTTCCCCAGAGCAAGATCTCATTCAACTTCATTAACACATAATCCACTTTAAAAAGAAAAAAAAGAGTAGAGCTACAGACACTGGTTAGAAGATGAGATCCACCCAAGTCTCTGAGCTCCCAGACAAAAAATCATTACCTCAACCCAAAGCTGGAGAGGAGAGGTCAACCCTCCCAGTGCCAGCGCTGGTTGTTCACACAGCCTACACTCCCCTCTCCAACACCAACAGTAGACAGTCACACCAGTCAAGGGGTGGGCAACAGGATAAGGCCAGCCAACAGTCAGGCAGGTACCCTATGTCAGTGAGGTGCACAGCAAGAAGTCAGATGAATATTGAAGGGGTGGTAGGCAACAGATGGAAATCCAGAAGAGATCAGAAAGGTATCTTGGTTTAACCAGGTACTGGGCAGAGCCCAGACAGGCAGACATGTCTGGAAGGTTCAGGCCGATGGATGTCAAGGATCAAGAAAGGAGTAGATGATTTCTGATAGGGGTCAGAACACTAGCAAAGAAGAGACAATGACCTGAGCTCTGCTACAAAAGCCAAAGATGTTTGCTTCAGGCCACGTTTTTACTCTGCTCTGTGAGCAGTCTAGGGCTCATCGTATGTTCTTAGAATCCTAGGAGTGTGGCTGATTCCTGACCCCTGAGACCTCCCAATAGGTTCAACAAGCAATCAACATTGTTACTGCCACCCCTATGCAGAGCCCTAAAGTAGTAGACAATATAGATGTGTACCCAAGTAAAGAAACCTCAGCTCTCTTCCCCTCTCCCTCATCTACATGGGTCACCATGCATGTTTTCTTTTTTTTCTCCCAGTACCTATCAGAGTTGGAAGAAACCTCTAAAATAACCTCATTGTACAGATGATGAAACTGGGACCCAGAAAGCCATGGTGAATGTCAGTTACTCACCTGTGCTTAGCTCCAGGAATCCAAAGAGGCTTCCAACCTTCAAGGGATTTGGAATCTACTGGAGAGAGCTGGGAGCTATGGCATGTACACAGACAAGTAAAGGTAGAATGTAATGGGGACAAAAGAGTATCCAAAATGCTTTAGGAGAAAATAAGGAGAAAGAGACAAGTTTGGGCTGGAAGGAAATGGGACAATCAGGAAAGAACTCATGGAAGTGGTGGCATCTGAGCTGGGTCATGAAGGTACGGAAAGATTACAACACGCAGAGATGAAGAGGGTTTGTATTCTATGCAGGGGAGAGAGATGATGTGACCATGGAGCACACACAGTGAAGTGAAAAGCAAAAGCCTGAGAGCAGAGGGGGGGATGGTGCGGAATTCAATTCTGGATAGCTTAACATACCAAGATAAGGAGGTCAAAGTAGGGAGCTACTTAAAGTTTTTGAACAGCCCTGTGATATCTAGTCAGACACAGGCTTTAGGAAGATTACTTTGGCGTCTGTGAGAAGAATGGACTAGGGAAGGAAAAAGACAGGAGGAAGGAAGATCAGTTAAAAACATGAATGATCCATGGTAATGGTTTAGTCCCTAGAGGAAGGAAGAAGGGCCACAGGGAGAGTCTTGTGACTCACATAGGTACAAAAACTAGAGTTACTCCCCTTCCTGAGAAGTTGAAACTTAACCCATCCCCTTAATCTACTGCTCCTCCTGACTTAGGATTCATGTTTTAGAGCTGGAATAGACTTTGAGATCAACTCTAAGTCAACCTTCTCATCTTACAGAGGAAGAAACTGAGGCCCAGAGAAGGGAAATAATTTATTCAAGGTCAAGCAGCTAGTAATAGAGAGAGAACTTAAAACCAGGTTCTCCCATTTCAAGTTCAGTGTCCTTTCCATCTTACCAGGCTGATTTCCCTGTCTCCATCAATGGTACCATCATCCCTCAAAACCTTGAGACTCCAGAACTCCATCATCTTTGACTTGTACCCTATCTCCATACCTTCAGTAACCTCTGTATGGATTCATGAGTAGGTCTTGTCTCTGAACTAACAGTGTAAGTTTTTTGAGGTCAGGAACTGAGCAGATAATAGACGTATTGCCACTGACCTATTGACCACATCAATCCTGAGATATGGGCATTTGGCATTCAGGTACTAAATTCCTACCCCTTACTCTGATCTTATGTACATCCCTAGAGCGTCAGTCATTGACTTAGAAGCAATTGGAAGACCTGTGTTACGGTCCCAATTTTGCCACTTAGTTGCTGAGTGACCTTGGACAAATAACTTACCTTCTCCGGTCTTGTTTCCTCATCTACTAGGGAAAAAAAGGCAGTACGCTAGATGTTCTCTAAGGTCAACTCTAAATCCTATGTCCTAAGGGATAATCCCTCCTACACAAGGGGCAAACACTCACTGGGAAACCCCAGACAAAAGCAAGCAGATTCCTATATCTCCTCTTCATATCCCACCCCCACCTCTCAGAACTCCTGCAATCTAATGACCATGTCCAAACATAGCACTCCAGTGACATCAGGGAGCCAAGGTCATCTTGACACACCCTACTGAACATCTCCCTATAGGATCAACTGGAAGGAAGATACCCTAGACCAGGCAGGCTCAGTACAGCTGTTCCAAGGACAGGAAATGTCCAAAGAATAGACTTGGAAGCATCACTATATGAAGATATGAAGTCTGGGGTCAGGGGATAGGGAGATCATGGAAGGAGAAGGCAGAGAGTAGCCAAAAAGTTGGGGTGGGGAGTACAGGCCAACCAACTTGGCTTTACCTGGACTAAAAGGCATTGCCGGGACACCTGATCCCAGGAAACAGCCCAAGAAGTGAGGAATGCATGTTCTGTGCTGCTGCAGAGGATGGCTCATTGGATTATCTGCCATTGTGCTATTTATACCATTTGCTTAGATCCGTTACCATAAGAACCAGGCTGGACACAGCCAGGCTTGAGCTGGTGCCCATGGGCCCTGCTGAAATCGGGAGCCAGGCAGAGAGCCTAAGAAGTGGTCTAAGAGGTGGTCTTCCCACCTTTAATCCCTCACCTCCCCAATCCATTCTACAAAGGCTGCTCAAGTAAGTGTCCTAAAGGTACCTTTCTGACCACCCTTTGACTACTGACAAGAGTATGCCAAACCTGGCATAAAGTCTCCTCCCTCCACAGCATGTCTCCAATATGCCTCGTTCATCAAACACTGGTTGCCGGCACAGCACTGTGTTAGGAGAGAGATAAAGCATCATTTACTAATTCTTTTCACTGTATTCTTGTCTTCCAATCATCTGAACTAGTTTTCATCCCTACCTCTCCCATACCTATATCATTCCTCAAGGCTAGAATGGCATTTCCACCATCAATCCTGTCTCAGATACCCAGATAGAGCTGGGTGACCCTAGGGAAGTTGCTTAACCTCTTTCAATCTTGGTTTCCTTGTATGCTTCAATCTGTGAGTACGAGGAATAAAGAGAAACATGATGGTTCTGACACAGAGCGAAATTAGTAAGCAGAGAAAAAAACCTGCACATAATGACAACACCAAAGAAACAAAAGTGAAAGTTGCAAAATTTTTTTTAAAAAAAAAGCATGGCTCCAAAGGGGAGCAATGAGAGGACACCCGTACCCAAGTCCTTTGCAGAGATAGGAGTTCCATGGTATTTTCAGACTTTTTTGATGAATTAATTGGTTTTGCCAATTTTTCTCCTCTTGTTCCTTTAAAAATATCATTTGGTGTAACGGATGGCTCTCTCGGGGAGAGGAGAGGAATACTGGAGAAAATTCTGATAATGTAAAAAATAAAAGATGGATAAAATATATATATATACACACACACACACACACACATACATATACTTACATATATATGTATATATGTATACACACACTTAAAAGTAATGAATGCCACTCACTTCTATTGTCATAAGAACAGGTTACTTGGATGAGTTAAGTCCCTGAAAAGTTCTGTGGAATAAATAAAGCAGGACTGGCAAGGAACCTAGCCATGGAAAGATGTGACCATGCCCTGTCGTACCAAGACATCCCATGTAAGTAAGCTCCTTGGAAGCAGGATTCATGCCTTATCTAAACTCTGCTCTGAGCATTGGGCCATGCCAGAAATTATAGGTCCTGGCTCTGGAAACCATAGGAACCTTTTAGTTTCTGATGCAAACAGAACCCAGACAGGCTTCTCAACTGGCATCACAGAAAATTGCTCAAGCAAGCTGGTACGGTCCCTGGACACATAAATCAATCAATCAGCATTTATTATGAACCTATTATGTGACACCCACTGAGCCAATTGCTGGGGATACAAAGACAAAAATAAAAGGGCCCTTCAGGAGTTCACATTACACTGGGGGAAATAACAAGTACACAGATATATACAAAATTGATTCCAAGCATATACAAGATAACTTAGGGGGGTGGGGGATAGAGAGTAGAGGCACAAGCAGCTGGAGGGAATAGGAAAACCATGTAGGAAGTATCCTCAAGTTAAGCTTGGAAGGAAGGCAAGGATTCTAAGAGGCAGAGGAAAGAAGTTATGCTTTCCAAACCTGGCAAACAGCCTGCATAAGCAAAGGCAGAGAGATGGGAGGAGGAACATTGTATGTGTGCAACAGCAAGAAGACCAGTTTAGCTGGATCAGAGAATGCAGGAAGGAGAATAATATCTAATAACTCTGGAAAGGTAGTCTGGAATAGGACTTCAAATGTTAAACAGAAGAGTTTATATTTGATCTTGGAGATAATTGGGAGGCACTAGAGATTACTGAGCAGGGAGTGACATGGTCAGATCCGTGCTTTATGAAAATTACTCTACTAACCGTGTGTGGATGGAACAGGAGATAGTATAGAAAGATCAATTGGGGGGATATTATAATAGCCCAGGTAAAAGGTGATGAGGGCCTGAACTTCGAAGTCCTGTAAGAAAGGAACAAATACCAATTTGTTAACTGTTCACTGGAAAGTTAATTGGGAAAAAAAAAAACAAAACTTGACAACTGATTGGATATAGGGTGAAGAGGAATGAATAATGCAGGTTGACTCAGGGTGTGAACACGTGTGACTGGATGGATGTGATGCCCTTGACAGAAACTGGGAAGTTAAGCAGAGGGGTAGGTTTTAAGGAGAAACAAGAGTTGTTTTGGACCCAGGTTTGAGATACCTAAAGGAAATCCAGTTCAAACTAAGAAGCAATTTTGGTGAATTATGGCTGGAGCTGAGGAGAGATTGGATATAATCAAGATCTAGGAGTGACCTGCCAAGAGGTAATTGACTCCATAGGAATCAATTAAATCATTGAGAGTATAGAGAGGAAGATCCAGAACAGAAACTTGGGTATCCCCACAGTCAGACAGTGCGACATGAAGATCCAGTAAAGGAGCCCAAGAAATGGTCTGATACAGGAAGAGAAACAGGAAAGCTGTGTCTTGGAAACACAGAGAGGAAAGTGAATTCAGGAAGAAAGATTAGTCAAATTGGGTATGCTGCAGAGAAATCAAGGATAAGGACTGAGAAAAGGCCGTTAGATATGGCAATTAAGAGATAATTGGTAACTTTGAAGAAAGCAGTTTCCACTGAGTAATGATGCCGAAAAGTAGACTGCAGAGACATTAAGAGAATGAGAGGAAAGGAAGTAAAATCGGAAGCCACACAAGCACACAGCTTTTTCTAGAATTCTGGCTGTAAAATCAAGGATATAGGATGATAGAGTCAAAAAGGTGTTTTTTAGACTAGTGTTGGACATGTCTAAGGGCAATAACAAATAAAATAGGAGACAGAAAATAAAGATTAGAGAGTGTTCACAGCCTACATTCACTTCTCTCTACAGCCCACACCCCACCCCTTTACCCCTAGGATGCAAATACTCTCTGCAGACTAAAAAACGTCACGGGAGAACAAGCCTACATGTTGAGTAAAAGAAACATCCTGTTAAGGAGAAAATGTCATGTTGACAACTGAATAGCTCAAAATTCTTTAATGACTCTTGATGACCTGAGGGATAAAATTAAAATCCAAGGTTCTCCAGATTTTAAAGTCCTCTACAATCTGCTACCATCCCACTTTTCTATCCTTATTTCCCAAAACACCTTCAGCCAAATTGAACTCCTTGCTGTACCACCGCATCTTGCCCCCAAACTCACTGCCTATTCTTTCCCACTCCTGGGCCTTTATGGACAACATTCCATAATCTGGAAAGTTTTTCCCTTCCCTTGTCAACCTGTTGAAACCCTACTCAGCCTTCAAGCTCAACAGCCATCTTCTCTAGAATACTTTCTTTGGTCATTCTAGATAGTTTGGCAACTCATTTCTTCATTCGTATATCAGCGCGTATAAATTATAGGCCTCCTGAGAGCCTTATTTAAATATCCTGTAAGCCCAGCACAGAACATCTGAGGATAGTGAGCACGTGAATCTACATCTGCTCAATTTGAATTTGTCTAAATTTCACCCCCAACCTACATAAAGAGAATGAACTCTGCTTTAATACGCTCAGTTCTGACCCGTGTCAAGTTCCCCATGTATACAAGGTATCAATCCCACCAGAAGTTCTGTTCCTGGCTTTGCTAACTGTTGTTAGCCTCTTGTGGTTGGCACTGTCCTGCACTATGCAGCTTTTGGTAAATCAGCAGGGGCTTTTGGCAACCTCTGGTGACACATACCCAATGACAGTTAATATGGTCTATATAACTCAACTATGGTCATATCCAATTTACCCCAGCCAGCCGGGGGGATGCACAAGTATCCAATTTAATAGTCACCTGCTCCTAGTCATCCTCACTACCCAAGGCACTTTCATTTTCTTCCCCTCTATAACCAGGGGAAATGTCCTTATTCCCTAGTTGCCATGGATCATATTTGAGTCAAATTGTGGAGCAAAACAGAAATAGCAAGTTAAGGTACCAGTCCTATGGGTAGCATACAAATGGTATGAAATCAGAAAGACCTCAACTCTAACACGCACTAGCTAGATGACCCTAAACAAATCACTTTTTCTCTAAACCTATGCTTTCTCATCTATAGAATACACTACTGCCTCCGAGGTTGTAAGGAAAGTGCTTTGTAAATCTTAAAGTGCTAAGGAAACGTGAACTATTATCCCATTGTTGTCCTTAAATATGAATGGTTGGAAGTTGGCTACTGATCTAGCCAGAAGAAAAAGACATTCCAAATGCTGAACTGGCATCCATGAAATATTAAAAGAACCTAAGGAAGAGTTCTTGTATGATGGGGTCACACTTGAACAAGAACTGCACAGGCTGGAAAGGTATGAAGATATTGCAATCTGTCCTGATGGAGGGTCACAGCATTATCCAAGTCAGTCAAGAAGCCAAGGACCCAACTAAGCGATTCTGTAACCAATTAATAAGATTGCAGTGAACAAGCCCTATCGAATTAGATGACGTGGAGGTGCAAGCTTGAAATCCCTGTTATCATGGGTGCTGAGGCTGGTGAATGGCTTGAATTCAGCAATTCTGAGTTGCAGCAGGCAAAGCAAAGTGAGCATCTGTACTAAATCCTGCACCAAAATGGTTAATCTCTATGAGGAAGAGGGCACCAAACCTAAGGAGGGCTAAGCCACACCAGGTCGGAAACAGAGCACATCAAAACTTCATCGCCATCAGTGGGGACCACTGGGACAATAAGTGGTCACTGCACAGCCTGGGCAAGGGGAGAAGTATCAGTCTTAAAAAAAAAAAAAAAAAGCATCAAACATTTTGAAGTTTTTCAAATCTCCCAAGGTCAAGAGACCTTGAGAAACACGTTTGCATGCCAGGGGGGCAGATGATAGTCAAGAATTTATCCTTGAAGTGATCTAGATTGGAGTTTTATTTCTAGAGTAGTCCTTAAGGAGTCATCTAGGGAAACATTTGACTTGCTACAGATCTCACACTTAAGTCCAAATAGAAATAAAAAGACTGAATGAATTTATTAGCTATCCTCCCCCAGGGATGGACAGAACTGGTAGCTGAGGCAAGAATTTAAAGTGAAGGCTACAATAATTTATTAACAATAATAGACCTAACATTGATTCAGCAATATGTTAGGCACTGTCCCAAGTGCTTTGCACTTCTTATCTCACAACAATCCTGGGAGGCAGATGCTATTATTCCCATTTTATACATGAGGAAAATGAAACAGAGGTTAAATGACTCCCACAGGGTCACTTAGATAAGGAGTATCTGAGGCTAGATTTGAACTGAGGTCTCCATGAGTCCAAGTCAGGCACTCTCTCTGCTTAGTCATCTAGCTAGTACTTATACAAGCCCTTTAGGGTTTCCAAATACTTTGGCAATATTTTCTTATTTGATCCTCACAACCATACTGTGAAGTAGGTGCCACTGTCATCCTTAATTTACAGATGAGGAAACTGAAGCTGTATCTTGCCCAGAGTCACATAATAACTGAGGTAGATTTTGAATTCAGGTTCAGAAAAATCAAACTGAATATGGTTTCTTCAAAACAAGTCTTCTTGGTGATACAAGAACTATCATCCCCATTTTATGGATCAGGAACCTAGAAGCACTGAGAAATTAAGGGACTTGTCCTTATCTATGATAAATTTTAGATCTAGGATTTTAATTCAGGTCCCTGGGATTAACACGCTTTCCACTACATCGGGCTGCCTTGTACAGGGCAAATTCAAATTCATTTTTAAAGTTAAATTTTTTTTTCAATTAATAAGCACTTTTTCTTTCTTTCATGTTTCCCCTCCCACACCGGGAGGGGAGGGGGAGAGAGAGGGGAGAGAGAGAAACCCTTGTAACAAATATGCAAGGTCAAGTAAAACAAATTCTCATGTTGATCATGTCCACAAATGTCTTCTGTCAGGAGGTAGTTTGGATTCTTTATCACCAGTCCTCTGGAATCATGGTTCTTAAGGCTAAATTGTTCATTTTAATTGTTTTCCTGGTTCTACTCACTTCCTCTCCTTCAGTTCATCCAAGTCTTCCCAGGTTTCGCTAAAATCTTCTCCTCTGACATTTCTTACAGCACAATAATATTCCATTACATTCATATAACATAATTTGATCGGTTGTTCCAACTGTTGGACAATCTCTTAGTTTCTACTTCTTTGCTACCACAAAAAGTTACTAGAAATATTTTTACCAATATAGCACCTTTTCTTTTTCCTTTGATCTCTTTGGCTTACAGGCCTAGAATTTGCATCGCTGGGTCAGAGGGAATGCTCAAATTCACTTTTAAGTCACCTAGGTAAGGTGTGAGTCTAAGGATGTTGCAGTCCACTTAATCATAGAACAAGAGGAAACACTACCTGAGTCTGTTTTTCACAACACTGCAGTTTAAAAAATCTCTACGAAGTTTAACAGGTCATCCTATTGCCAGCTCAGAAAATCTTATGCTGCTCAGGAAAAAAATAAATAAAACAAAAACTAGGAAGCAGGTGAAAATAGTAGTATAGAAGAAAAAGAACCAGACACAAAATCAGAAGACTTAAGCTCAAAATCCACCTCCAGACATTTGCTAGCGATGTCACAAAAGGTAAATCATGTAATCTCTCAAAGCATCTTTCCTTATTTGTAAAAATGGAGAGAATCCACTAATATCTCTTATAGAATTGAGGGTGGGGAGGAAGTGTGCTTTAAAAACATTAAACCATGTAGATGAGTTAATGTTAAGGTACAATACTTGGCTAGAATTCATTTGGGGGAGGGGGTTCAGGGAAGGGGACAATTGGGGTTAGGTAACTTGTCCGGGGTCACACAGCTAGTACGTACCTAAGGCTAGATTTGAGCTCAGGTTCTCCTGACTCCAGGGTTAGTGCTCTGTTCACTGAGCCACCTAGCTGCCCCTTTGGCAAAAATTCTTATGGCAGCATCAGCAGTGGCAGTGGCTGTTTCTGGAGTTCTCAGCCCACAGATAGTAAAAGGGTTGAACAACTGGTCAGAAGATTATAAGGGTCTCTGCTGGCACCAAATCAGGACTCTGTTGCTTTGCCCGTGCTTGGATCTGGGTCACAGTCCTGGGACAAGGAGGAGCAGTAGCTTAGCAAAGCTTGTGGCAGCAGACGACAGGGGACCCCCCTCACAGTACCAGGGCAGAAAAGAGGATTTGTGGTCACACTCAGACCACAGCACAGGCCAGGAGAGGAGTAAACATAGATTAGACTAAACATAGATCTAAGTCTCCTTAGATCATATCACCTTGGAAGAACTGGAAACTTACAGGTCTTTAGAAGTATCTCTGAAAACAGCTGCACAAACCCCCTGAAGCTTGGGACAGTGCACCCGCCACCCTGGAAGCAGAACCCTACTTTAACAGAGTTAAAAAGACAAGTAATAGACTGGGAAAATGAGCAAACAACAGGAAAAACTCTTGACTGTAGAAAAGTACTTTGGTGACAAAGAAGATCAAAACATACAATCAGAAGAAGACAACAAAGTCAAAGTTTCTATATCCAAAGCCTCCAAGAAAAATATGAATTGGTCTCAGGTCATGGAAAAGCTCAAAAAGGATTCTGAAAACCAAGGAAAAAATTGGGAAGAGAAATGGAAGTGATGCAAGAAAATCATGAAAAATGAGTCAACAGCTTGTTACGGAGACCAATACTGAAGAAAAAAACACCTTTAATATAGACTAGTCCAAATGGCAAAAGACATCTAAAAAGCCAATGAGGAAAATGCCTTAAAAAGCAAAATTGGTCAAAGGGAAAAGAAGGTACAAAAGCTCACTGAAGAAAATATTAGAAAATAGAACAGAAAATAGAAAACTAAAGAATATAATAATAGCACATACACAGCTGTATTTTTACCCTCACATGGCTGGGGGTGTCTTTGCAATAGGGTCAAGAGGCTGGACTGATTGTCTTCTTTCAGGAGAACTTCAGGAAGAAGGAAGTGGTTTACTTGCTATCCTCTTAGAGACTCCATGACTTAATCTTCCTTAGCTGATCAAAACATTCCCCTGCTCCAAATCTTTCAATGATGGCAATTTTTTTTTCCTACCAAAGGAAAACAAATGCCTTGGCCTAACATTTAAGGCCCTTAATCAAACCAGGCAGGCCCCATCCTACCTTTTCTGCTCTTACTTCACACTAGCTGTCACCACATATTCTGAGTTCAAGCTAAAGAGAATCCTATTACACTCATTTTTCTGCTTTTATCACCACAGTACCTTGTGCCCAAAATGCTTTCTTCCTCACTGGCAAAGCTGTGGCATTGTGGCAAGAACACTGGATTTATAGTTGAGAGGTCACCGGTTTGAATACTGGCCCTGCTGCTTATTACCTTGGATTCTATAACACTTTGCACTACCTCCTCTACTAGAAGGTAGGTGTCAGGGAGAGCTAAAAGGCCTCTGGGACATAGTCTAAGTCTCTTCACCTTACAAATTAAAGGCTCACAGTCTTGCTTTACATGTAGCAAAGCAAAGATTTAAATCCAGCTCCTCTGACTCCAAAATCAGTAGTTTCTCCACTACCCACTGTTGCCTTGAATCCAGCAGTGTTCTGCTTTAACAAATGCCCACTGAATGGAACATTCTCTATTGCTGTCCCCTCCCCCTGCAGTGAATGGTCAGAATGAAGTGATGTTTGCCCTTGTCAGGCCCCCCGGGGAAGCTGATGCCTTCAGCACACAAGAATGGTCACAACTGAACCAAAGCCCAGCCTCTCTCCCAGGGGAAATGAAGGAAGCAAGCTAGCTCTGGCATTTTCAAGGATGCTAACATTTCCCCTGACACTTGTAGAGAGATGTCATCTGAGAGAATGAAGGAAACAAACAAAAAACACAAATGACTTTGCCCCTTGAATTTCAAACTAGCGTCGACACCAGCTTTAGCTGGATAACAAACTGTCCTGGAATACTTGGCTGGCGATCAAGCATGCCAGCTCCCTGGTTACACCCTCGTCACTGCCCAGAGCAGAACACACTTTAACCTTTCGGCTCTTTCCATAGGTTTGAGCAAGCTCACCCCCAGAGCCAGGGCTTGTCCCATCTCCAGGAAACTTTATATGTTGTCTAAATTGAGTGTCCCAGCAGCCTGCAAGGCAGATTGTGGCTCCAGATTCAGAATGTTAACAACGTTCCTACCTGAATCCCTGCCACTGGGGCTGTAACTCACCCATCATGCCTGTTCAAAAGGAGAGAAACACAGTCATGGAGCTGACTGCTTTTTAACTGCCTCTCTCAGCACCAAGGACTTCCTTGACAATAAACTATAACAGGATACTGCCAACCTGCCTCAGTTTGTTATGGGCAAAAGGAAATGAAAAGGTGGTCAAGTCCTCATTATCCCAGGGGGCACATTGGTCTAACCCCCAATCCCTGGCTAGCTCACTTGCGTCTACGTGAGTTCCACCTTTGCCGTGGCAGCTGTTACACAATTGCCTTGAGGTTGGTCAGGTCCTCAGGTCATTAGCTATGAGGCATAGAGGTGACTACAAAGGGAAACTGTATTATAGCAAACAAAGCTGTGTTCTGGTCTCAGAACCAAGTGAGTACTTCCCAAACTAAACTTGGTCACAAAACACTGAGGGGACTCAAATGTACTGGACAGACACACATTTTGGTCCCAAGGCACTGGAAGTGCCTTGGGATTAAGGGAAGCTGGGAAAAATTGAGGAGCAAAATAAGAGAATGTAAAAGCCATTTTAGATGGAAAACTGTTACATGTAAATACATTGGCTAAAAGCTTTTTGATATGTCAAGCACCTGTGGCTTTCTCAGTATGGGTACTTCCCCCAAAATAAGTCACAGCCCCTCTTTTGACTTAGTAAACAGTCTTTAAGAGTTGATGTAGCCACTAGCATTTTAGATAACAAATGACAATAAGTTCCAAATGGATATTCAAATATAAAAGGTAATGTAAAAAAAAAACCCTGGAAGAAAATAGATTAAGATATTTTTCCTACATATAGCTTGGGGAGAGAATTCTTAATTAAATAAGGAAGAAAGGAAACAACAAAACTTTAAGACATAATTTTGGTTATATGAAATTTAAAAACTTTTGCATGAAAATCCATTAGGGTAAGGGAAAAACTATAAATTGGAGGGGGAAAAAACTCTTTGCATCAAACATGTCTCCTAATGGTATGGTATCTAAGATATATACCAGTTAACAAAAATATCTGAGTCATTCCCCTACAGATAAAGGATAAGAACAAGCAGTTCTCAAAAGAACAGCACACCATTAGCCATAAGGAAGAAAAACATCATTAACAAGAGATACACAAATCAAAACCATTCTGAGGATTCGTCTCGCATCCAGTAAATTGGCAAAGATAGACAAAAGATCAAAATTGTCCATGGGGTGAGGCTAGGGAAAGACAGTCACATTAGTACACTGTTTAGTTCTAATTATCAAGCATCTCTTAGTACTTGCTCCTCTCCCCACAGACAAGAAGAAAAAAACTTGTAACAAAACAAATGACCACATTTGCCAGATTCAAAAAGGGATGCTTCATTTAGTTCCATATCTGTCAAGGGTGGGAAGCACTCCTCTCCACCAGTCCTCTGGAATCACTGAATATTCATCAGTGCATCAAAGATATTCAACATTTTAACAATGTTATTAGAGTATAAATTGTTTCCCTTGGTTTTTACTTCTCTCTGAATCAGTTCATACAAAGCTTCCCAGGTTTCTTAGCAACTTTTTTCTTCATCTTTTCTTATGGTGTAACAGTATTTCTTCATGCTAATATATAATAATTTGCTCAGCCATTCCAATTGGTGGACACTCATCCTCAGTTCTTTGCCACCACAAAAAAAGGGACTTTTTCACTTTCTCTTGATTTCTTTGGATGTACAGGCCTAGTAGTGGGCATACATAGTTTGATAACTTTATGAGCACAGTGCCAAATTTCTTCCCAGGATAACTAAACCAATTCATGGAATAGTGCATTAATGTACCAGTTTTCTGGTAGCTCCTCCCAACTTTGCCAGTCATCATGGTGTGAGGTGGAATAGTAAGAATTGCTTTAATATTCATTTCTTTAATAATTAATGACTGGAATATTTTTTCACATGGCTATGGATAGCCTGATTGCTTCCCTTAAAAACTGTTTGTTCATACCCTTTGACTATCAACCTGGGAATGGTTCTTCTTAAAATATGAATCAAGTTCCTTATAAATTTTGTAAATGAGAAATTTGTCAGAAAAACTTGCTGCAAAGATTTTTCTCCAAATTAATTGTTTCCCAATACTTACGGCAGCACTTTTCGTTTTTTTTGTAGCCAAGAACTGAACACAAAATAGGATACCCATCAATTGTGAAATGGCTAAGCAGATTGTGGTACATGAAATTATTTTAGATATAATCAACGTGAAGAATTAAAAGATGGAAAGACTCACATGAATTGATGCAGAGTAAAGTAAGCAGAACAAGGAAAGTCATACATACAATGACTACAATAACATAAGCAGAAAGAACATTAAGATGAAACTGAGTGCTGTGTGATTAAAATAACCAAGTCTGGACCCAGAGAAGAGAAAATACATCTCTTTTTCTTCACTGCAGGATGAGAGAGATATAAGTTATAGGGGTGAAAGATTACAAATTACTGCCAGAGCCAATCTATTTATTCATTGATTTTTTGCTGAGCTAAAGTTTCCTCTTTTTTTTTAAGAGAAGACTCAATGGGACAGCAGAAACTAAAAACATCAATTTTTAAACATTTAAAACAAAAAAAGGTCTTGATGTGGCCAATTTGGTAATGAGCCTCTTCACACTTAATTAGCCCAGTTTTTGGTGACATGCAATGCAACATGGTCTCATGTTTAGTAGGACTATCCAGAAGTGATGCTCTACTGCCACAGCCTTGAGAACTCTGGGCCACATCTATATGCCATGGTGAGGAGGCTAATCTATTATTTTTAGAGGGGAAAATAATGCTAGTAATGAAATTTTCTCTCATGGAATCCCTCTTCACAACTATCAAATACCAGGGAGGTCCCATGGAGCCCATAGTTTGGATAACAATATAGTCAACTTTCCCATCATCCATCCTATTATTCTTTCCCATTAGGCTTTCAGCAACTCACAGAGACACACTATGAGTTACCTATCCAAGATGGCTCTTGAATCACATTGTGCTCAAATTTAATCTGTTCATATAAACACAAAGCTGCAAGATCTATATCCTGCATGGTATCCAAGACAGGGCTGTACAACTACAGACAATAATTTCTTGAATCTTAACCTGTTAGAAAATCTTGTCGTTAGCATGGACTTAAATGACTATTTATCAATGCCAGCTGATAACCAACAAAGAATAGTACAAGTAATTTTTCCTCCAGTATGAATACCCCAAACTATTTCAGAGTTTCCCCAGGCCCAGTTTAGACTTACCAAAAAGAAGAGACCTCTACTGCAATTTCACAAATTCTTTCTCAAATACAAACAGACAGAGTATAAACAAATTTATTTCAGGGGTATGCAAATTAAGACTCAATATAAATGATTAGCTATTCAAGAATGTAATGGGATCCCCATTATAGAATGTTTAAATAAGGGTACGATAACCACCTTTTGTAGTTTTGTAGATGGAAATGCTCCATTAAGTATGGCAGCTGGACTAGATGATCTCTCAGGTCCTTTCAATTCTTCTTACACAGATTTTATTATTCTATCCAGGCTCTTTTCATCTTTTTCCCAAAATTTTGGTTTGTGGCAACACTACAAGAAATGTGTGTATGTTTGAGGGGGTAGAGGGTGGGTTTGGGGAAATGGAGAAAAAAGATGGAAAGGAGTTCAGATCCATTAAATATTTCTTATCATAGCGCTGGCAAAGATGTGGTATAAGAGCTTTAAGTGATAGCTATAATAAAGTTTTCTGGAACATCTTGTAAATTTAATTTATCCATCTGGCCTTATCACTCATTAGTATAAATAAAGATTTGCTTAGGTTAGTCTTGTCTTTGTTAGCAACTGAAAGCTAAGAGTTCATGATTAACTACTTATCTCTAGAACCAACTTTCTCTTGAAAGAAAGCAAAGGGTGGGAAGAGAAAGGAGAAAGGATGAAAAAAGGAAACTAGTTGAGACAGAGATCCTCACCTCCAATTATGATTTAAGCCGTAGGTCTCTAAATATAAGTATCTTTATTTTCTTGTTTTAAAAAAGAATGGACTAATAGCATACATACACTTTGCTGAAAATTATATTGGAAGAATTAAGACCTATATTAATGGCTAACCCAAACTAAAAAGAAGCAACTATGTGGCTAGATGAGATAAAATCCATTATGGACATAATGCTTTCCTTGCATTAATTACACACCCTGGAAGTCTTCAAGAGTGAGGCACAGTTAAGATAGTTGATAGAAATGTGTCCGACATGCCCAGTGGTATAGTAGAAAAAGATTCTTAACTTATAGTGAACTGTGCCTCTGCCTCCCACAGGGAAAAATAAACACATAAACACAGGAAGATGTGGTTTAACACTGGAATCTAGTAGAAAACTTGGGAGATACTGGTAAGGTCAAGGGCTGCTCGCTGGGCTTCACTTCCACACCCTGGTATCTCCGGATAGGATTTGCCTTGTGTACCTACAGAGGGTACAAAAGAAAGAAATAGCAATCATCTGTTGCGTACCTGACATTCAGTTTTCAACTTTCTTTGGTAACTTAATGGACAGGCTAAAAAAATCACCACCAATGAATTCCACACCAATTTTGAATCATTTCAGACTAAATCATTCCTTATGTATAAATAGATGACAAGTATGGCACACTCCCTTCACCAAAAAGGAGTCATTAAATAAACTACAAAGCATTAGAAACTGCAGAGATAGTAACAAAATCATCTTGGGAGGAGACATAGGGGAAGACGAATGGGCCCTCTTGTAACCAAGATTGTGCTAGGTAAGTGAAAAAATTTAAGTTATTGTTCCATTCCTCTTGGAGCTCAAAGTCTGGTTAGGTAAGCGTGACTATGACCCCATGGGGCCAAGTAGAATCAGACATGACTAAACAACACAAAGGAAAAGGAGAATTTTAACCTGACCACAATTGTGGGCACTAGTTGAAAAGTAGGGGGAAAGAGAGTTGGGTAATAAGTAATCTATACGCCAAGACATAATATCATATTTGTCCTCAGGGATAGTTTTAGTATTTTCAAACACACTCTGCCAATTCTCAGTAAGTAGTAGTAGTAGTAATAAATAATGATAACTAATACTTTTATACCACTGTAAAATTTAAAACATGCTTTCCTTACAATCTCCCTTTTGGTAAATCATATATCATTATTCCTATTCTACAGTAACTATCTGAGATGGAGAGGTAGGGGGAAGACTGTCTACCAGCATGCCTTGCATAACTTGCATCAGTTGATACAGTGCATTTATTTTTATTTTTTTATTTAAATAATTTTATTTGTTTTTAGTGTTCTACAACCACTTCCATACATCTTAGATAGACCCATCCTCCTCTAGCTATAGTAACAGTCAAGCAGCCCATATCAGATTTGGGATGACCCCAAAAATGCACTAACATGACTAAGGTGAAAACGTATTTAACAGGATTGTATGTGTAGAACCTATATAAGATTATACGACATCTCAGGTAGGGAATGGGGAGGGAGGGAGGGAGGGAGGAGGGGAAAAAATCTAAGATATATGGAAGTGGTTGTAGAACACTAAAAACAAATAAAATAATTTAAGTAAAAAAATAAAAACAAATGCACTGTATCAACTGATGCAAGTTAGTCCTCTGAGGTATTCTTAAATCCTGCCCTTCTAAGTGCTCAAAGGTAAGTATCTGGTGACTTGCTTATTATATCATAGATTCCCTTGTTTGCTCTGAAACATACACCAAAGGAGTGACCTAATGAATGAAGGACAGAGGAGAGCACTGACCCTCCCAGGCTCCCTTTACAAGGCATCTACTCCATTACCAATTCTTGTCGTAGTTTCGCTACTTCTTCCTTCTTCTGCTCCTCTTCTCGCTGCCTGGCCTCTTCAAGCTTCTGAGCTTTCTGTGCTTCAACCTCAGCCATCTGCTTCTCAAATTCCTGCCGTTCTCTGGCTCTTCTCTCTGTGGCCAGCTGAAAAGGTTCCTGAACTATGGAACCAGAAAGGTCCTCTGAGTATAGAGACAGACAAGGAGAATCTTTATAGAACTAGACAAAACCATAAGCAAATTTATATGGAAAAAGCTATGACAAAAATAGTAAGAAGCCTACTGAAAAGAAAACTAATAAAACAGTCTGGTAATCAGACTTTAAAATACATGACAGAGATTATCAAAACTAGCTACTTATTCAGTGCCATACCAATCAAACTATCAGATAATTATTTTCTAGAGCTGGAAAAAATAATACCAAAATTCATCTGAAAGAATAAAAGGTCCAGAATATCAAGGGAACTAATGAAAAGAAATGCTAAGGAAGGTGGCCTATCTCTATCCAGATCCCAAATTGTATTATAAAGTAGCAATCATCAAAACCACTTGGTACTAGCTAAGAAACTGAAGGGTAGACAAGTGGAATTGGCTAGGTACTCAAGACACAGTGGGCAATGAATATAGCAATTTACTGTTTGATAAACCCAAGGACCCCAGCTTATGGGATAAGAACTCACTGTTCGACAAAAATTGCTGGGAAAACTCAATAACAATGTGATAGAAACTAGACCAATTCCTGACACCATACACAAGAATAAAGTCCAAATGGGTACATGATCTAGGTATAAAGATTGATATTATGAACAAATTAGTGGAGCAAGGAATAGTGTATTTATCAGATTTATGGAGAAGAGAAGAATTTTTGACTAAACAAGAGAAAGAAAGCATTATGAAGTGCAAAATGGATAATTTTGATTACATTAAACTGAAAAGTTTTTGCACAGCCAAACCCACTGCAACCAAGATGAGGAGGGAAGCAGAAAACTGGGAAAGAATTTTTGTAGCTAGTATCTCTGATAAAGGCCTCATCTCCAATATATAGAGAGAGAACTGAGTCAAATGTACAATACAAGTCATTCCTCAATTGATAAATGGTCAAAGGATACGAACAGGCAGTTTTCAGAGGAAGAAATTAAAGATATCTATAGTCATATGAAAAAATGCTCTAAATCACTATTGATTAGAGAAATGCAAATAAAAACAATTCTGAGATACCACATCACACCTATCAGATTGGCTAACATGACAAAACAGGAAGATGATAAATGTTGGAGAAGATAGGGGAGAGTTGGAACAATCTTTCATTGGTGGTGGAGTTGTGAGCGGATCCAACCATTCTAGAGAGCAATTTGGAACTGTGCTCAAAGGGCTACAAAAATGTGCATACCCTTTGATCCAGCAATATTGCTTCTAGGGCTGTATCCCCAAGAGATCATAAAAATGGGAAAGGGCCCCACATGTACAAAAATATTTATAGCAGCAAGGGGATGCCTATCAATTGGGGAATAGCTGAACAAGTTGGTATATGAATGTAATGGAGTACTATTGTGCTATAAGAAATGATGAACAGGAAGACTTCAGAGAGGCCTGGAAGGACTTATATGATCTGATGCTGAGTGAAAGGAGCAGAACCAGGAGAACTTTGTACACAGCAACAACCACAGTGTGGGAGGATATTTTCTAGTAGACTTAGAACTTCATTGCAATGTGAGGGCTTAAAAAATTCCCAATGGTCTTCTAAGGCAAAATGCCTTCCACATGCAGAGAAGGAACTATGGAATTCGATTGCAGAATGTAGCAGATCATTTTCTTTTGTATTACATTTTGGTTTGTTATATGGTTTCTCCCATTCATTTTAATTCTTCTATGCAACATGACTATGGTGAAAATGTATTTAATAAGAATGTATGTGTAGAACTGATATAAAATTGTATGCTGTCTGGGGGGAGGGAGCATGGAGACAGGAGGGAATGAAGGGGAGGGAAGGAAAAAAAAATCTGAGATATATGGTAGTAATTATGGAACACTGAAAATAAATTTTAAAAAACTACTACTAGGCAAAAAAAAAGTAAGATAGAGATCAACAGAACTGAATGGGTACACAAAAACAGTCAAATATATGCACAAAAGATTAGCAATTTATAAACTTTTAGAAAATAGCAATTAGGGAAAAGATTCTTATTTATTAACAAATGCACTTGGGAAGACGGTTGTCAGTCTGGTGGAAAAGCAACTTAGACTCACATCTTATATCAAATAATGTCTGTGATTTTCAGCAAAGTGAGACACAAACATAAAAAAAGAATTCTAAGAAAATGGAATTTAATATTGATCTCAACTGTAAAGTGGACAAATTTAATTCATCAATGAATAAAAGAAATTAATGTATATGACTATGATGAAAGAGTTATCAATTTTCTATGTAACTAAAAACAAGTAGAAGAAAAATTAACAGCCAGGAGAAAATACTTATAGCAAATATGACATAAAAACTTTATTAGATATTTTCAACTGTTAATAGAAACTGTTAAAAATTCAGTAGTATATAATTTTCAAAAGAGGCAGAAACTATTAATAATCAGTTGAAAAAATGCTTCACTTTACTAATAATCAAAAAGATATAAATCAAGATAGCTTTTAGGCATCATCTCACACCCATTAAATTGGTAAAAATAAATAAACTCAATACTGGAAGAAGGACTGTGGCAAAACAGGAATGACCATCCATTGCCAGTGGAATTAAAAACTGGTATAATATTTCTAGAAAGCAAAATAACAGGAGGTAGGTAATAAAGGTTACAAAATTTAAGTGCACCTTTCAACCAAATAATTCCTTTGTTAGGAAACTATTTTACAAGTATCATCAAAATAAACAAAAAAGTTGTCTGTTCCAAAGATTTTCACAGAAGCATTATATGAAACTGCAAAAGAGTAAAAGACAATCTAATTATCATCAATGGTTAAGTAAACTGTGGCATACTCATGCAACGAAACATTATATAAAGAAATGATGATAGACAAAGATAGTACAAAGAAATCTGGAAAGATTTACAAAATAATACAAAGTAAAAAGCAGAATCTGACAACTGGATTATACATGAATTACAATCATCTGCGTAAAAGTGAATGTTAATGAATGGAAAATACTGATGCAGACTGAGAGGAAAAACTAAAAGTGTTTTGATGCTTTATGCATAGAAATCAATTAACTTAGAAGTAAATAATTATTAAGTCTGTACTGATATTTAACAGTCTAATAAAATACTTCACAGGATTGTTGTGAAGATCAAATGAGATAATGAATGTCAAATATAATATAAATGAGTTGCTACTTTTTGCCTATGGATTTATATATTGCATCATGAGCTAGAGAGTATTATCCATTTAGACTTATCTGGGCTCAAACTACAGGAAAATGCCACTAAGCTAGGCTTGAATGCACAGAGATAGCATCCCACTTCCAGGAAGGAACTGCTTTCTACAAAGAAGGGGTGACTTGCTGCATGGAGAGCCCTCCCCAATAGCAAAAAAGGAATAGTTTTGGTTTTTTCTGCATTTGAAAAGATCTGAACAGAATGATTATCCATGGAGGCCTATGAAATGGCTGGTGAGGGTTGGCCTTCCCAGTGAGAACCAGAAATATTTTTATATTTTTGATCTCTAAAATTTGATACAATTGCCTATGTCAAAATTACTTTGTCTACCAACTACAGAGCAAAAATCTACAAAAATTTTAATAATGTAAGGTTTACGTCTAGATTCTGTGCCATCTAATAAAGGTTGTAATTTTATAAAGTATACAAAATGCTTATTTATAGCAATAACTTGATTAGTACAGGTACTCAAAGAAATGATTATTTCAGCCCACAATTGTCAAAAAATTTTTCTTAAATGAGCTTTTGCATTTTTATGCAAAATTATTAAACATGGTATTCTAGAGATGACAGCAGCTAGGTGGCACAGTGCTGGACCTGGAGTCAGGAGGACCTGTGTTCAAATTTAGCTTCAGCCACGTATTAGTTGTGCAATCCTGGGCAAGTCATTTAACTCTGTTTGCTTCAGTATCTTAACTGTAAAATAAGTTAGAGAAGGAAATGACAAACCACTTTAGTATCTTTGCCTAAGAAAACCCCAAATGAGGTCATGAAGAGTCAGATGTGATTGAAAAACAACTAAATAACAACAAATACTAGAGATCATTTTATCTTGGTAAGACTGGACTACTTTACAGTGCTTCAGGTCATCTTTACAAACAGGCATCATTGTGCAGTACCATAAATATAGAAAATTAGGTTGAATGTGAGTAGGCCTCAAAATATTCCCTGCAAGTTAAAAAAAAAAATCCTTAAATAACTGACATCAACTGGTTTTCTTACCTTTTGCTGCTTATTAATAAAAAAACAAGCAAGGAAGAAAAAGAAGACAAAATAGATAGGAAAATATTAAGACAACGAGAAGGCCAAAAGCTAAACTTAGAAAACATGGTTTCTAAGATCTCACTGGAATTTAGGGTTGGAAGATGGCTTAAGAGATAATCTAGTTTAACCTGCACCATCTACAACCAAGGGAACTAAGATGTGGAAAACTTTAGTGACTTGGGCAAGTCACCAGAAGAAGCTGAGGCAGGATCTGAACCTCAAGTCATGTGACTCCAAACCCCATCTCTACCCCTATGCTGTCTGACAAGAGAACTGTTAAGTCGTAGGCAGACAGAACCATGCACTTAACCCGAGAAATTCAGCACCATAAAATGCCTAATTATGTGTGAAGATGAAAGTTAAACAACGCCACAGAAGCAGAAGGGCCCTTGGAAAAGAAGAGGAGCTGGCCCTTGGGGCCTAGGGATCCTGAGGACCAGGCCAGGGGTCAAAGATAGCACCACCTACACCACAATTCCATTAAAGCAATTTCTAACAATAACTTGTATGGGAAATATCCTGCAGACCTAATCCTAGAAGAGAACACATTTCTAACTGCCCTCACCTATCCAACACTCTACAACTCAGAAAATCTATAATTCCTGTTGAAGTGCCAGCTATATCTATCCAAGCTCTTGGCCCCAGACACATTCTGCCTCTCTGGACTGAACCCAGCTGCCATGTTCCCTTGAGGGCAAAGGAAGAAACTCCCCCTTTCTGCAAAAACGCCTGTTCTTTAGTGGCACAATATTACACTAACACAACTGAGTGAGTTGAACTACAGGTCTCAGCAGTTTCCTGGACCCTGGGAGTCTCACTGCAATTTCTTCAATCACCAACCCAAGTACTATGGAAGTAGTCACAATAATCCCACCTGATGCTGGTTTTTTTTCTTTTTTGGGAACAAAGGGCTCCTGATGGATGACAGTGTTTGGACGAGCTTTGAAGCAAGCTGCTTCTTTCTGCTGCTTTAAATCTTCTTCAACCTTTAGAAAATAAAGAGGAAAAAAAATCAACCATCCACTGAGATTAGCTACATTTCTCCAGCTCACTTCTCATCAGTCAAGGGAAGGGAACCTCTTACACTAAGGAAGATTACAGAAGCCTGATTTAAACGCATAGAGACAATCGGCAATTACAAAACGATAATCAAATTAGACATTCTGCCAGAAAACACCTCCAGTGGTAGGCATTCAGCTAGTTCTTGGGAATTAGAGCTCTCTGGTGCAGGGGAGAGGATTTCCTACAAACAGGGGTGAGGGCAGAGCTGCCTTTAGACAGAAGCTCTAAATAATTGGTGAAAACAATAGGGGATTTAGGGTTTCTCTGAGATTTTTCTTTTTCCAGATAAGCTAAGGACTCAGCTCTCAAATAAGGCAACATTTGATTGACAAGTGATTCACCATTTTCATGTTATCTACTATCTAACAGTTACAGCACACTCTACTGAGAAAGCATTCTTACCATCTATCATACTCTGATGTCAATGCACCAATATAATACATTAAGGACAACCAGCTTTACAGAGTTCCAGAATGTGAAATAAATCATTCTAACAAACCAATTAGTTAAGTTCTTAAAGATATCTCCCCTTTAATGAAATCTGGTAAATGGTGAGTGAGATGTCCCAGGTAATTGCTGAGACTGCTGCTCTCTGAAATATAATCCTTACATCAGACATATAAACTTCCAGTGCAATGGGTCTGTCTGTTCTTAGTAATTTTCCCCACTGCTCTCCCTGTCCCCACCTGCTGCTTCCAGGTCTGAGCCTTAAGAGCTCCCCTCTCATCTGTCAGCAGGTGGAAAGGTTCAACCTGGGTTAGAGTCTTCACTTTTTTCTCTGGCAGGTTAACAGTGTCAAACTGAGGCAGGGGCTGTGCCTTGAATTTAGGCACCTGATCCTAAAAAAAGAAAAAGACAAAAATAAGTGAGTATGAGACATGATTTACTGCAAGACATAGACTGGGCCTCAGAGCAAAAATCTCAGATATGCCTAGTCAAATTGATCAAGGATTGGTTGTCATCAGTGATTACTACTGAGAGTAATATGACTAACTCAAATTATAATACCCAGTTTCTTCTTAATACACAGAGAGACAGACTAGTGGGACTTTCTGAGAGATTCATATGTTGCCCTAGCACACTGGATGAGATTCTCCTCTCTTAGGCCAAGGCTCTGACCCAGAAGCAAGAACTTCTAAGCAAGGCCACATCCATCCAGGCTGAACACTGAAGGGGTAGACTTTCTTTATGATCTCACCCTGTATATAAACAAATCCTCATTCTACATTGATTCCTCAGCCAAGATGGGGAAGCAGATGGTCAGATCAGCAGCAGAAATGAGTACTAGTTTCTAAATGAGACCATAGATGGGTCCAAAAGCAGTTATTTACAACATGTCAAATGCGTACCTCTGATTCCTAAGCTTCTCCTGCTACTTAGCAACCCCAATAACCAAGAAAATCTAAGGATGCTAAGTGCATCATTCCACAGACTGCCCCACCTGCCCCCTCATGGGGCTCCCTGTGGCTGAACTCCCTCAGCATGGGGCTGCCCCGTTCTGTGCTTAGGTGAAGCTGCAACAGCGTGTCAGGAGCCAGAGCCCATAGGGGAGTCAAATTTGTGTAGTAAAAGAACTGTCTACATTTCCAAAAGTCCAGAGAAGCAAGGCAAGTCAAGATGTTAAAAGCAACAAGGTCCCATACAACGATTCCTAACCTCTTCTGTGCTGCAGACTGGTCAGTCTGGTTAAGCCTATGGACCTACTCTCAGAATGTTTTTAAATGAATAAATAAATAGGATTACAAAGTCCATGTTTTAATTCAACAGGCACTTATTAAGTGTCTAATGTCTGTCAAGTACTAAGCTAGGCCATCAGACTAAAAAAACATAAAGAGTCCCTGCCTTCAAGGAATGTATATTGTTACTAATTCACAGATTTTGTGGGTTTAAAATTACGTGGGCTAATCTGTTCTTTCTATACCCATAATTAAGCTTTAGTTAGTTCTCAGTGGCATCTCCCCTGCAAGAACTCAAGAATGATCCCTACAGCAAGGATAATCAACAAAGCTCATCAAGCTGGAAGATTCCTTCATGACACAAAAAGGGAATCAGGCTCTGAAGAAAGTCACTGGAAGTCACAGTAACCAACTTCGTGTCTCTAGGCACCTTCCTGTAAAATGAGAAGTTCTCATTGTGGATGAGGTCAGATGGCTCTTCTCTAGTGCAGAAGTTCTAGGGTATTAAGAAAAGAAAAATGCCTGGAATCTGTAGAAAGCTGTCTTCAGCCTGTGAAAAGCTTCCTAATAATCCAAGCTGTCCAAAAGGAGAATGGACTGTCTGGTTAAACAGTACCACATTCCTCCTCCCCCTTTCCCATACCTATCACTGATGATGTTTGAGGGGGGCAGTTAAATGAATATTGGTTAGGAATATTGTAGACTTTATTAGACATCTGTTCATGTACCAGCATGACTAGATGACCAGTCTATCAAATCCCTTAAGAATTTTAGGATTCTTTGGCTTGGAGGTAAAGCAATCTAACACTTTACTCCCTGTAGGAATTGCCTCTACAACATCTCATGTGATCTTCATTGAGTCTTCTCACCCCACTTCCTTACAAAGATGACAGAGAATTCACCAGCTGTACCAGCAGCCCAGTCCTTTGCTAGACAGCTCTAATTGTGAAGAAACTCTTACTTAGGTTAAGCAGGTTTGCTCAATATAATTTTTACACATTGGCCTCAGTTTTTCCAAGATATTTTCTTCCAAAAAATAACATTTCATATGTTTGAAAGATGTGATTATCACCTCATTCTCTCAAACCATCTTCTCTACACTTCCCTAATTACCTAAACCAATACTTAGGACATATCCCCTGACATATCACCATCTTAGTGGCACTAGTTTGTAACCATCCCTCCTAAAATGTGGAGCCCAAAAGAGCACACAATAATCTAAATCTCATCTAACACAAAATATAGTGGAACTCATTCTGGATACCACATATTGAGTGCAAGATCTCATTGGCTTTTCTGGGTAGTTATGTCATACCATTGGCCCATATAGTTCCAGTATTGAATGAGATGAGCAAAAGGAAAATACTTAGGCTGTAACAATTGAAAGATAATACCCCCACCTTTGACAGGCTCACTATATTCATCATTCAGTCTTAGAGCAAAAATTCAAACAGCTACCTCTATTTTTTGCAGCTCTTTTACTTTCTTCTCTTTTTGTAATTGTCGCTCTTTGTCCCGGGAATCAAAGGAGAAGGGGCAAACCTCCACAGTTCTCTGCTCTGGGATTCGAGGCTTAAAGGGCACCCCATAGTGTGGCATGGGGTTAGATCTGATCCCCATTGGTTCTTCTTCTTCCTAAGAGGAAAAAGTCCAATCACAAATACAGCTCCTCCATACTAGGAACTTTGAATGCTAAAGATGGAAGGCTAGGCCTAACCACTAACTAGCTACAAAATATAATCAGAAGCAAGTCAATCACCCTCTCTTGACCTAGCAAATGGGAATAATACCTATCCTACTATGAGAGAATTTACATAAAAGGACTTTGAAAATCTCAGAGAGCCATAAAAACTCCCTGACTATATAAAGATTCTGAGTAGAATAAAAGCATTCCATTAAGTGAGCATTAAAGTTACTTACATTTGAACACAGATAGGAAACATCTCAGTCTTATTTTCAATCCTGTAGCCTACTATCTTCCAATTTGGCTCACTGTAACAAGAAGTCTACCTTTGTTTCACTGTCAAACCATACAAAAGTGTTTCTTTAAGGTACACAGGATCATGCATTTAGACTATTCAGAATGACCCTCTCATTTTACCAATGAGGACAAGGAGGCCCAGAGATGTTCAGTGACCTGCCCTACACACTGTTAATAAGTGTTTGAGGCAAGACTTGAATCCTGGGCTTCCTAATTCCATGTCCAAGGCCCTATCCACTATGCCATGCTCCCTCTTCCAAAACAAGACTGAGACCATATGAATGGCTTTGATTCAGACTTAACAAGTATTTTAGTTACAAATGTGCCTAAAAAAAACCCTTATGTTTGATACCTGCTATAAAATTACCCTATCCGTAGAGATATTTATAGACAATTTAGGACAGGAAATAAGAAACTAGCCTGATCAATGACAGTGTACACATACTGACTTCATGAAACTTTGCCACGCAGTACATCTGTTGGAACTCAGACCCCTGGGGCAAAAAGAGATCAGACAGATGACACCCCTTTATATGACTTTTAAGAGTCCACTGCAGCTTGGTAACAGTCTGTGTATACTCCAGGACAGGGTTTAGAAACCTAGAACACCATGTACCAAAGACCGCATAATGGCCAATTAATCTCTACTACTCTCTCTCTACTAATCTCTACTACTACATCTCTGAGTGCCTTGCTGAGTTGTAAATTGATCCATTGTGTACAGTCCCCTCAACTCTCTCAAGACCTGATGAGGCCATGTACATACAGAGCTGAGCACATATGTATACTCACGACAACAGCCCTCTACATAGCAAACCAGGGGCTTGAATTTCTGAACTCATTTCTGAAAAGTCAATTCTAGACAATGGTAAACTCTGAACTCAAGCAACTATAGGAAGGTTACATGTTTGAGGAGAAAAAGTCAGTGGATTGAATCCCTGCCCACCCCCTCCAAATCACCTCTTCTTCTCTGGTGAATACACGGACTCTGTTCTTCAGGGCAAAGGCAGGAGATCTGGGGATTGTGGTAGGGAGCTTCTTCTTCTCTGGAATGCCCTGGAAGGGGAGAAAAAAGGGTACATTAGCTAAGCGGCTGAGCCTACCACAAGGTCTTCCAGGAAAATATTGTGCCCTGATGCTTACATACCAGCTAGTCACCTTCCTAAGTACCTACCCAGAGAACCTTGACTAACATCCAGACACTACAGAATTAAATGACTCCTTCAACATTAAATACACACAAGATAATCAGTCTCATTACTTTACTGACACACGTGGTTCACTCATTCATTGTATTCACCAGTCATGGCTCATAAATCATTTAGAATTTACCAAAAAGAAATGTTATAAACTTTATTCTTAGTTACAAGGGAAGGTTCTTGAGAGGTAAGGAGAACTAATCTAAAAACAAAAGCCACCAGCCAAATTTTAAAAAGGTCTTTATAAAAAGTAACCCTGGGCCTAAAGACAATTCCAAGAGAAGTTCCTAAAACAATTCTGAGCAAAAGTGACACTGATGAAATAAAAGGTACAGGAGATAGAAGGCTGCACTCGGAAACTTGCCACAATGGGAAACTGAGGGTCAAATTACATCTTAAGGACGGTATGGGGGAAAAGTGCCAAGAAGTGTAGGCATTCAAGATGACAACTCAATGGCAAAATATTTTTATACTTAAAAGGTCCTAATGCATATATTAAGGTACCATTCCCTGCGGGGTAGCTAGGTGGAGCCTTGAAGTTAGGAGGACCTGAATTCATATCCAACCTCGGACACTTACTAGCTGAGTGACCTTAGCAAGCCACTTAGCCCTGACTGCCTCAAAAAAACAAAACAAAACAAAAAGATATCATTCCTCCCTCCTAAAATAATAGAGCCTTTCATCAAGACTAATACAAAGTTTATAAAATAACTCTGAGGGAGACTTCCAGAAAAGTATCATTACGCTTCCTAGAGAAAACCTACAAATACTAGATAGATCATATTGCAAATAAGAGGAGCTAGCAAGGAGCTAGTCTATGGAATTAGACAAAAATTGTAAAACCTTTTACTTAGAGCAGAGGTTCTTAATCTTTTTTGTACCATGGACTTCCCCCTCTGGCAGTCTGGTAAAGCCTAGGGACCCCTTCTCAGAATGTCTTTAAAGGCATAAAACAAAGTATGAAAAATTTCCAAAAAGATTCATTGTATTAAAACAGCTTTTACTACGTTAATTTACAGAATATTATTTATTAATTTAATGTATGTTGGTAATACTTTTTTTAAAAAAAAAGTTCATGGACCACAAGTTAATAACCCCTGATTTAGAACAAATGTCAATAATAATAATAATGGTCAAGAAAAATAATGAAAAAAAACTAGCAAAGAAGGTGGGAGGTAATATTATTAGATCTCAAATCAAATTTTTTTTATGTTTATTTATTTCTAGTTTTCAACATTCATTTCCACAAAATTTTGAGTTCCAAATTTTCTCCCCATCTCTCCCCTCCCCCTGCCCTCAATCTGCCCTCCCTCCTATCACACTCCTCCCTTCCCTTATACCCATCTTCTCTCTTCTCCTGTAAGGCAAGATAGATTTCTCTACCCCATTACCTGTGTTTCTTATTTCCCAGTTGCATGCAAAAATAATTCTCAACATTCGTTCCTAAAACTTTTGAGTTCCAACTTCTCTCCCTTCCTCCCTCTTCCCACCCATCCCCAATGAGAGGGCAAACAATTCAATATAGGCTACATATGTGTAGTTTTGCAAAAGACTTCCATAATAGTCATGTTGTGAAAGACTATATTTCCCTCCATCCTATCGTGCCCCCAATTTACTCTATTCTCTCTTTTGACCTTGTCCCTCCCCAAAAGTGTTTACTTCTAATTACTCCCTCCTCTCATTTGCCCTCCCTTCTATCATCCCCCTTACCCCACTTATCTCCTTCTCTCCTACTTTCCTGTAGTGTAAGATAGATTTTCATACCAAATTGAGAAGGCATATTATTCCCTCCTTAAGCGAAATGTGATGAGAGTAAGCTTCACTTTTCCCCTCTCACCTCCCTCGTTTCCCCTCCATTGAGAAAGCTTTTCTTGTCTCTTTTATGAGAGATAATTTGCCCCATTCCATTTCTCCCCTTCTCCTCCCAATATATTCCTCTCTTTCCCCTTAATTTTATTTTTTTAGATATCATCCCTTCCAACTCAACTCACCTTGTGCTTCTCTGTCTATACATATGTATATAATCCCTCAAACTACGCAAATACTGAGAAAAGTCTCAAGAGTTACAAATATTATCTTTCCATGTAGGAATGTAAACAGTTCAACTTTATTAAGTCCCTTATTATTTCTCTTTCCTGTTTATCTTTTCATGCTTCTCTTGATTCTTGTGTTTGAAAGTCAAAATGTTCTATTCAGCTCTGGTCTTGTCATCAAGAATGCTTGAAAGTCCTCTATTTCATTGAATTTTTTCTCCTGAAATATTATACTCAGTTTTGATGGGTAGGTGATTCTTGGTTTTAATTCTAGCTCTTTGACTTCTGGAATATCATATTCCAAACCCTTCAATCCCTTAATGTAGAAGCTGGTAGGTCTTGTGTCAACCTGATTGTATTTCTACAATACTCAAATTGCTTCTTCCTAGCTGTTTGCAATATTTTCTCCTTGACCTGGGAACTCTGGAATTTGGCTACAATATTCCTAGGAGTTTTCCTTTTAGGGTCTCTTTCAGGAGATGATCGCTGAATTCTTACCATATCTATTTTACCCTCTGGATCTAGAATATCAGGGCAGTTTTCCTTGATAATTTCATGAAAGATGATGTCTAGGCTCTTTTTTTAATTATGGCTTTCACGTAGTCTCATAATTTTTAAATTGTCTTCTCCTGGATCTATTTTCCAGGTCAGCTGTTTTTCCAATGAGATATTTCACATTTTCTTCTTTTTTTTCATTCTTTTGGATTTGTTTTATAATTTCTTAGCTTCTCATAAAGTCATTAGTTTCCATCTGCTCCATTCTAATTTTTTTCTTCAGTGAGCTTTTGAACCTCCTTTTCTATTTGGCTAATTCTGCTCTTTAAAGCATTCTGCTCACTGGCTTTTTGAACCTCTTTTGCCAATTGAGTTAAGCTTATTTTTAAAGATGCTATTTTCTTCAGAACTTTTTTTGGGTCTCCTTTAGCAAGCTGTTGACTTGCTTTTCATGATTTTCTTGCATTGCTCTCATTTCTCTTCGCAATTTTTCCTCCACCTTTCTTAGTTGATTTTCAAAACCCTTTTTGAACTCTTCCATGGCCTGAGACCACTGAATATTTATTTTGGAGGTTGTGGATGCAGAAGACTTGACTTTTAGATCTTCCTGTGATGGCATGCATTGTTCTTCCTCATCCAAAAGGATGGAAGAAAATACCTGTTCACCAAGAAAGTGGCTTCTATAGTCTTATTTTTTTTCCCCCTTTTTTGGGCATTCTCCCAGCCAGTTACTTGACTTTTGAGTTCTTTGTCAAGAGGAGGGTATACTCTGGGAACCTGTAAGTTCTCAGTTCCTCCAAGGTGGCATAATCAAAGGAGAGGAGTTTACTGCTCTCCTGGCCTGCACTCTTGTCTGTGAGCAACCACAAGCACTCTGTTCTGTCCAGGATCTGCCAGTAGGGTTCCCTTTCCAAAGCTTCCACCAGCTCCACCAAGTCAGCCAGCACTCCTTCTCACTTCAGGGCCGCCACTCAGGGCTGAGATCCAGATCAGTGGTGCAATTCCCCCAGGTGCTTTAGGCTGAGGGTTCCTAAAATGAATGCTGTGCTGCAGCAGCTGCTGCTGCCCTGGGCTGCTGGGGCCAGACCAAGTTCCCTTCTCACACAGGTGAAAGTGCTTTCTCACTGACCTTTGAAGCTGCCTTTGGCATTTGTGGGTTGAGGGATCTGGGAATCACAGTTGTAGCCGGGGATTCTTCTCCTGAGCCTGCTCCAGTCCAGTCTGGTCCCTATGAACCACAAGGCCAAGCCTGAGCTGTGCTCCGCTCCACGCCGGGTGCAATAGACCTTTCTTGTTGGCCTTCCAGGCTGCATTGGGCTGGAAATCTCTTTCACTCTGTCATTTTATGGCTTCTGCTGCTCTAGAATTTGTTTAGAGTCATTTTTTACAAGTATTTTATGGGCTATGAGGAGGAGCTTCTACAGGTCCATCCTTCTACTCCACCACCTTGGCTCACCCCCCTCAAATCAAATTTAAAGAGTAGTAATCAAAATTACTTGGTGCTATACGGACTCATTCGTACTTCAGTATGAGCCAGCAAAGAGAACCAAGAAAATAATACACATAATAACTACCGAAAAAAAAAATGCAAAGAACAAAAGTCTGAATGCCATGTGATTATAATAACTAAGTTTGAGTCCCAAAGAAGAATTATGAGAAAGTACCATGTCCTTCTTTCAGTGGTGAGAGACTATTAGTGTGAAACACTAAATATGCTGTTGGACTCAGTTTTACTGGGATGTTTTTTTTTTCTTTTCTCTTTTTTATTCTTAGTTACAAGGGATGGCTCTCTGGGTGTGAGTGGGAGAAGAAACAGTCTAAGAAATAAGCTATTTGGTACTGCTTAAAAAGACTATCACTTACCCAACAAACATAGTATGTGCTAACCAAAGGAGATACAGGGACAAAAGAGAAAGTTTCCAGAACCTACAATCTACCCAACATGTGTATCTCAGTACATAAAACTAGGTAAAAGATGATGAGAGGGAGAAGGCACTAGCAGCTAGAGGGATTAGAAAACTCCACATAGGAGATGAAGCTTGACTACAGCCTTGAAGGAAACTAGTGAGGTGAGGAGGGAGTACTTTCCAGGCATGGGGGATAGACAGTCAGCAAGGAAATGGAATACTGTGTGTGAACAAAACAACAGTTTAGATTCAGATATAATAAACTGAAGGCATTTTCAACTCCATCTCTTTCAACTTAACTTATGTCTTCAACTATGAGTTTGAGTTCTTTTTATGACCTTAAAGTGTTATTCCTCTCTACTTAAAATTTCATTTCTTCTGGGCTTGAGTAATGAGCTATAAGTAAAAAATTGTAAAGAAGGAATGTGGGAACAAGAAATGCTGAAAAGCCTTGCAGGTAAGAATATGAAATTTAAACTTGATTCTGAAACCTAATGGGAATCTAGGGGTACATATGGGCAGACATGTAGTATCAGTGAAGGGAAGGGATAATTTTAGTAGAGATATTTTGAAACTGAATTGAGGAGTGATATGTAGGAAGACTAGGGATAGCAAGTACATTCTTGCATACCTCCCTGAGGTAATATTTGCTCCACGTCTCCCCCCTACTCCCTTTTTTAAGTAGTATTTTTTTAGTCCATGGCTCTAATACAGTTATCCAGAATCATGCTAATGAGAACACTCCACCTTAATTAACAGTTCATGTTAGCCATCTATCTATTTGTACCCCTTGCTCTCAACCCCACGTATAAAGCAGTTAATCAGTATATGTACCTAGTTTTATGAAACTGTTATCTGATCAACAAACATGTTCCCAAGGGTCTCTGTATAAGGTTCTGAGCTTGTACCTTAGCCTAACTGGCTATAAGGAATACCAAGAAGTAATAAGAACGGTCTCCTACCTTTAAGAAGCTTATTGTATACTTGGAAAGGTATATAAAAATATAAATAAAACATATCCTCTATCCCACATACACTTTCCTGAAAACCATAAATCGAAAAGGCATCTCTTTCTATTTTCTTTGATTTTTTTTTTTAATATTTTATTCTATGTTTAGGTTCTTACCCATTTGGGGTTTGATTCTTTTGGAATATGGTATAATATGTTCAGATCATAAGCTTATTGCAAAATTTAGATTTAAGTTGAAAAAAGTAGTGAAAACTATCAGACCATGTAGTTTTTTAACCTAAATAACATCCCTTATGTGTATGTGGTTGTTGGATTAGAAAAGGTCAGTTTACTGGGTCCAGTGTCTCTGGAAAATACAGCAACTCAAAATAACAAGTTCAAAGGACCCCTTAACAACAAAAGACAGTAGTTGCTAGAGAACTAAGAGATTTGGTAGGCAAAAAACAAATAAAAAAACAGAACTCTTAGCACTGTCAAGGCCTTATGTGATCTAGTCAGTTCTCTCATTTTACTGAAGAGAAAAGGGACCCCAAAAGGAAAAATTATGTACCCAAGGTCACTCAGTCAGAACTAGAGCCCAAGCCTTCTGATTTCGAGTCTACCTGCATTCGTCAAAATTAAAATATTTACACTGCAGATCATATACAGAAATTTGGCCAAGAACAAAGAGTCAAAGTAAGATCACTGCACAGCCACAAGAGCACATCTTTGAAAGAGGTCTGACAAAGAAAAAGCAAAACTAGACCTAATTAGAAGAGATAATTAAGGAAACTACATTTTGCTAAAAGGTACCACAGACAAGCAAGTAATATCAAAAATTTTTACACAAGTTTCTCTGACAAAGGCCTCATTTCTCAAATATATAAAGTATAGAACTGAGTCAAATTTTATAAAAATAAGAGCCATTTTTCAATTTTTAAATGGCCAAAGGATATAAATAGGCAGTTTTCAGATGAAATCAAAGCTATCTATAATCATATTTAAAAATGTTATAAATAACAACTTATTAGAAAAATTCAAATTAAAACAATTCTGAGCTACCATCTCAACCAATCAGCAGTGACAAATGCTGGAGGAGATAAGGGGAAAATATGTACACCAGGCCTGCACAACCTGTGGTCTGTGGGTTGCTTGCGGCACACCAAATGATCTCCTCTACATGCAAAAGATGTTTTCCTCTACATTTTTCACAGGCCACCAGAAAGCCTTTGGCAGACCGTAGGTTGTACAGGCATGATGTACACTAATGAATTGTTGGTGGAGCAGTGAACTGTTTCAACCATTCTGAAAAACAATTTGCAACTATGCTCAAAGACCTATAAAACTGTGCATACCCTCTGACTCAGCAATATCACTACTTGGTCTATATCTCAAAAAAATCAAGGAAAAAGGAAAAGGACCCATATGTACAAAAATATTTACAAGCAGCTCTTTTTGTGATGGCAAAGACTGGAAATCAAGGGGATGCTCATCAACTGGGATATGGCTGAACAAATTATGGCAAATGATTATGACGGAATGCTATTGTACCCTAAGAAACAACAAGGTGGGGTAGTTTCAGAAAAACATAGCAAAGACCTATATGTACTGATGCAAAGTGAAGTGAGAAGAACTAGAATTTCTGTACAGTAACAGTAATGCTGTAATGATGATCAACTGTGAAAGACTTAGCTACTCTGATCAATACAATGATCTAGCACAATTCCAAATGATGAAAACTGGTATCCATATCCAGAGAGAAAAATGATGAATTCTAAATGCAGAGTAAAATATAATTTCCTCAAGAATTTTTCCTGATTTTTTGTAAAAATATGGCTAATATGGAAATATATTTTGCATGACTTCACATGTATTACTGACATAATATTACTTGCCTTCTCAGTGAGTGAGGGAAGGGTAATATGGAATTCAAAACTTTAAAAGAATGTTAAAAATACATAATAAATTTACCAAAAAAGAAAAAAAAATGAGATAAATGCCTTATAAGTCAGTACAATCAACAAAACTATGAATCTGCTAGAAAGTGTTTGTTTTTCTAGGTCGGCAAGAACAGTCAGGGCTTGGGGCTGGAAGGCGACACCTTGGGCAGACCCTTGCACTTTGGAGTCAGGAAAATCAGAGTGTGAATCCCAGCTCCAATACATACAAACTATGAGACCATAGAGAAGTCATTTAACCTCATTCTCTCTCAGTTATCCCATCTATAGAATGGAACTAATCATAGCAACTACTTCATATGTCTGTTGTAATGGTCAAATGAGATAATGTATGTAAAACATTTTGGGACCTTTAAGAGAAGCATAAATGCTGGCTACAATAATTATAATTTAAGAATTATAATATACTAATGTGGTTATTTATATATTTATAACAATTATAAATATGATACAATACACAAGATAATTACATTAATATAATGTATTATAAGGTATTTTATTGTTCATTGTTATATAATCATTTTCTTCTTCATCATTATCATGATTATTAATAAATTGTTGTCATAATCTTTGAGAATACCTCCATGTTAGAATGATAAATCAGAAGAGAATGAATGGCCTTTCTTTACCATACTTTTAAAAAAATCTACCAGGAATTACAATTAACCTGACCCAATTAATACTATACCCCAAAAGCACCTCAACCTGTTCCCACATTGTTAAAAACTAAAACATAAATACAAATCCTACCAAGTTGGCACCCAATCTTATTATCTTATTCAATTTCTGGTTCTCAGACACTTTATTTACATGTAAGAAAGTAAAAAAAATTCTTACCACAACATCTTCCAAAATCCTGGTAGGACAAGGCCTAGAATGAAACTCAAAGTGATCTTCTTCTGTCTTCTTCTTTGCCTCTCGCTCCTGTATCCTTTTGTCAATTTCCAGGTCAAACCCAATAGCTTGAGTGGGTGGCTTTACAGGAGGTTTCTTTGGCAAGATGGGCCCACCTTCAAGGATTCTGGAATCAAGTTCCCGTGCTTTGAATTTGTATCTGTGAAATGATTAATGGGATTTCAAGAAAGTTAAAAAAAATAAGATTGTGTCAAAGGGAAACAATAATCATGGAGATTTCATAAATAGTACATTTTAAATTTCATTAAAGTATTAATAATCATGGATAATTAATAAACTAGCAATACTGCTAGAAAGGAGAAACTATCATATAATGTCCTAACACTTAGTTACTCCATAGAATGGGACTCTTCTTTACTCATAGTAACACATGCTTCTCTCTTTTCCATAAACACTAAAATAAAACATTTTCTATATTCCATCTCAACAACACTTAACCTTAGCTGACTGGATGGCATTAGCCATAACAAGACACTGGATATTAGAAATACAGTTAAGTGGGAAGACTACTAGAAGACCTGTTCTGCCTCCTGATAGCTGAATAGCTATGAGAAAGTCACTTAACCTCACTAAGCCTCAATTTTCTTATCTGTAAAAGGGAACAACAATATTTGTCCTATCTGCTTCACAGAGTCATGAGAATCAAATAAGACCTCTCTAATGTACTTTGTAGCTGCCAAGCACTACACAAAAGTAAGCTACTGATATAGCTGCCTAAAAGTAAAATTTACACAAATTAAGCTGGAAGACTACCAAGGGTTCTTCTTAAGTAACATCTAGCTTTTTCTTTTCCCTCATCCCTCCAACTCAAACCTGACTCCCCAGTTGCTGCCTCCGTTATTTGTCTCCTCACCTTGAGGCTGGCTGAGGAAAGGTCACGTAGTGTGACTCTTACAAACAGGATTCTCGCAACTACCAGCTAAGGAAGGACATCAATTGTTAGAGCTAGATTTCTCCCTGTTCTGTGGAAACTTACTGCTGAATTTTCTCAAGTTCCTCTGCTTCCAACTCTGCCGTGCTCTTGCATGTTATAGGCCTTGTGCGTTGCTTAGTTTTAAATACAGGAGTCTGCGGGTTTGTTATCTTGAGCACTGATGGTTTGGAAGGTAACAGACCTAGAAAGTGAAACCACAGAAATGTCATTGGATCCTCTGTCATCACAGGGTCTCTAGGTAGGTGATGCCTAGGTCACAATATAGACCATCTTTCTATAGATAACTGTAAGGAGTAGATGATGCCTTGGCATATTTTAGCACTGTCTTTACTACCATCCACTCTATCATTCCACTCAGGGGGAAAAGCTTCTCTGACATACGTAAAACATCAATATCCTTTTTACTATAAAACAAACAAGAGTCACTTGTATTAGACACTGCCCCCCCCCCCCAGTAGCTAATACAGGTTTCCATATTTATCAACAATTTCTACTACTTTGCTTATGATCACCACGAACAATATGTTTATTCATTCAAGTTCAAGAAAAGGTGTTTCAATGCTCAATGACTATGACTATTTCTAGTACTGTGAATTCCCAGGAAATAGACATTCATATCAGAGAAAAAAAATTAAATTTTCCAAAATCAAATACAGGACTTTTTTCTTTTAATTCAGTGGTTCCTCCATTTTCATAATTATTTAAAACTACCACTCTGCCTAAGTATCACCTTCTACACTAGCTTAAAGGCTCTTGCACTGGAAAATATAAAAATATTTGCAGAAATAACGAACAAGTCTGAGGATCGGCCTAAGTCAGTAGAGGTCTGTCACCACTAGAATGGCCACTGAGTGATGAATTTTATGGCTGTAGCAACCTATGAATCAATTAAAAATACAAAACATCCCTAGGTCCTGTGCAGTCCCTTTCTATTTCTTCAGTGATAGCAGCAAAGTACTAAAAATGGAAGTAGAAAGTGCTAAGAATACATTTTTAAGACTACCTATAAAGATTAAGGTTAAGTATTGGTACTACGAATGGGAGACATTTTCACTGTAACTAAAACCCACACAAAGTCAGTCACCTTACAAAGTGCCCTTCTATTAATTCATTCAGCAAACATTTATTAAACTTCTATTATGTGCTATGTACCATGCTAGGTCCAGAGAATGCAAAGGCAAAAACACACTAGTCCCTGCCCTCAAGAAGCTTTTATTCTATTAGCTCACATTAGGAAACAAGTGATGGGGGGATAATATAAATGAAACAAATTAACATACTGATAAACAGCTCAAAGAAGGTAAGTGCTTTTAAAATCAGTAGCCAGGATGATCTTCAAGTGTCACATGATTATGCAGTGATGGAAGGAACCTTACATGTCAACTAGTTCAATCTCCTTAGGAAACTGACAATCAGAGAGATAAACTGACCTGTTCAAGGTCACAGACCACCTGGCAGAATTAGAACCCAGGTCCTCTAAGTACGATGATCTTTCAACTATAATGCATTGTCTCCTTTAAGAAAGTTTCTACATATTTACCAAGAGATAATATTCTTTTAATCCTAATTTATTTTAGAAATCAAAACTAAATGTCCTTCAGATTTCCAAGTTAGACTAACCTGCTAAGCTCATGAACAAAATAATATGTGGGGGGGATAGCTATGAATCCTAGCCTCACTAAGAGAACTTTCTTTTATTTTCAGAGCTCATTTTATGATAGCAAAAAAACTAGAAACTAAGGGGGGAAAGGGGAAATTTTACCCAGGAATCAGAGAAGAGCTAAATAAATTGTGGTATATTGTGCTGTAAGGAAGGAGGAAAGGGACAGCTTTTGAGAAACCTAGGAAGACCTCTATGAACTGATGCAGAGATGAGGTGAGCAGAACAATTTATACAATAACAGCTTGTAAAAGAGAAACAACCTTGAAAGATTTAAGAACTGTGACAAATACAACTATCATCCATGATTCCTGACAACCAGTGAAAACAACCACTACCTACATGCTAGCATAGAGGAGATGGACTCAGGGTGCAGTATGAGTCCTAAAGTTTTTGGATATGGGCAATGAGGGAATTTGTTTTTGCCTGACTGTACATATTTGTTACAAAGGCTTTCCTTTTCTTTCTTTTTATTCAAAAGGGAAGGACAAGATTAGAAAAGAAAAATCAATTTATTCATTAATTTTTTTTAAAGTTCATTTCTCTTGTGAAAAATTCCACTGAAAGGTTTTCAAATGAGTATCTTTGATTTTTCCAAACAAAATAGCTTATGACTTACTGACAATGGGGCACATTATAGATTGCTAATTTCCAACGTGCAGTACTGTACCAATCAATAAACCAACATAACTACTAAAAACTGAATAAATGGGTATGGTAATAATAGCAGCTACCTCCCAGGGTTGTCTTGAGGAACAAATGAGGGAACATTTATAAAACACTTTACAAACCTTAAAGCGGTACATAAATATTGGACTGTTGTTGTTATTATCGCCCCTTTTAACAGTGAAGAACAGTGAGAAGAAAAACATCTACTTGAAGTAAGACTCAACTCAGCCATTTTGAATTTACTAATTGTATATATATGAGCAAGTTATTAACCCCTTTGCTTCTTAGTTTCTTCAGCAATAATGTGATTGCATTGGACAAGATGACCTTTAAGTTCCCTTCTTGTTTTAAAGCTATGATTCTAGGATCACATATAAATGAAAATTGGAAGAAAAAAATACAGAAAGAAAAATGAAACCAATTGTCATCTATTCTGTAACAAATTATTCTCATCACTACTGACAGTGGACAATTCAATCTTAATAATATATAAGAAACTATATGGAACTAAAGATGATAAAGATAGGAAGAATAGCTAAATCAGATCAAGTATACTCAGAAAAAAAAAACATGCTGAAAGGTAAACAGTTTTGAGGCACTGATTTTCAAGACACCTAGAAGATCCTAAATGAATGAGTGGGGAAATCAAGGACAATCTGATTTATCCAAAAAAAGGCTAACTAATCAGTAACTACTAAGTTACAAGCCTATTTTCTAATCTCTATAAAATCTTCATGAGAAGAGTCAATACATGCATTTTAAGAAATTTAAATTTAAGGATATTTTAAAGAAAATGTCAGAAGGGAATAATAAGGCACTGATGAATGATTTTCTATGGCAGAGTCAAAGCTCCAGTCACACTAGCGTGTGTATATATGTACGTATATGTCTACATATAACAAAAGATCCATTGTGTTTTACTAAGAGTACTTGACTCTAGAGAACAATACAGCATTAAAGGGTCTTCTCCAATGCATAAGCCACTTTTATATGTTAATAAATAACAATTATCTTCTATTATCAATATCAAGGATGTAAAAAAAAAAAAGAGAAATATCCTCAACAAACCTATTTACCCTTTTTATATTAGATCTCCAGGTACCATTATCCTTCCAGTCACCTGGCATCACCTAGGGAACAACTAGGTATCATCTTCAACTCCTCACTATTTCTCATCCCTCAGATACAATCTGTTGACAAGGCCTCTCAGTTTCACCTTCATAACATCTCACATATGTTCCCTTCTTTCCCAACACTGCCATCAGTGTAGAACAAGCCCTCCTCACCTCACATCTGGACTACTGCAGCAGGGTGCTATTGGGTCTGCCTACCTCAAGTCTCTCCTCACTCCAATCCATCTTTCATTCAGCTGCCAAAGTAATTTTCCTAAAGTGTAGGTCTGATTTTCTCTCTCTCTCTCACACACACACACACACACACACACACACACACACATTCTCTCTCAATAAACTCCAGTTACTCCCTATCACCTCCAGTATCAAATAGGAAATCTGGGCTAGGGGGGCGGAGCCAAGATGGCGGAGTGAAAGCAACGACTCACCTAAGCTCCTGGAAAAACTCCTCTGGATATCTCTGAAAGGAGAATCTGACCAGACTTTGGAGGTGTAGAATCCAGTGGGTGACAGACTTTGACAGATTCGGAGCCCAGGTTAGACTGGAAGGTCCACGAGAAGGATCTGTTCTGCGGGGGTAAGCCCCCAGCGCACAGTGCAGCGCGGTCAGCGCAGCAGGGCGGAAGGGACCTGAGAAGCCTAAGAGTGGCGGGCAAAACCAGCGGAGCAGGAGACAAACCAAACTGAGCCGGTGAGAGCCGCTGAGCGCCAGACATCAGCGCAGCAGCCCTTGAAACCTTCAGCCTAAAGACTAAACTTCGGTAAGTCAACTACTTGAACTTCCAGGAGCTAGGATGGCAGAGTGATCAGTAAATGCTCTCTCCTCCCCCCTGATGACCGTGAAAAAACCATAAAATTCTTCCCCAGATAAATTCTGGATCAGCGTGAACAGCAGAAGGGGGCAAATTGTCTCATAACACCAGAGGCTAGAAAAATAGCAAAGGGGGATACTTCCTACTGTGGTGGAGGCGATCTGGAAGGACAGACGACCCAGGGCAGAGAAAATTCGCACTGAGAACCAGGCAAGCCTCAGAGATGGGAGACAAGCCCCAGGAGGGGCGGGAACACCCATTAGCTTCTAGGCATGCCCCAGCCCTCCAGGGGAAAAGGGAAGACAATAGGGAAGCTGGGATCACCATCCCCTGACCTTGCCTTTGCCTCAGGTCAGCTGAGGAGATCTCCTGAGACCAGACCACCCCTCCCACACACCTAACAAGCTAACCCCAGGGTTGATCTGGGAAACAACAACAACAAAAAAAGCCTGCTTTTAGCCTAGACACACATCAGCTCAATTTAAAAGATCTGTATCTTCTGACTGAAAGAACCAGAAGCTACAACACTCAGCCAACATCATGAATCGGAAAAAGCACACAAAAAGTGAAAAAACCATAGAATCTTTCTATGGGGATAAGGACCAAAACACAAACACCAAAGAGGTCAGAGCTGAGACTGTACTTCCATCTGAAACCTCAGATGGGACTATGAATTTCTCGCAAGCACAACTAGATTACATCTGAAGGAGGATATAAAAGAAAAACTGGCCAATGATTTTAAAACTATAAAAAAAGAATTCACTGATGAGAACATCACTCTGAAAAGGAAAACTGAACAAATGGAAAAGGAAGTTCAAAAATTAACTGGAGAGAATAATTCCCTAAAAGGAAGAGTTAATCAAACGGAAAAGGAAACCCAAAACCTAATTGGGAAAACTGATCAGATGGAAAAGGAAACCCAAAACCTAACTGGGAAAATTGGTCGAATGGAAAAAGAACTACAAAAATTAAATGGAGAAAATAGCTCCTTAAAGGGAAAAATTGGTCAGATGGAAAAGGAGATGCAAAAGCTAACTGAAGAAAACAACACGATGAAGATTAGAATTGGGCAAGTAGAAACTAATGACTCAATGAGGCAACAAGAATCAGTCAAACAAAATCTAAAGAATGAAAAGACAGAAGAAAATGTAAAATATTTAATTGGAAGAACAACTGACCTGGAAAATAGATCCAGGAGAGAAAATTTAAGAATTATTGGTCTGCCAGAAACCCATGATGAAGAAAAGAGTCTGGACAATATCTTCCAGGAAATCATCAAGGAAAACTGCCCAGAAGTACTAGACTCAGAGGGCAAAATAGTCATCGAAAGAATCCACCGTTCCCCTCCCGAAAGGGATCCCAAACTCAAAACCCCAAGAAATATAGTTGCCAAATTCCAGAGCTATCAAGTGAAGGAGAAAATACTACAAGCAGCCAGAAAGAAACAATTCAAATATCAAGGACACACAGTCAGGATCACACAGGACCTTGCAGCTTCTACATTAAAAGATCGAAAGAATTGGAACCCAATATTCCGTAAGGCAAAGGAGTTGGGACTTCAACCAAGGATCAACTACCCAGCAAAGTTCAGCATAACATTTCAGGCAAGGAGAAAGTCATTCAACAAAATAAGGGATTTCCAGAGCTTCCTGACCAAAACACCAGAACTCAATAGACAATTTGAGCTTCAAATGCAGGTCTCCAGAGAATCATAAAAAGGTAAACAGAGGGGAAAAAACAAAAATAAAAACTTGCTATTCAATTAGGGCAAACTGTTTACCTCCCTATAAGGGAAGATGATACCTGTTAATCTTGAGAATTGTGCAGCTATTATGATAAAAGGGATATATGTAGAGGGAACGGGCATAAAGTAAATGATGTCATGTCAAAAATATGATTTAAGTATGAGAAGGGATTGTAATAGGAGGTATGAAAAGGGGGAAGCAGAAAATGGCAAATTATATCACAGGAAGAAGTACAAAACTATAGTAGAGGAAAGGAGGGGAGGGAGATGAGCATTGTTTGAGAGGTACTCTCATATGATTTGTTCAAAGGAGGGAACAATAATCTTAAGTAGATAATCCTAAGTAGCTCTATAGGTAGTAGGAGGGGAAGGGGGAAGAAAGGGAAGGGTGGCTAAAAGGGAGGAAAGAAGCAATAAGAGTAAAGGGGAGTAAAAGGGAGGGGGGCTAAAAGAAGGAGAGGAAGGCTGCAGGAGGAGGGGGAGAAAAGTGAATACTATTGAGGAGGGGAAGGGAGACGGGAGAGCTAAAAGCACAAATGGTGGGAAAGAGGTTGGAGGGAAATACACAGATTGTAATCATAACTGTGAATGTGAATGGAATGAACTCTCCCATAAAATGGAGACGGATAGCAGAATGGATTAAAAGCCATAATCCAACAATATGCTGCTTACAAGAAACACATTTGAAACGGGGGGATACACATAGGATAAAGGTCAAAGGATGGAGCAGAATATATTGTGCTTCAGCTCATGTAAGAAAGGCAGGAGTAGCAATCCTAATCTCAGACAAAGCAAAAGCAGAAATAGATCTAATCAAAAGGGATAAGGATGGAAACTATATCCTGCTAAAAGGCACCATAGACAATGAAGCAATATCATTACTAAACATGTATGCTCCAAGTGGTATAGCATCCAGATTCTTAGAGGAGAGGTTGGGGGAGTTGAAGGAAGAAATTGATAGCAAAACTATACTAGTGGGGGACCTCAACCTCCCCCTCTCTGAACTCGATAAATCTAACCTCAAAATAAACAAGAAAGAGGTTAAGGAGGTAAATAAAACTCTGGATAAGGAGAAAATTAAATGGGAATAGAAAGGAATATACCTTTTTCTCAGCGGTACATGGAACATTTACAAAAATTGACCATGTACTAGGACATAAAAATCTCACAATCCAGTGCAGAAAGGTAGAGATAATCAATGCATCCTTTTCAGATCATAATGCATTAAAAATTACATGTAATAAAAGGCCATGGAAAGAGAAACCAAAAATCAATTGGAAACTAAATAATCTAATTCTAAAGAAGGGTTGGGTTAAAGAAGAAATCACAGAAACAATCAACAATTTCATTCAAGAGAATGACAATAGTGAGACAACATACCAAAACTTATGGGATACTGCAAAAGCAGTTATTAGGGGAAGTTTTATATCTTTGAATGCTTACATAAATAAAATAGAGAAAGAGGAGATCAATGACTTAGGCATGCAGTTGAAAAAGCTAGAAAAAGAACAAATTGAAAATCCCCAAGTAAATACCAAATTAGAAATACTGAAAACCAAAGGAGAGATTAATAAAATTGAAATTAAGAAAACTATTGAATTAATAAATAAAACCAATAGTTGGTTTTATGAAAAAACTAATAAAATTGATAAACCTTTGGTCAATCTGATTAAAAAAAGGAAAGAAGAAAACCAAATTACTAATATTAAAAATGAAAGGGGTGAACTCACCTCCAATGAGGAGGAAATTAAAACAATAATTAGAAACTACTTTGCCCAACTTTATGCCCACAAATTCGATAATCTAAACGAGATGGATGAATATTTTAAAAAATACAAATTGCCCAGATTAACAGAAGAGGAAGTTGAATACTTAAACAACCCCATCTCAGAAAAAGAAATTGAACAAGCCATCAATGAACTCCCTAGGAAAAAATCTCCAGGGCCAGATGGATTCACAAGTGAATTCTATCAAACATTTAAAAAACAGTTAATTCCAATACTACATACACTATTTTTGAAAATTGGGGACGAAGGAGTCCTCCCAAATTCTTTCTATGATACAAATATGGTTTTGATACCCAAACCAAGAAGAGACAAAACAGAGAAAGAAAATTATAGACCAATTTCCCTAATGAATATAGATGCAAAAATTTTAAATAAGATTTTAGCAAAACGAATACAGCATCTTATCACGAGATTAATACATTATGATCAGGTAGGATTCATACCAGGACTACAGGGCTGGTTCAATATTAGGAAAACTATTAGCATTATCGATCATATCAACAACAAAGCTAACAAAAACCACATGATTATCTCAATAGATGCAGAAAAAGCTTTTGACAAAATACAACACCCATTCCTACTAAAAACACTGGAGAACGTAGGAATAAAGGGAACTTTCCATAAAATAATAAGCAGTATCTATCTAAAACCTTCAGCAAGCATTATATGCAATGGGGATAAGCTAGATGCATTCCCAATAAGATCAGGGGTGAAACAAGGTTGTCCATTATCACCACTATTATTCAATATGGTACTAGAAATGTTAGCTGTAGCAATTAGACAAGATAAAGATATTCAAGGAATAAGAATAGCCAAAGAAGAAACTAAGTTATCACTCTTTGCAGATGATATGATGATTTACCTAGAGAATCCCAGAGATTCAAGTAAAAAATTACTTGAATTAATAAACAACTTTGGCAAAGTTGCAGGTTACAAAATAAACCCACACAAATCTTCTGCGTTCCTATATATTAGCAACAAAGTCCAACAGCAAGAGATAGAAAGAGAAATCCCATTTAAAGCTAGGGTAGACAGTATAAAATACTTAGGAGTCTACCTGCCAAAACAAACCCAGGGATTATATGAACACAATTACAAGACACTTTTTGCACAAATAAAGTCAGATTTAAGTAAGTGGAAAAACATTAGTTGCTCATGGGTAGGCCGGGCTAATATAATAAAAATGACAATTCTACCCAAATTAATATACTTATTTAGTGCCATGCCAATTAAACTATCAGACAATTACTTTCTAGAGCTGGACAAAATAATATCAAAATTCATTTGGAAAAACAAAAGGTCCAGAATATCAAAGGGACTAATGAAAAGAAATGCTTGGGAAGGTGGCCTAGCACTACCAGACCTCAAACTGTACTATAAAGCAGCAATTATCAAAACCACTTGGTATTGGCTAAGAAACAGAGAGGTAGACAAGTGGAATAGACTTGGCACTCAAGATGCAGTAGGCAAGGAATATAGCAACCTTCTGTTTGATAAACCCAAGGACCCCAGCTTCTGGGATAAGAACTCATTGTTTGACAAAAATTGCTGGGAAAACTGGATAACAGTGTGGTGGAAATTAGGCATAGACCCATACCTGACACCGTACACAAGAATAAAGTCCAAATGGGTACATGATTTAGGTATAAAGATTGATACCATGAATAAACTGGAAAAGCAAGGAATAGTGTATTTATCAGATCTATGGAGAAGGGAAGAATTCTTTACTAAAGGATAGAAAGCATTACGAAATGCAAAATGGATAATTTTGATTACATTAAACTGAGAAGTTTTTGCACAACCAAACCCAATGCAACCAAAATCCGGAGGGATGTAGTAAATTGGGAAAGAATTTTTACAGCTAAGCTCGGGGATAAAGGCCTCATTTCAAGAATATATAGAGAACTGGCCCAAATGTATAATCATACAAGTCATTCCCCAATTGATAAATGGTCAAAGGATATGAACAGGCAATTTTCAGAGGAAGAAATTAAAGCTATCTATAATCATATGAAAAAATGCTCTAAATCACTATTGGTTAGAGAGATGCAAATCAAAACAACTCTGAGGTACCACATCACACCTATAAGATTGGCAAACATGACAGAACAAGAAAATGATAAATGCTGGAGAGGATGTGGGAGAGTTGGAACACTAATTCATTGTTGGTGGAGCTGCAAGCGCATCCAACCATTCTGGAGAGCAATTTGGAACTATGCCCAAAGGGCTACAAAAATGTGCATACCCTTTGACCCAGCAATATCGCTACTAGGACTATATCCCCAAGAGATCATAAAAATGGGAAAGGGTCCCACATGTACAAAAATATTTATAGCAGCACTCTATGTAGTTGCCAAAAACTGGAAGTCAAGGGGATGTCCATCAATTGGGGAATGGCTGAATAAATTATGGTATATGAATGTAATGGAGTACTATTGTGCCATAAGAAATGATGAACAAGAAGACTTCAGAGAGGCCTGGAAGGACTTATATGACCTGATGCTGAGTGAAAGGAGCAGAACCAGGAGAACTTTGTGCACAGCAACAACCACAGTGTGTGAGAGTTTTTTCTGGTAGACTTGGATTTTTGTAATAATGCAAAAACTTCTTATAAAAAAAGAAAATCCCAAAGGTGGTTCTCAAGGCAAGATGCCTTCCACACTCAGAGAAAGAAATATGGAAGTCACTCACAAAATGTAGCAGATCATGTTTGTGTATGTGTATGTGTTTGTGTATCATGTTCTGATTTGTTATACGATTTCTTTCATTTATTTTAGTCTGACTACATAGCATGACTATAGTGAAAATATACTCAATAGGAAAGTATATGTAGAATCTATACAGAATTGTATGCAGTCGCGGGGAGGGAGGGGGGTAGTGGGGGGTAGGTGGGGGGGGATAAAATCTCAATTGTATGGCAGTGATTGTTAAACATTAAAAAATAAAAATAAAATTAAAAAAAAAAAAAAAAAAAGGAAATCTGGTGTTCAAATTTGATTCCTTCATATCCAAGTTCCCCCACTGGCTTTCCAGACTTCTAAGACCTTCCATACCTGAACATACTCTGCAGTCCTGTAACACTGGTCTGGCCTAATTCCCAGCCATTTTTACTGATTGTCCTCCATGCCAGGAAGGCTCTTCTTCAATCTCCTCCCCCAAATTTTCCTGGCTTCTTCCAAGTCCCAGATAAAACCCCTCCTTTTATGGGAAGTCTTTCTCAATCCCCCATAATTCCAGTGCCTTCTCCAATTTAGCTTGTATATATCTTGCTTTTATGTAACTATTCACATGTTTTCTCCCTGACTAAACTGTGAATTTCTTGAGAAACTGCCTTTCCTTGTATCCTCATCCCTTAGTAAAGTATCTGGAACATAACAGAAGCATAATAATTGTTTACTGATTATCGTGATATGGTAATTCCACATACCTATTTGTAGATAGGTCCAGGACATCACACAAAGTTGTCATTTTGATCCCAGACTACTCACGTGTGATGTTTAAGAATTTACACAAGAGTTAAATGGATGAAGATGTCCTCATTGTCTAGACTAAGATATGAAGTTGGACAGAGCCCAATGAATTAGTCCATCTGAATGTGAATCTTGGACAGGCACCGTAAATGAATAATGAGCTAGGCCCAGAAATGAATGGGAAGAGGGTCAGCTGAATTACACTTGGGAATTTATAATGCACTTTCAACAATCCTTAATTGCTCCATGACACAAAACTCTCTTTTTAACACTGATTTCTCTTCCAGCAATGTCATATACAAACAATTCAGATGGCAGACAGACAGCAGCAAACACACAGGTGTGTGGGAAGAGCACCAGAGGTCTCAAATCAACCTTCCTAGTGCTGGATGGGGACAGGCAGTGGTCTCTCCACAAGCCCATTCTTCTACTTTCTTCTACTTTCACTGTGGAGTGCTAAGCTGAGGGGCAGAAGCAGAGCAAGAGAGCATAGTACTGTACAGTAAAGCTATCACAGGTTTTTTTTTTCAGAATGTGGATTTCTTTCAGAATTGATTATGTAAAGCCGAATTTGTGTAATGTGAATTTACATAAAGTGAAGAACTGTCTAACACTATTCTTTAAAGAATTAAAGTGAAGAGTGATTCCGAGAACAACAGCAAGGCTAACAGTGGGCTGTTGGCAATGATGCTTTACATGTAAGAAGTAGAATAAAAGGGATGGGGTAAGGAAACAGAGAGGCAATATGTTTCAGTGGATTAATAACAGCAGATTTACACTCCAGATGAGCTGGACTTGAATCTCATCTCTGATACTTATGGCAGGGTGACCACAGGTAGCCACTGAATTCACCAAGCCCCAGCTTCCATAGGAGGGAGACACTATTACCTGTAGGCCAATCTCATGGGGCTGTTGTGAAACTTCAAGGAGTTCTGCGTAAAGTGTCTGTAAAACTTAAAGTACTACATGAATCTCAGTTATTTTTAATCTATGACTAGGAAAGGAGTTAAACTTTTAAAATAGTGAGAGAAAGGTAAAAGTCTAAGGACTACAATGACACTCATGGAACGCTTTGATAACACCCATGCCAGAGGATCCGATAGGAGTTATGGGAAGACGCAACAAGAAACTCACAGGCCCACAAAATGCAGGTGGGTTGCCAAGCATCCCTTTCTAATGAATACCCACACTGCTAAGGTCAGAGATGCACTGAAGTTTACAATCAAACCATACAAGTCTCTCCTTGTCTGTGTTACTCAATGGTGCTATAAAGTCTATATGTTATCTATACAAAAAAGTACAATGAGATTCTAGGACTCAAGATCCCACATTAACTTATTTAGCCAAACTGTTAGCTCTCTAAGTCATACATTAAGAAACCGAATTGATTATTGCCTGAGTTTCTTCATTCTTCTTGGTCAATGTTACAATGAGGTGGAGATGGGGGAATGACCAGGATAAAAAGAGGAAGTATCAATGGTGGAGACTAGAGACTTGGTACATGAATGAGAGCTGGTTCTGAAGTCACAAGACCTTCAACTGAACTTATATGGACCAGACACATTCCACTTCATCAATCAGGGATAAATACTTGCACTACCCACTCATAAAATGATTGTAATAAACATGCTCTTTAAGCCTTAAAGCATTATAGAAGTTTGACTTAATATTATGAACAAATGAACTTGTTATGGAAGAAGAGGTAGAAACCATTCTGCACCACCAGTCCTCCCCAAACCACAAGTTTATAGATGTGTCACAGACTCAAGAAGTCAGAAAGACCTTGTGCTATATGTCTTGTTGCTACGTGTACAAAGTGGCAGGCTTTTTTTTTTTAGATCTGTATTGTTGGTTCCTTATGAAGTCAGATAGATGCTTCAGATATGAACAACAAAGGAAAATTCTCAATTAAAAGTGTTTCACCCAATTTTAGAGGCAGGGGAACACTTACCCTCATCATCTTTCTTGCTCCTCAGGTGGTACCTACTGGGTGTTCGTTTATGGAAAGCCTCAATTTGTTGTGCAAGAGGGACATAAGTAGAGGTTGTTTCTTCAAAAGGTCTTTTCTTTCCTTTGGACAAATTGAAGGGTTTGGCTATGGTAGGTCCTTTGCCTACTCGGGCCTGCGGACAGGGAAGATGTATGCAAAATGACAAATCTCTTTTGAGAACTTTTCCACAAAAACAATAGCAATGGTCTTTCAGTGTTTGAAAAGCATTTTTTAAAAAAGATTTCTGTGATTGCTGCAGCCTTAACCCCTGACCTGGCACTATAAGACCTACGCTCAAAAATAAGATTAGCACAAACCCTAAAGCCCTATCCTCATAGCAATACTGTGAGGTAGCCACAGCAAACAAAATTATCTTCATTTTATGGCAAAGGAACAAGTCCAAATAAGTTTAAGTGATTTTCATAAGGTAATGTGGCTAGCATCAAAGCTAGGGGCTCAACTGTAGCTGTTCTGACTCTAATTCTGGAGCTCTTAGGTAAGATATATTCAGAGAAAAGAAAATGAGGTCAATCACTTTACACACTCTATCAGTATCTACAGAGAGAGAGAAATCCTAACCACATTTATTACAGCCTCTGCATGACCCTCTCTTTTCCTTTCCCAAGAATGCTGTTCCTTTTGTGGGAAAAAATAATTGAGTCCTCAGGCTAACTGGACTCAAGTTTCAGCTCTGACATTCACTAACATATGGCTTTGGACTCATTTTCCTTACATGTAAAATGAACATAAAGTCCATTTGTTCTACTTAGATCATGAGACTGTTATAGAGGCTCTCATGAGATAAATGATGCAAACTACTACATAAGGCAACTGATTTAAGATTCACTTACTCCATAGAACTTATTTCTAATTAACTATATCTGGTCTGGATGTACTCAAGGTCTTCATTCTATCCTGTAATTGTTAAGTTAGTTTACATGGATTTAATATGTTCTTGGATTATCATATTATTACTAATATCCCACATTTTATAGCACTCTGAGGTTTATAAAGCACTTTTCTCACAGCAAACCTGTTCATGAGTAAAGTGATAAAAGGATAATTTCCATTTTATAGATGAGGAAACTGAAGTCTAGAGAAAAGTGATTTAAGATAGGTCATCGGAGTCCAGCCTCAGGTGGGTCTCTGCCCCATTCTTACTAAAATCATTATCCTCCCTCCATCTGACCAATGCTTTGTACCAAGGATGCTCAAGTCACCCAGTAGTAATCCTGATCGATCAAAGGGTACATAGTGCTCGGCAAAATTTCAAATTATTTTCCAGAATGGCTGGCCATAGTGTTAAACCTACATATCTCTACCTTTACTCCTAGAAATCCCCTGCGATAATCAATAATCACTAGAATAATGATCCAATGTCCCTTTGAATACATTAGTAACTGGGGCTCACCTTGCCCATCGCCTTACCGGAGAAGGAGGATGTTTTCGAAGTTCAGATGTAAAATTCACCTCCTTGTATTCTTCCTGGCTCTTTGGGTGCTGTTTGATCCTATCATCTGTGTGGAAGTGGAAGTCGATGGACTTGGTTACTTGGCTGACAGGTTTCTTCAGAGGCTGCCCTGGGTGGATTACACAAAAAAAGCAAACCTAAACGTTGGAAAGGTAACTACCATAAGCAGAGAATATTGGTCAACCAACACACAACTTGCTGACCCAGAGAAACAACGTGCCACTGGCACTCTGAGGTTGGACTCAGCTTTGTGGACAGTGTCTTTGTGGATACTGCCAAAGGACAGAAAAAAATACCTTCTTTAATCCTCCCAAACCCGCCTTATTCTTGAAAAAGCATCAGATTTCCATTACCAGGTAACACTACTGGTAATTGTTCCAGGAACTAGCTTCACTCCTCTTCTCATCTAGACCACAGCTCCTAACAAATCCTCAGGAAGATCAGTGTAGATGGCAAATCGTTGTACTACAATTAGCAATACAACACACTTAGTCTCAGTATTTTAATAATCATATCTTACTTATACAGACTCAGGGGTGGGCAACTGCAGCCTCAAGGCCACACATGGCCTTTTTTGGTTCTTGGATGCAGCTTTTTGACTGAGTCCAAGTTTTATAGAACAAATCCTTTTATTAAGGGGATCTGTTCTGTGAAGTTTGGATTTAGACAAAGGGCTGCACCTGAGGACCTAGAAGGCTACATGTGGCCTTGAGGCCATAGGTTCCCCACCCCTTCTTTATATACCATAGGAAGCCTTTATTATAAAAATCTCCATCCATACTAGGGGAATACTGAACAGAAGCAATCATAAATGAGATTGAAGCAGAGCTGATCTATACCTGCTAGGGCTATTTTCAAGGACTCTTCATTCTTCCTACGCATCTCTACCACCTCCTGCTGCATCTTGAGTCTCTTCTCCAATTCTTGTTCCTCTGTACTTTTCAGAACCTTCTTCCTGAAGGGTAAATCAAGCTAGTCAGAAATGAAGATGGACTGAGAGAGGACAAAGGATGGTAACATTCAAATGATCCAAAAGGGACATTTCTAAAATCCTGAAACATGAATCCAGATACATTTTCATTAAGGTCACCATAACTAGGTCAAGGCTCATTGGGAAATTATCAAGTCACCAACTGCTTATACTGCTAAAGGAATCCATGAACCTGATATACAGCTCAAATACTAGCAAGGGAAGATCCTTACTTTATGGGTGGCGTGGAAGACACAGCTGCTCTGCCTGCAGGTCGTCCCAAGGAAGGCTCAGTCTTCTGAGCACCATTTTTGGAAGCACTATCTTCCATGGGCTTACTTTTGCCCTCATTGCTAGAGTTTAAAAGGATAAAAGCAGACAATGTATTCAATATTCCCAGAGCAATGCATAACATCAGTGAAAGCATACTCAAAAATAAACGATCATTTTATTAAGTACCTCCGAACATAAGTCATAATGTTGGTATTGGAAAAGAACCTATATAAGACACACAGAAAACAAATCAAACGCAACCCTGGGAGAGGAAGGGGGGAACACAAGCAAGCCCTGAGGGAGAGGAGGAAAATCCTCATGTAAAAGGGGAAGTTTGAAATGAGTCCTGAAGAAAACTAGGGATTCCAAGAGATACAGGTAAGGAGGCAGAGGACCCTGAGGAAGATGTGAGTCAGACACTGGTGTGGAGGTTGTGTGAGTAGACAGAAGAGGAGAAAAGGCAGACACTCTAGGGAGGTAAACAGGCAATGAGGTCTGGTAAATGACCACATGGGCTGTGTGTAGGAGACTAAAGAGTGAAGAATGGCACCAAATTGGGTTTTTCTCATGGTTTCTCCCATTTGTTTTAATTCTTCTATATAAGAATGTATGTATAGAACCCATATAAGATTATATGCCGTCTCAGGGAGGGAGGAGAGAAAATTTAAAATTTATAGAAGTGATTGTTGAAAACTGAAAACAAATAAATAAAATGTACAAATAAAAAATAAAAAAGTAAAAAAAAAGAATCTGGGAGACTGGAGGGATGATAATGCTTTCCATGGAAGAGAGGTTCAGGAGAGGGAGAGGTTTGAGGAGGAAAGATGAACTCTGTTTAGGACACGTCAAATTTGGAATGCTTGTAGAACCATCTAGTAGTTGGAAATATACAATAGGCAGTTGATAATGTGAAATCATAACTCAGCAGAGAGACTAAAACTGGATATACAGATCTAGGAGTCATGTGCACACATCTGAAAAGCAAACTCATGAGAGATGATGAGATCTCCAAGTCAGAAGATATAGAACAACCAGAGAAGAGGGCTCAGGACAGAGCCTTGCAAGTATACATACTATTAGTAGGCACGACATGAATAATGATCCAACAAAGAAGACTGAGGAGCAGTCAGAGAGGCAGGAAGGGAAGCAAGAGAGAGTACTGTCTGACATGAAAATCCAGAGACAAAAGGAGATGCAGAAGAGGGCAGTCAACAGTGCATGCATAGCTAGGCATGCCTTGAACTTCCCATTTTCTAGAAAACAGATATGTCTTCACCAAATAATTCATTTAACTCTCAGTTTAGCTACCATTTCATGAGTGTCCCCAGAACACTCATACAGCAAGCCTACTTAATTCAAGTTGATCTTACATTGGCAGTGATACTTACTAAATACAAAAGCAAATTCCAATTGCCCTGCCAAAAAATGTAGTCAAAAGAAAGGTTATTTCTTGCCTTGGTATGAGAAGATTAAAGGATAAGCAATGTCACCCGAAGTAGGAAAACCCAACCAACTGGCTACTCACACTTTCATTCTCTTGGAGGACGGCATTTCGTCACTGCCTACAGGAACAAGGTGTCTTTCTGCTTTCATTCTGAGCTGTTGCTTCTGTCGCTGTTCTGATTTCTTCTGAGCAGACAAGTTCCTGGTCACCCTGGAGAAGAAATCAGAAAGACCAACTGATACGGTGTACTAATACTGTTATTGTTCAGTAGTTTTTCAGTCACATCCAACTATTTGTGACTCCATTTGGGATTTTCTTGGCAAAGATAACAGCGTGGTTTGCCATTTTCTTCTCCAGAACATTTTACAGATGACGAAACTGAGGCAAACAGAGTTAAGTGACTTGTCCAGGGCCACACAGCTAGTAAGTGTCTGAGGCCGGATTTAAACTCAGGAAGAGGAGTCTTCCTGACTCCAGGCCCAGCCACCTAGCTGCCCCAAGTGTCCCAGGAATAGGGATTTATTTCTTACCTAGTGAAGACATATGTGGTTTTTATCCTAGTAATTTAATCACTTCTTGTTTACTTTTAACAGTGGCTTCTACAACAAAATCATAACATTTTAGAGCCTGCAAAGACCTTAGAAGTTATCTAGTCCAATGATCTCTTTTTGACAATGAGGGAATAGAAGTCCCAAGATGCATCAGCCCAGGGCCACAGTTATACAAGGCATGTGTTAACTACAGGCTATTAATTTCAAAGATATTCCTGTCAACACTGATGAAGGGTATAAAGGGGTTACCTTTTATTTGTATTTGTTTTTCTCCCTTTATGCTTCCTGAATGAAACTTTTCATGATACAATCTAGGTTCTTAAAAGTTATGTAGACTCTATGCAGTGCAACCAAAGCACTACTTGGGGGAAAATTTATATCTCTAAACACTTACATCAGTGTAACAGGGAAAGAACAGCTAAATGAATCACAAATACAACTAAAAAACTAGAAAGAGAACAAATTAAAAATTCTCAATTAAACACCAAATTGGAAATTCTGAAAAACAAAGGAGAGATTAATAAAATTAAAAGAAAACTATTAAACTAATAAAACTAGGTGCTAGTTTTATAAAATAAAAAAACTAATACAATTAACCACTGGTTAATTTGATTTTTAAAAAAGAAGAAAACCAAATTATCAGTATCAAAAATGAAAAGGATGAAGTCATCACCAGTGAAGAGGAAATCAAAGTAATTATTAGGAGCTATTCTGCCCAATTACATGACAATAAATCTGACAATTTACAAAAATATAAATGGCCAAAATTAAGAGAAAAGAAAATACTTAATTAACCCCATCTTAGAAAAAGAAACTGAACAAGCCATCAGTGAACTCACTAAGAAAAAATTCTCAGGGCCAGATAGATTCATAAGTGAATTCTACTAAAAAATTTTTTAAAAATTAATTCTAATACTATATAAACAATTTGGAAAAATAGGCAAAGAATGAGTCCTACCAAATTCCTTTAATGACACAAATGTGGTACTGATACCCATACCATGAAAAATGAAAACAGCAAAAGAAAACTACAGATCAATTTCCCTAATGAATACTGATGCAAAAATTTTAAATAAAATACTAGTAAGGAGATTATAGAAATATATCAAAAAGATCATACACAATGACCAGGTGGGATTTATACCAAGGATGCAGGGCTAGTTCAATATTAGGAAAACTATCAGCATAAGTGACCATATCAATAACAAAAACCAACAGAATCACATGATTATCTCATAAGATGCGGAAAAAGCTTTTGACAAAATACAACACCCATTCCTATTAAAAACGTGGGAATAAATGGAGATATCCTTGAAATGATAAGCAGTATATCTAAAAGCATCAGCAAGCATTATCTGTAATGAAGATAAGCTATACGCCTTTCCAATAAGATCAGGGGTGAGGCAAGGATGCCCATTATCACTATTATTATTCAATACTATACTAAAAATGCTAGCTATATAAGCAATAGGAGAAGAAAAATCAAATAAATTAGAATAGGCAATGAGGAAACAAAACTATCACTCTTTGCAGACAATATGACGGTATGTTTAGAGAATCCTAGAGAATCTACTAAAAAACTAGTGAAAACAACTAACAATTTCAGCAAAGTTGCAGGATATAAAATAAACCCATGTAAATCATCAGCATTTCTATATATTACCAACAAAGTCCAGCAGCATGAGATAGAAAGAGAAATTCCGTTTAAAATTCAGACAATATAAAGTGTACCTGCCAAGACAAAACCAGGAACTATAGGAATACAATTGCAAAACGCTTTCCACACAAATAAAGTCAGATCTAAGCAACTGGAAAAATATCAACTGTTCATGGGTAGGCTAAGCCAATATGATAAAAATGATAATTCTTCCTAAGTTAATTTACTTATTCGGTGTCATACCAATCAAACTATCAAAAAATTATTTTATAGAGCTAGAAAAAAGTAATTAAAAATATATCTGGAAAAACAAAATAGCATGGGAATTAATGAAAAAAAAAATGTGAAGGAAGGCAGCCTTGCTGTACCAGCTCTCAAAGTGTATTATAAAGTGGTAATCATCAAAACAATCTGGTATTGGCTAGGAAATAGAGTGGTAGATCAGCGGAATAGATTGGGTGTGCAATAATCTAGTATTTGACAAACCCAAAGACTCAAGCTTTTGGAATAAAAATTCACTGTTTGACAAAAACTGTTTGAAAACTGGAAAAGAGTATGGCAGAAACTAGGTATAGACCAACATCTCATACCATATAACAAGAGAAGGTTCAAAATGGGTACATGATTTAGACTTAAAAGGTGATACCATAAGCAAATCAGGGGCCTATCAGATCTATGGAGAAGGGAAGAATTTATGATCAAACAAGAGATAGAAAGCATTATGAAGTGTAAAATAAATAATTTTGATTACATTAAATTTAAAAAGATTTTACACAAGCAAAACCAATATAGGCAAGATTAGAAGGAAAGCAGAAAGCTGGAGGGGAAACTACGTAAAATGTTTCTTATAAAGGCCTCATTTCTCAAATATATAGAGAACCGAGTCAAATTTATAAGAATATAAGTCATTCCCCAATTGATAAATGGTCAAAGGAATAGGAACAGGTAGTTTTTCAGATGAAGAAATCAAAGGAATCTATAGACACATGAAAAAAATTATCTAAATCACTATTGATTAGAGAAGTGCAAATTAAAACAACTTTGAGGTACCACCTCATCATACCTATCAGATTGGCTAATATGGTAGGAAAAGGAAAATGATAAATGTTGCAGGGGTATCAGAATACCAAGACTGCACTGATGGTGGAGTGGTAGACCATTCTGGAAAGCAATTTAGAATGATGCCCAAAGGTCTATAAAACTGCATACCCCTTGATCCAGAAATACCACTACTAGGTCTGTATCCCAAAGAGATGAAATGACCAAAAAAAAAAAAAAAGGGGGGGGGGGGAAGGTCCTATTTGTACAAATATATTTATAGAAGTTCTTTTTATGACGGAAAAGAAATGGAAATTGAAGAGATGCCCATCCATTGGGGAATGGCTAAACAAGTTGTTGTATATGATTGTGATGGAATAAAACTGTGCTATAAGAAATGACAAGCAAGATGATTTCAGAAAAACCTGGACGTATATGAACTGATGCAAAGTGAAGTGAGCAGAATCAGGAAAACACTGTACATAGTAACAGCAATATTGTACGATGATCAACTGTGACTTAGCTATTCTCATCAATACAATGATCCAAGATGATTTCAAAGAATTCATGATAAAAAACGCTATCCACCTCCAAAGAAAGAACTGATGGAGTCTGAATACAAATCAAAGGATATTATTTTTCACCTTCTTTATTTTTGTGTATGTGTTTTCCCCTTTGGTCTGTTTTCTTTCACAAAATGACTAATATGGAAATGTTTTGCTTAATTAAACATGGATAATCTATATCAAACTGCTTGCTGTCTTAAGGAGGAGAAGGGAAGGAGGAAGGCAATTTGAGACTCAAAATATAAATGTTAAAAATTGTTTTAATATGTAATTGGGAAAAAACAAAATGTTCAAAAGTTTTAAAAAACATATTCAAAAAGAGGAAAAAAGCTACATGCATATCAGAGAGTTCACAATTCTCCTGGAATACCAAAGTGCTTTATTATATCTCTTCTTGGTTTCAATATTTACTGCACAACTTGCACATTCCATGATAGAATAGAGGTTTCTTAACGTAATAAAGCGGATTAGTGGAAGAGATTAATACCAGGATACCACAGCCACAAGGGCCCTGAGGGTTATTAGGGACAAGTATGCCCACTGAAGCCCAGGTAGACAAGAGTGAGAAAATTCAGGATATATTTTCAGGACTAGCCAATGTGTCAATCTGTTTTGACTACACTTATCTTCCACAAAGGAGAGCTCTACTGGGAGGTGGGGAAGGGTTTAAGAAAGAAATGACAATGATATTTATAAAATACATTTTAAAAGAATACCAGGTGATACAATGAAGTAAAATAATCAGCAAGAAACATTTCTTAGGATAAGGGGGCAAAAAATTACACAGTAGAGGCTCTACTCAGGTGACACAAAGAAAGCCCCTTGCAGGGCTAGGAAAGCTATGTGCACCCAAAGCATTCTATGACATCTTAACTCAACATGTCCAAATCAAACTCGTTATCCTTCTCCCTAAAACTTCCACTCTCTTAACTTCCCCATTACTGTCCAGGGCAATACCATCTCCCAGGCCCTCAGGCTTGAAATCCAGGAGTCATCCTGATAACTCACTATCTCTGCACCCCCATATCCCAACTACTGCCAAGTTCTGTCAATTTCACCTTTGCAACACCTCCTGAATACAACTCCCACCCACTCATCAATCTGACCATTTCTCCCCTGCACTCCAACTCTGACTCCAGGTATTTTCCCTGGCTGTCCCCAGCTGTCTGGAACGTTCCCCCTCCTCATCTCTGCCTCCTGGATTCCTTTAGATTCCCTAGTTTCCTTCAGGTCCCAGCTAAAATCCCATGTTCCACAGGAAGTCTTTTCTAACCCTTCTTCATTCTAGTGCCTCTGCTGATTATTTTCTATTTATCCTGCATAGAGCTAGTTTGTATATTGGTTTGCTTGTTGTCTCCTATTAGATTGTAAGATTTTTGAGGGCAGGGAATGTCTTTTGTTACTCTTTGTATCCCCAGCACTTAGTACAGTGCCTGAAACATAGGAGGCACTTAATAAATGCTTATTAATTAACTAATTAAAAGTTAAAACCTACTACATTCATAGTAAAGCTTGAGTTAGGTACAAACTAACCTCTCCTATGGTGATATTGAAAGAAAAACTCTCATTCTTTATTGTAGCTAACAGAGTTTTAGTTATTTTTAGAAAATAAAGTAAAAGGGGCAGCCAAGTAGCGCAGCGAATAGAGAACCAGCCCTGGAGTCAGGAGGACCTGAGTTCAAATATGACCTCAGACACTTGACACTTACTAGCTGTGTGACCTTAGGCAAGTCACGTAGTCCCAAATGCCTTGCCTCTCCCCTCCAACAACACAAGTCTGTTTGTATGTGCCATCCTTCCTGCCTCCCTGCTCCCTTCTTGAAGGATTTCCAGGATATGACTAGAAAAGAGGAATATCTTCATGGTAACCACATGACAGATCTCTCTCCAAGATAAAATGAAACACGTAAGACGGAGCTAAAGATGCCAAGAGAACTGCTCAACAGAGCAACAGAACTGCTCCTTGCATCTTTCTATCAGGTTTGAGTCTCAGCCTATCCAAGACAACAAACCAAACATGAAAACCAGCAGCTGTGGTAGAAAGGGAACTGGCTTGAGAGTCAGAGGACCTGAGTTCAAATCCAGCCTCTGATGTTTTCTACTTCTATAGCCATGGGCAAACTACTTAGCTCCTATAAGTCTCAGCTTCTTGATATGTAAAATGAGGTGGCTGGACCAAAAGGCTTCTTAGGAGCTTCTTCTAGGTGTATGACATCATAATTCTAAAAAGCCCCATGAAACATCTCAACATAGAATGATCAGACTGCTTCGGTGTACTCTAGTCTGCATGGCATTCTCTGATTCAGTTTGAAAGAAGGTAAGACTGAGACTGCCTTCCCAAAATATAATTGTTCTGAGGTAGTAAATGCTGTGGTTAAGCAAAAGCAGTCACAGTGTTACCTGCCCAGAGGTCATCGGTTCCCAACACCATTAATCTGTCATTTCTTCCACCCAGCTATGCTATAAATAAAAAAAAAATGTTCTGCTCTCCTGTTTCCTTGAGATTTTAAAATATATTGGGGCAAGTTAGGATGGCATCCACTCACACGACTCAATAAGCAGGGCCTTGGACCTGTAACTGCAGGGGGATTTTATTACCAGGCAGAAAACAAGACACCAGAATTCAATCTGAATGTAGACACTCAATTACATTACTCAATACATAAAGAATCTTTAAATGCAGCTTAATTCTTGTGGCAAAAAACTAATATTTTAGTATGATATTCAGTTAAATAACCATTTAATTAATTGTCTCTCAGATGTTTTAAGTCCTGTGCTAAGTGCTAAGGATACCCCAGTTCTTGCCTTCAAATTCTTGCCTTCAGGGACCAAATGATAATGGAAAGAAGAACACCACCTACAAATAAACAGGGTACAAAACAAAATCGGGGCATATTTGAGGAGGGAAAAAGCATTTCTGGGGACTGGGAGAAGAGATTCAAAGAAGTCTTCATAGAGAAGTCAGACAAACTAAGTTTTGAAGGACAAGAATTTTAGAGAAAGATTGGGGCAAGGAGTGATGGGGAGAATCCATTCCAAGTATAGAGAAAAGGAAGGAACAAAGGAAGAGAGGCAGGAGCCAGCCCCAGAGAAGAGGACAGAATCACTATCTATGTTAGGAAGTGCAATCCCCAGGTGTCCAGGGCTCAGCAGAGATGTGCTGCCTCTTGTCAGTTTAAGCCTGGCTTTGACTACCAAAGTCATTCTTGGCCCTCCACACTAGTGTTACCTTTGGCACTGGCCTGGAACAAAGGATCCCAACCCAGGGGCATTTTTTGACGTAGTTTCCTGAAAGCCTGGTAAGTCACAAGCATTTGATGGAGCAGATTCTTCTGATGAATTCTCTGTTTCCACATACGTGTTGCCAACTACAGTGAGAAATGGAAAAGCAAAGAGTCATGTATATCTATCTGTGTATGTATTGCACAGAGTCAGCACATGAAACCAAAGACATAAGGCAAAAAAAAAAGAGTAAAAATGTGTTCTAGGCTAGGGGCTCGTCTCGTTTTTTTGTGTATGGGCCCCTGGACCTCTTTGGTGGTCCGCTGAGGATTTTGGACCTCCTTCATAGAAGAAGTCATTTAAATGCAAAATGTTAAATATATAGGATTGCAAAAGGAAATTAATCATTATTTAAATGCACTTATCAAAATATGAAAATAACAAAATCACAGACCCCATATAATAGACCCCTAGACAGAGCAAAGGACTATTCAGTTGGAAAAAAATGCTCATGTTACCATTCAATACTTGCCATAAAAATAGCAATTTATATTTATATAGCATTTGTGTTTTACAAAACACTTTATTAGCTCATCTGATCCTTCAAAATAAGCCTTTCTGATAGGTAATATAACCTCATTTTATGGATGAAGAAAGTGCAGCACAGAAAACTTCAACGATGTGACATGGTCGTGAGTCTTGACTTTCTGACTCCAAATCCAAAACGCTTTCTCTATAGAGTATAGATATAGCAACAAAGGGAGTTTGTGGATTTATTTGTTTCATGATTTAGTTTTTAAAAACTCAAACTAGTTTCTCTGTAGTCAGGAAATGGGGACTTCTAAAAAAAGGTCATGTCTAGATTACTGCCAAAGCTTACTATCCTGTCTTCTTAAATTATGCATAGTTAACATAATATAAACTTCTCTTGGTGCCTCAAGGGTTGTCATTACAAATACTGTACTATAACATAATACTGCCCTTGGGGAATTTTGATGTATATAGGACTCTTTGTCCCTACACTGAATTATCCCACATTGCTACATTTTTGAAGTTATATAAGCTTTTTACCATTTTTACCTTCTTTCTTCCTAACCATTAAGTTGTCAATTCTCATTTCTTTCAGCTAATCCCCTCTGCCATGCCCCCTACACACACACTTCTAATTTACTACAGAGTGAGAAAGCAATGAGTCTTGCTAGAATTGTTCAAAAACAAGAGCTGAAAGTCTGAGAGTAAGGGTCTGGAGGTTTCTATTATGAATAACATATATGAGTTTTTATGTGTAGACTTTGCTGTCTGGTATTTTAGTTGCTCAGAAATCTTCTTTCCACATGTTCTCATTTTCCTGATAACTGAGGTTGCTAAGTAAGTAATCTTTAGATGAGGAAAAGTATTACTACAACTGGAGTTGAGGGTGGAGTTTCTATTAATTACTGCTACTCATTTCAGACCTTTTATTGTTCTGTGCAAGTCCTTGGATTTTTTTAAAGGGAGAAAGAGGGAGAGAGAAGAGAGGTAGAGGAGGAGAAGAACAGAGGAAAGAGAGGGAGAGGGGGAGAGGGAAAGAATGAGAGACTGGGCAAATATTACATCTCTTTCTAATCAAAAAAACACAAAGACCAAATAAGCAAAGTCCAAAAGTCATTCAACAAAAATTTGCTGAGGGGCATCTATAGGAAAAATACTGCACCAGGAGTTATGGGAAGATTTTAAAAACAATAGAAAATAGCCCATTCTGGAGCTGATAGTCTTGTAAGGTAGATAAGACATATACAAATAGCCATAAGAATGTAGAATATTCACTTCTTATAAATATAAAAATAATGCAAATCAAACCCTTTTCTGTATATATGCCTTATAGTCTACTAGAGGAGATTATAAACTCCTTGAAGGGAAGGATCAAGTCTTATTTAATCTTTGCTGCTCCTCCAGTTCCAAGTAGAACACACTACCCAGGAAGTCTATACTTAATTTAACACTTATTGGATGGATGATACTGCCTATCTTCACAAATTAATTATGTGCAAGTCAGTCTAACAGCTCAGGCCATGTAGGGAAGACAGGTTCATTAGGACAGTCATTTGTGTGACAGTACAGATCTAGTTAATGATGTGATTAGGGTCAGTTTCAGATTTACACTTAAGGAAGCTCTTGATGTTTATGATTTATGACCTCTTAAATGGACAAGATTCTGAGCATGTATTTGGTAACCAGCAATTTAGACACTGGTCATCTTTTGAAACTAGATATATGACTCAGACTAAGTATGCATGCACACTGGGTATTTTACAGTTTTATAATAAGATTTAAACTGATTTAAACTTAGGGCTGGACAGATAACCAAACAGGAAAAAAATTAAACCACATAATACAGGTACACCTTACTATGCCAACAAATGACAATTTGCTAGTATATCGATAATACTTTAGAACCAAATTCCACTGTAATGTCATCCAAGCTGAGATGCAATTCCCACTTTTCAGGAAAAGAATATGCTTTCACTATGTAATTCTTTCCTCATTTCAATGAACCATTTCAAGTGAGAACATAACAGAGACCATAGAAGTATACTACCCTGAGACACCTTCTACCTGGGGGATAAAGTTGGTCTTATACTAGTAGTAATACTTATCCAGTTCACAATGATCAACTCTAGTATTCAAGGACCATGAGGATTAATTTCCTTGAAGAGCAATTAATTACAATCATCCTGCTTATTTTGTGTGTTCAAAAATGTTGTTCCACTAGCACTTACTCTCCCTTTTAACACTACACCTAATGTCCTATTCTTATCAAACCAAATGACATGAGCAAGGTTACAATGCTTGTTCAAAACCTGAAATGAATAAATTTTTTTAGTTAGCAATATTATAGGAAATACGTAAGGTAAAGGAGTGAAAGTTAAATATTCCATAGCAGTCTAATTGCCCCACACACACAATGCTAAATTAATATAGCTGGATATGGTGGCAGAAGTCAACACGTGGGAATACCAAGGCAGACAGATGTTTTGAGCTTGGGAGTTTTGAGCTGTAGGACATTCTGCTGAATTGGGTGCCTGCACCAAGTCTAGCATTAATACAGAGAGACCTTGGGAGTGAGAGCCCCCTAGGTTACCTAAAGAAGGTACACCAGCTCTGGCTGGAAACAGGCGGCTAAAAATTCCTGTGCCTTTCCATAGTAGGAATGGGCTCCTAAACTTTCAGCTTGGCCAATATAGATATGTCAAGCCTTGAAAAACTAAATTAAGGTTTCTGAAAAACCTAGGAAGACTTGTATGAAGTGAAGTAAGCAGAACCAGAAGAACAATTTATACAATACTGTAAAGTTAATCAACTTTGAAAGATGTAATAACTGTGATCAACATAATAACCAATCACAATTACAAAGGACTGATGATAAAACATGCTATCCACCTCCAGAATGAGAGTTGATTGATTCAAAATTGAAGTATATTTTTTTCTTTGTCTTTTTTTCCCTTTTAGAACATGACTAATGCTGAAATGTGTTTTGCATGACTATAATTATTTGTAGTGGGTTTTTTCTTGCTTTCTCCTGGGTGGGGGGGAGAGAGGAAAAGGAGGGAATTTGGAATTGAAAATAAAATTGAACTAATAAATAAAATGAAATAAAATTTTAAAATAAAATGTATATAGAATTTTCACGGGTTTCATATCCATTATACTATAAGTATTTAACCATTTCAGAGAAGAAACCAAGACACAGAGCACTTAGTTTATTCTCCAGATCACTTACAAGGCAAGAGAGCTAAGATCTGAACTCCCATTTCATCTAGGCTACCAGTTCATCTCTCTTTTATCTTTTCTTACCCACTTACCTGATCTCAGAGGCATGACAACTGCTTGGGGGACATGAGCCTTTCTCAAAGGTGTCGTTCTATAGGAAGGCCCTGGGGCTTCATCATCTTCAGGAGGCTTATTCTCCAAGTTGGCCCTCTCCTCTGTAGAAAAGCAAGATCACCGTGATAACTACTCAGAATTATATTGCACTTTAAAGTTTACCAAACCCTTTATTCACAACCAACTTATGTGACAACCCTATTAACATCACCTATTCCCAGTTTATAGATAAAATAAGCCTCTAACAGGTTAGTGATTTGCCCAGGGTCATATGAAAGGTATGTGGCAATTTTTAAGCCACAGCTGGAACAAATGACAGGTAAAAAGGTACAAGTCAATGTCATGTTACGCATGCACACTCACCTAGACAGGCACCCAAAACTCTTACCAGTTTACACTCCAAAAGGAAAATAAAACAATAAAATAAAACAAAAATAAAATAAAAACAAAAATAAAACAAAATAAAATAAGAATCTTGTGGACTGTAGGGACTACAAATCCCAATGTGATCCCACAGAAGGAAGGTAAAGAATTGCTTAGGATCAAATTTCTACCCAAAATACTGAAGATACTTCACAAAGTGCTGGAGAATAGTGAAAGTAAGGACTCAGCAATGTAAACCAATGGACGTTTTATAGGCCTGTCCTGGTGTTATCTACAACTTAACTAGATTGTGATTTTCTTAAGAAAATGTAGTGGCAAGGCTATTTAATATCTAAGGGTTTTATAAACTATCCAAGGGTCATGTTATTTCATCTACAAGGAGGTTCCAAATCTTTGGCTGCATAGCAGGTCTTTTGCAAGAGTGCTCCTCTCTTAGGCCTTGGGTCCAGTGGCTGTCACTGAAAGTTTTGTAGAATTAAGAAGTGTTACCAGGGGCAGCTGAGAACACAACTCAATAAGGGCTGGCAGTCAGGGCTCTGCTGGAAAGAAGAAACCCAGCTCCAACAACTTCTCAAAAAGCAACCAAGACTTTCTGACAGCCCCCCAGGCTCTCTCAGTATTTTATACAAGCATATTCTAAGAGGTCAAGGACATGGAATGAAGGGATGGGTGATAGGGAAGGAGATAACCCTACTACAAGTTACACCTTCATTCACTCTCTACACTACTAATGGGCTCTTCCTTATTGTTGACATGCCTAAAATGAGATCTCTTTAGAAGTAAATACATACAAATAGAAAAATTACACCAATCACAGGTTACACTCAGGTTGTAGACAAGTCATATTAGGGTAGAACAAGTACGGTCATTATTCAGACCAAAAAAATATTAAATCCCTTTTAAGAGAAGCAGATACAAAAGCTAGCTCAAATTGATTGGTCACCTGGATACTGATGATAATTAATACCTTAGTCATCTGGAAGTCATTCCTTAGACTGAGCTGAAATCTATTCCAGTAAAATTGACGGAATCTTAATAAAGCCACCCCCAGCCCCAATTATAACTTCCTTATAGGTCCCACTGAAGAGCCGGCCCACCGCCCCTACCTATCCACTCACCACCTCACCCCCCTCCCCTCAATATCCTAACTACTTCATACACTGCTCACTAGAACAACAGGTGTGTCCATGAACTCATTTCTCACAGAATAGCAGGCATGTCCATATGATAGAATCCCAGCCACCACCTCTAGCTAGCCACAGCCCCCAGACCCATTCCTCATATTTCCCACAGAAATAGCAGGTGTATCTCTGCACTCAACTACAATCACATCCATCTAGTCTCAGACAGGACCACAACATTCAGTCAATCAGAAAGCAGCATCACCAGGATGCCCAAGCAGGCTATGGACCCCAAAACAATAGAAGGAACTTTCCCTAAGTAGGCACCTGCACAGTACTAGTAAAGAACTGATCTAGAGTGAACTGATGACGTAGAGATGCTTATTATAATTTCATTATCATACATACATACCCCCCCCAATGAGTTTTTCTGTATGCATTGTGGGTGATCACATGCACAGTTCCACTGAAGCTGGGACTCCTTCCTTATTACCTAATCTCTTAACAAACTCCTCCTGCTTTTTTAATATTCATAATTTCTGTTATGCAATTGCATCTTTACACTATAAAAATCCATCTTGCTTTCTCTGAAGTCGCTGGTTCCTCTTGGAACTTAGCCCACTTTGTAAGAGGCATCAATCTCAATAAATGCCTATACTTGGATTAGAGATGGTCTGACTCAGTTCTTAGAGACAGTTCCACCACAACACATCTTGAAACCCCAATAGTTTTTGGCATCACTGGCTAAACCACAACAAAATGATACGCAAAATAAGTCTACAATGTCTATATAATTGTTCCTCAAACACTTGAAAATAATCACCATGCTTTATATTTTCCCCTCTCTAAGCTAATCAATTGATGCTTATATGACATTGGTCTTCAGTCTTCCTAACTTCCTGGTAGGTCTCCTATGGACATGGATGACTCTAAGTTGGAAAGGGAACTAACTCAGAGGCCACCCTGTCTAGCCATGCTTTAACACAATTCCTTGTAGGGCATTCCTAACAAATAGCCATTCAGTTTTGGCTTGAAGAGCTGTAGTGAGGGAGAATCAGCTACCTCCTAAGGCAACCCATTCCACTTTGGAAGAGCTCCAAATTTTTAGGAATTTTTTTTCCTTACTTTCAAGCTTAAATTTAGCCAAGTGCATGCAATTCACACCCACTGTCCCCAATTTTGCCCTCAAGGGTCAAATGGAACAAGTCTCATTTGTCTTTCACATGATAGCCTCTCCAATCTTTTCAATCTTTCCCCAGGCTAAACATTCCAAGGTTCTTCAACATACCTTCATATGGCAAGGCATCAAGGCAGCCCTTCATCGTCTAGATTAACAAACTTCAGATGCTCTTCAGCTTATCAATGCCCTTCCTAAAATGAGGTACCTAAAACTCATCACACAATCTGGCCAAGGCAGAGTACAATAAGACTTCCTTCCCTTGTAGTATATCCTGTGCTTCTCAATGTACTCTAAGATTGTATTAAAATTTTCTGACTACCATATCACAGTTATTAACTATCATTGGGTTACAGTCCACTAAAAAACTCAGATATTTCACAGACAAATTGGTAGCTGGCCATGAATCCTTCCCACCCTCATCTCCATCCTGTTCTCATTAAGTTAATTTCTTCTGGACCCAAATGTAAAGCCTTACATTTGCTGATATGAAATTTCATTTAAATTAGCTTCAGCTCAACATTCTAGCATGTAGAGATCCTTCTTGGATCCTGACTTTGTCATTCAACGCACTTTCTCTCCAGCTATCTTATTTGCCAACGTGATAAGCACACCATTTTTGGACCTATCCCAGTCACTGATAATATTAAATGTCAAAACTGAAGGCAGACTCCATAATGCTGCACTAAAAATCTCCTAATTTGAGCTACTAGTAGCTAAATTATTTAAGTTGTGTCATTCAAATACCTCCAGATTCACCTGTTATATATAGATATAGATACAGATGTAGATACACAGTATAGAATAGTAACATTGTAAAGTAAGTACAGTATGGTATAGTTATATGATATTTACAGTTATATTACATGTAATATAATATTAATAGATTACACATTATATATCACCTATCTATATTATAGCTTATCTCCTACATCTTTTCTATAGGATGGCATGAGACTATCAAATACTTGGCTAAAATATGAGTAAAACTGAATATGCAGCACTCCCTTGATTTACCCACCAAATAAGCATGCCCTCAAATAGGGGAAATAGTCTGGCAAGACTTGTTTTGGGTGAAACTATGCTGACTCTTTGTAATCACTGCTTCCTTTTCTAGATGCCCTTTTCTAGATCTCTTTACTCTAGAATTTTCCCAGGAATCTAAATTAAGCTCACTGGCCAACAATTTGTAGTCTTTCTCCTCTTATTTTGAAAATCATGACATCTGTCGCTGCCCAGGCCTGGGGTACTACCCCAAACTCTATGGTCTTTCAAAAGGTCACCAACAGTGTCTCAGTAATCATATCTGCCAGTGCTTTCAGTACCACAGAACACAGTTCATCTCATCTTGGTGGCAAATTCCAAGGCAGCCCGAGGTGCTCTCCAATTATCTCCTTAAAGGTGTACTGGGTATCAATTTCCTATTAGCCATTTTTCTGTCCTTCCTAGGAGAGAGATCATTCTCCTTGAGAAGAAAAATAAGAGTCAAGTAGCAAGCTCTGTGTTGTTATCCATTAGCATGCCACTCCACAGCAACCCCTACAAAACCAGTCTTACTACCCTTCTTTGCCTGTCTTCCACCTCTCAGCCCAACACTGCTTACAGACGTTCCCCATTATCCTTTGTTTTATTCACCACCTTCAGCTCATTCTGAACTTCAGCACACTCCATCATTGGTTGCAGGACTGTGTAACACTTCTGCATTTGTGACATTTCCTGCCTTTGCTTCCATTCTCTGTACACGGCCTTCAATAGTCTAAGCTGTTTGAGCTTATGTATCTACATGGGTCTTTATAGACAACTACCCCTTTACCTCTTCATTGGAATAGTTTCTCTTTGTGTCTTCAGGATTCTATTCCTGAGCTCTTTGGCCTTCTTGGGATGGCTTCCCTCACAGAATTTTAGTCTACAGGATCACAGGATCACCTCTTTTTTCTAAACTCCATGAAATGTGCTCTCCTAAAAACTGAAGGTGTATACCTTGCTTTCTTCCCCCCTATTACAAATTCTAAAATTGAGTGGTTGTGTATCCTCCAAGATTTCCATCATGAAAATGAATGAAAATCCCAACAATGGTTCTTTTATTCCTGGTGACAATCAGGTTCAGAACAGAAATCCCTCTCACTTATATCCCTTATATCCACCACTTTTTGAAGGATAAAATTACAACCAAGTCAAGAGATCATTAGCTGCTCTATTTTTGAAGAGAAAGATAACTTTGGACAAAGTCAAAATAACTGACATCACTACAACATAGTAATAATATCCCAGTGCCAAGCAGTTAAGGTGGCATAGGGCATAAAGTACTGTGTCTAGAGTCAGGAAGATCTGAGTTCAAATCCAGACTCAAGATGCTTACTAGTTGTGTAACCTTGGGCAGGTCACAGTAACTTCTCTCTGCTTCAGTTTCCTCAAGGATAAAATGGGGATAATAATAGCACCTACCTCCCAAGGTTGTTGTGAGGATCAAAGGAGAAAACATCTGTAAAGCATTTAATATAGTGCCTGGCACATAGTAAGCACTATATAAATGCTTATTCCCTCCCCTTCCCTGGCTCTTATCTATTTCCTTATGTATTTGCTTTCTGTCCAGGTGATTTGTAGTATACTCCAACTTGATCAAGCTTGTCAACGGCCTTAAGATGTGAAGTACAGGTCTACGCATAATGCTGCAGACATGATCTGACCATGGCAGAGGACAGACAGAGGACCCATAAAGGACCCTCTCCTTTTCTCTTCATGGGGAGTAAGATCATGCTGGTTTTTAAGTAATCACACTGCATTCACCATGACTTTATAACACTAGGTCTTGCGCTAGGTCACATGGATGGCTGTCTCACCACAACCCTTGCACTCTATGCTTCAATATTTACTCCCTACCCAAACCTCTGTTTTCTCTGATTAAAAGCATGGTATGACCATTGCACTTATTCTTCCAAGAATCTAGCCTGACACATACACAGAGCAAGGTACCGATAAAAAGAGCTCTTTGTTTAAAGATAAGAATAAATAACAGTGTAAGAATTGGCCTCACATCTGGCACTTTCAGCAGGGTCCAAAATAAAAGTAGAATTCTATTCTGTCCTCAAGACCTTACCTCTCCAATCCATCTTCCACATGGCTGCCAAAATGATGTTTTTAAAATGTACAGGTCTGACCATATCACCACCCTGCTCAATAAACTCCATTGGCTCCCAATTACTGCAAGGATCAAATACAAACACTTTCGGTTGCATTTTTAAAGGCCTTCGTAACCTTACTTCAACCTACCTCCAGCTTTATAATATACCACTCCTCTCCGTGCATCCAGTCTGGCCAAACCAGCCCTCTAGCTGTTCTTCACACAATGCTCCATCTCCCATGTCCATACCCTTATATGGGTATCTCCCATGCCTGGAATGCTAAATTCCTAGTTTCTTTCAAATGCCTCATTCCTCATGACTCCTCCAGCTACTAATGCTTTCTCACTCTCCAAAAAATTACCATATATTTTTGTGTGTATATACGTACATATGTGTATATGCTGTTCCTATATATACGTGTGTGTGTATGTATACACACACACACACACACACACACACACACACACGTATACACTGTTCCTACTAATAGAGCATAAGCTCCTTGAGCACAATTATCTTCTTATCCCCAGCAACCTAGCACAGTGCCTGGCACATAGGAGGCACTAACATGTTTGCTGATTGATTGAGAATTCAGTTTCACAGGCAATAAATAATCCTTCCTTATAAACAAAGGGGGTACAACTTGAATACCTCAAATAAGCAGAAAGGGAAGCCAATTGGCACACAGACAGTCCTCAAAGCTGCCAAAGAAAGCAGATACCTACCAAACCAGGAGTCCACATTATATATATCCTCATTATTCAAAGATGTGAAATTGATGAAGGCCGTTGGAGCATCAAAGGTGTAAGAGGCTTTGCTCTGGGACATCGTTGCTGCCACTTCTTTATTGAGAAGCAAGTCCTTCTAGCTGGTGCCAACCACTGTCTGAGGAAGAAACAAGTTGTGAGTGGGACTATGGAGTAGTCTAAGGCATGATGCTCAAAATGTACTCGATGAAAAGGTCGCATGAGAAAATTATGATGATGCTTGTAATATTTTTCCAATTTAAATTTTAAATATGTTTATGTCAAAAATCCTTAATCCATACAGTAACTTCCTGGTATAAAATAGAATTGATTTTTTCCACATTGCCTTCAAATTTTCCAAATCCCTCTATTTAGCGAATATATTCCACAACACATTCTGCAGTCAAATTAGTCTGGGAGACAAGGATCTAAGATGATATTTTCTGACCTCTGAGGTATTTCAACACCTGGTGATGCAGTGGAATCTTGCTCTCAATATATTCAATTCAATATAATTAACATATACTAAGTATGTACTATGTGAAAGGCACTGTGATAGAATTTTTTTAAAAGTTAAAAAATAAGCCTTGAACTCAAAGAAATAATAGTCTAAGATACAAAATTAACCAAGAAGTAAATTTAAGGTAAGCTGAAACAGAAGAGAGAACCAACCAATTTGCAGGATGAGGGTGAGAAAGGACAGAGAGAAGTTAGTAGAGATTTCCTAAAAATTTAACAAAGGAGCTGACCCCCTGAAGAAAGGAAGGATTCTGGGGCAGAGAGAAGGGAAATATATTCCAGGCAAAGAGAACAGTTCATGTGAAGGCACAGATACACAAAGGGGAGGGAATATGAAGTCTAGCTAGTCAAGGAGGTTGCAACCCTCCTGTGTGTCGGGTCAGCATGAAGAGTTTATATTTTCCCTTAGGGGCCACTGAGGGCAGTTTAATGGCATAGTTTGACCCAGGCTTAATGAAAATTACTTAGGCAGCTATGAGAAAGACAGCTTGGAGGAGGGAAGAAAACTGAACCAAGAAGACTATTAGTATAGTGAAAGAAAGACTATTAGCATCAAACAGGATGGTGGAAAACTGACTGATTTGAGGCAACACAGAGGTTGAATCTAGACTTGAGAAGTTTTAGGATATGCAGATGGAGAGCGAAGACTCACGATAACACCAAGATTATGAACCTGGGTGACAGAGATGATGGATGTGCACTAAACAGGAAAGGGGAAGTTTGACAAAAGGGTGGTTCTGGAAACGATCACAAGTTTAGAATTGAAAGGGATGGTAGAAGTCAGACAGTCCAGCTCCCTCATTTTATAGACATGGAAACTCAAGCCCAAAAAGGTCAAGTGAATTGTGCAGTGTCATACAAGGAACTCTAAGTATGAGAGCAAAGACTCAAGCCCATGTCCTCTGACACCAAATCTGGCCTTTTCCCACTATGCCATGCTGTCTGAAAAGAAAATTCCATCAGCAATACTGAAGGGGCATGCAAGTGACATCCAGCAGGAAGCCAGGGCTATCAGATCACAGTTCAGGAGAGAGCTTGGGAGGGACATTTTTGGAAGTCATTGCCATGGAGGTGATAACTGAATCCACGGGGCTGACAAGGTCACCAAGGTAGGGAAGAAAGAGGGCATCTAGGCCATTGAAGAACACTAATGTTCAAAAGGTTGGAGATGAGTGGTGATCCAGCAAAGGAAATACAGGAAGAGAAGAGAAGTAGGCAAGATCAAGAGAAGGTAATATCACAGATCCCACGGAAAATGAGAGTATTTAGGAGAATGGAGAAAACAAGCATGAATAACTCTTTTTAGGAGTTTAGTTATGAAAGGGAGAAAAGCTAATAGGGCCACCGCATCATTGATCTAGAGCCAGAAGGGACCACAGAGGCCACCTTGTCTACTCCCCAAATCACACAGGGAGATTAAATGGTTTCCCCCAAGTCACACAGAGACTAAGTATCACAGGTGAGATATGAACCTAAGTACCTTTTGCCCTGTACCCAGAGGCCTCCCAAAGGCAGCTGGAGAGGATGGGCAGGAAGAAAGGATGAGGGAGCCTGGTTCAGCTGGGAGGCAGAAGGAAGGAGAAAAGGAAAGAGAGAGAGAGAAAAGTCAAGAGAGCATGAGACTAAAGTAGAGTGAGGGGCAGAATAGGCAAAAAGACAGAGTTAGCTAAGGGTGAGAGACAGGAGTAAAGAAAGACACTGAAGAGGGAAAGGGAAAAACGGGGATCCTGAGAAAAAGAAGTGGAGGAAGAAGGCACAAGGCAGATTCAGAAAGATTAAGGACTTATTTGTGGTAACACAACTAATGTCAAAGCTCGGATTTTAACCCAGATTCCCCAAATCTATACATAATACTTTTTCTGTTCTACTTTAAAGTCTCTCTACAGACTAAGTTCCAAAAGAGCTAGAAAAGGAAATCCCAAAAAAGTATAAAAGAGAACTCTAATCCTTTCTTTTTATCTTTCTAACTGGAGGAAAGATAAACTGGAGTCTTTATTCCTAGTGTCAAACTACTGGTGGTTTTCTCCCCCCATTTTCATTCAAAGTACTTCTCCCAAGGAAACCATTCAGCACGATATGACTGGCTCTCAAACTATTCCTCAGTGATGGTGATTAAAGTGCCCCTGGGACAATCTTGGAGGAGGATTGTACCCAACAATCTTATACAGTTTTCCTACTTGGGTAAACCAAACATTAGTGGGCATGGGAAAAATCTAAAATTTCCATGATCTAATGCCTACTCCAGGTCACTGGGCATGCTGCCCAGGCTGGAATGTGATAGAAGAGACCAAAGGGAAAAGGGAAGGAGGTAAGAGGAGAAAATGTAATCCATCAACCTCTCATAGTATTTTGAAAACAGCAACTCAACTAGATTATGGGACTGAAACAAGGTGGGAGGGGTGAAAAGATTTTTACAGCATCCTAAGACTTGCAAAACACCTTATACAATATCATTTGATTTTGTTTTGTTTCTTTTAAACCTTTTAAGAGCTACAAAACCAAAGACAGATTTTTGGATCGCCCTAAACACACTTCATAGTTTAGCAGATCCTAGATTCCTGCTAAATCAATACTACCTCATAATGTAGACCTATTAGTTCTAACATAATTTAAGTTTAGTGCCTGCGCATTTAAAGGAAAGATGTCCATAAACCATATTCATCAATGAAATCCCATTTTAAGTATCTCATTGTTTAAAGTAACCTCCTGTAGAGTAAATGCATTTCTTTCAGATTTTTATACATGAAGTTTTCCTAAAACCAAATACCAGGTTTATAGTCAGGTTATAAACTCCCAGAAAGATAATTGCTTCTGGAGAAAAAAAGAAAGGACCCACAGAGAGAATGTTTAACCTATATTTAGGTGAAACTTAAAAATGAATCTTAATATGTTTGTGAAACTGTGAACTGGCCCACTCATTCTGGAAAACAATTCGGAATTATTCAATAAAAGTAACCAAATTGTTAACATTCTTTGACCTAGAAATTCTATGGCAGCACATACTCCCTAAGGAAGTTAAAGACAAAATCAAAGTTCTAATATATAACAAAATATTTATAGATGGACTTTTATGGTAATGTGTTGCCCTGAAGCCAACTTAACCTGTTTTCTTGAATTGCTATCTTTTCTAGCACACTGGACCCGGGGTGTGCAGGAGACCTTGAACATGTCACAACTTAGTTTTCTCATGTTTCCTTGAATATGAATCCCTCATATTTTTTAGTGTTAAAAAATATTTCATTACACTCATATGCCAGTTTGCTCAGCAAACCAGACTCATTTCTTCCCTCTGCTTCCACAAAAGTCTAACCTGACCCTCTTCAACTAAACAACTGTTTTGCTTAAGTGAGATATCAGAAATGTGATCAGAGTAGTAGAAAGGCCCAAGAGAATCCCCTCACTTTACAAATGAGGAAACTGAGGTCAAATGATTTAAGTACAGAAATGACACCAATACTCCAACCAAGGTAAGTACCTTGGGCAAATTCAGGTCAGGAACTTTTTTTAAAGTCCACAGGAGCTAAATGGGAAATGGAATAAGACAAGGCCAAAACCAACTGTTAACAGAGCTGCAGGCATGGTGGGAATTGGATACTTTCCTTTACCCTTCAATCAGGATTGAATTTCTGTCAACACCTCTCACTTTAAAAAAAAAAAGGCACATGCGTCATCACATTCCCCCAAACAAGCCAAGCTGCCAAGTAAGAGATTCAGCATCACATTTCAAAATTAGCTGATTCTGATGCAAAAAGCCAGAGTTTCAGGCAAAATCAGGAACTCCTTCATCAGAAGGCAGCTTTTTATGATAGTTACCCTGTAAAAAAGCAAGAGAAAACATCTTCTCTAATAGCATAGTAACATTTTAACTCAAGGTACTATGACCCTCAGAAAGTTATGCTTAGCACTTATACTAAGATCAATTTAAAAATGGTCCCTGCCTCCATCAAGCTTACAATCTAGTAGGGTACACGACACACAAAAGACTACAATTCAAAACTGAGCATAAATGAGAGTGGCAAATCCTAGGTAGGCCCAAGAACAGAAAGATCAGGGAAGACATCGTGGAAGGGATAACATGTGAGTAGAGTTTTAAGAAATGGGAAGATTTTTCAAGAGGCTGGGGGGAAAGAGGAAAATGGCAGAAGCCAACACAAGGTGCTAGGCTTTGAGGGTAAAAAGATGAACAATGACACAATCTTTTACCTTAAAGAATTCATAATGTGGGGTGGGTTGGGGTATCAGATAAAACATGAACACATAATTAGAGTGCAAATAAGGATATAAAAACATAGAAAAGATCAATAGAGATATGAAGAGGCAGGAATCACTTCTAGCTAAGTGACCAGGGTAAAGCTCCAAAGAAGACTCAAAAAGGAAGTGAGCTAGGTCCTAAAGAAAAAGAAGGATTTCAACAGGAAGAGATAGACTATCACTGTAGTGGTCAACAAAAGTTGTACCAGAAGAGGTCTGAAGGAAGCTGAGGAATGGTGAAGAGTCCAATTGGTTGTACTGTGGAATAAGTGAAGTAGACTAGTGATGGAGATGTAAGACTGGAAATGAATGCTAGCCATTATCTAGGGTCTTAAGTACCAAGCTAAACTGTTGAAATTTTATTTATCAGGCAACTGGAAACTTTCAAACGGGGAGTAACATGATCAGAACTGTGCATTAAGATTACTTTGGCAGCAATGTGAAGGAAAGTTTGAAGTGGGGAAACACAGAAAAAGTGAGCAATTTAGTTAGTAAACTATTACTTAAAATAATCCAAGTGAGAAGCAACAAGGACTTCTCTCTCTTACACCTACAATAATCCAGGTGAAAAACAAGGAGGATTTTTCTCTCCTACATTTCCACTCTGTCTAGTTCCAAACATTAATAAATGGAAAGATAATTGAGTCCCAACAAGATCTTCAAGTAAAAATCCAATTTTGTTCATTTTATTTGTCTATTCTTTATTAATGCAGAAGAGCAGACTTTGGGATTTTAGAAAGGCTTTTCAATAAGAACTAAAACAAAAAGGCTTTGGTGCCTGGCCCTGCCTTTACTGGTAAATTCTATTAAACTCAGACCAATGAGAAAAAAACACTAAATTATAAGCTAGGAAACTGGGTTCTAATCCTAGCTCTGACATTAACTAGCTGTGTGACCTTAGGCAAGGTAGTTCTCCCCTCTGGATCTCATGTGGAAGAAAGGATGGGAGAATATCTAAGGCTTCTTGCAGCTCAAATATTCCCCACTTGTCCAAGCATTTCTGTTAAACCAAGGTTTGAATGTAACTGCATGGAATTTATTTCATGCAGGGAACTGTACATGTTCAGAACTAGTAGGAGCCTTAGACACCATCTAGTCCGTTAGACACAGAAGGCAGCTGAGACCAGAAGAGAAATAATTTACCCAAATAGAAAAGATGAGATTAGGTTTCCTGACCTTCAGAATCTTTCCATTCCAGCTTCAGGCTTTCTCTAGAAGTATATACTGGTCTGCCTGTTTTTATTTAGTGCCATGCTATTAACCAGGTGTGAAAGGAGAAATGCTTTACTGTGCTTTGAAAGCTTATAAGAGTTGACATCTACTAACATGAAGGAGGATTCAAATGCTATGACTCAAGTGAATGCCAGTCATGAAAATGCAAAAAAAGCACAATGTAGTAAAAAGAGCCCTAAAGTGGCAGTGAGAAGATGTGAATCATACTCTGGCCTCTGTCACTAAGTGCACAAGGACATTTCCCCTCCCACGACCTTAATTTCCTCATCTGTCAAGTAAGACAATTAGACTAGACAATAAAGTAATTAGACTAGATGTGTCTAAAGCTGAAGCTCCAAATAAATGGTTTTATATACCTCCATAATTACCTAACATTTTCTTTAACTTTCAGGCAACATTCAAGAAATAACTTTAGAGTAACACTTCTGTCACTGAAATGCAAGGTAAATGAGTAACGGAAACAAGACAAAATGCTCTGAAACAAAAGTGTCAGAAAAACCAAATCATCATGCTGGTCCACAGCACTCAAGACGTAATGCCTGTTTCTATCTTCAGACTTTCAATTGTCAACAGTACAAGAGTGTGAATGTGTGCTCACTAAAGGAAGTCCCAGAATGCCTGGCATAGAAGGCACAAAGGAGCTTAATAAACACCTCTTCACTTGAAAGTACAGAATGTTTGTCACTCTCTTGACAAGAATTTATAACAGGCCCACTGTTATATTAAGTTCAGGCTCTTGAGGCCTTTCAAGGCTCTCCACAGCTCATTACTTAGCCTCAGGCCGCCCCAAAAAGCAGCCTTCTCTCCTGTCAGATCCATGTTCTCAATCCTTCCTGCAACATGGATAGGAATACATATTCCTCCCTGCTTATAGTATGCTTATGGTTTCACTTATGTTATCACTACCCAAAACCTATCCCTCCCTAAAGACTGCCCATTCTTCAAGGCCCAGTTCAAGTCCCATACCTCTTCTCTCAGTCTTCTCTGAGTATCCCAGCCTAGAATGAACCCATAGGTAGGGTGGTGGAGTGGAAAGAGACACGGGTTTGGAGTCAGATGACATGGGTTCAAATCCCAGCTCTATGACTACAATAGTACCTTTGTGACCTTGGGCAAATGGCTAACCAACTCTGGGCCTATTTCCTCATCTCTGAAATGAGGGGATTGGTCTAGATGACCTAGATGTACTAATGCCCTGGGCCAGCTCTAAATCCATGATCACCAGCCAATGAGATCACATTCCATTCCATGAACTTCTATTGTACTTATGATCTGGCAACACAGTTTAAAACTTAATGGTTGTCTCTCTGTCAGACTTAAAGTTTTGTGACAATAGCATCTACATATGTCTTTGGATATGTCCCCTAGAATGCCTGGCACAGTACTTTGCTCACAACACACTCAAATATTTGTTAAAAATCTGGTCCCTGATTAGAGCTGTTTATATTTGCAATCCCGTTCCTATTGCTAAATGCAATTCCTGCAACTTTATGAGTAATGAGCACCTGTAAGTGTTTAAAGCTCTTGGCAAAAAAGAAAGTGTTAGTGAGCTGTAAAGTCCATGGGTTTCTAACAAACTTTAAGCTTCTTCTGCATGGGCTTCAGAGGACTACGGAAAAAGAAGAACCAGAAAAATAAGTATCTATAAGAAAGAGTTGCAGAAGCTGCAACATAATCCCTCAATTTCCATGTACTCCTGATATCAGCCACTCACAGCCTCCTGTCTCTCTTCTCTCCATCCAAAAATAGACTAGACTTGACAAGTTCCATAAATCAAATGGTACAGCTTGTGGAAGGTAGTTAGTTGCAAGATAGTACATTCTAAGCAGGGTTGAGACTGGTCAAGTCGCTGCAATACTCTAAGAAAAACAAACAGTCTTGGATGCCCCCTAGCCTCCATCCAGCTTGTAAACTTATGTTGGCCTCAACTCTAGGAGGGAAAGATTGCAAATGAAATTACATGATGCAGGAGGCAAAATTCAAAGTTAAAACTTAATTGCTTTCAAAGGATTACTTTTCTCTGTGTTTTAAAACTGAAATCATAAAGTACCTCAGCAAATTCTCCTGTAAGGGACTTTAGGATAAGATTCCCAACTAACTTTGCCGCTTCAAACAGTAGAAGAAAATAAATCAGGTAAATTATGAAATGTTCCAAGTTTTGTGAGTAGCAGGTAGGGAATCACTTCTTGAGGTTAAATCAAAGTTAGAAAATAATCTAGGAAAAGAACAAAGTAGCAAGTACCAAGAGCTGGACCATCCGATTAGTGACATTTCCCAAGGGACACCCCTGCCTCCCTTCAGAAGTAAGGATAGCTCTAGTTACAGCACCACAAGTTAAACGGAGTCAAGTTATTTTCATCATGCCCAAGGAGAAAACACCTACATATTTTTTTCTTGTACATAAGGGATTAGCAGCAGCCAGTAAATGGCAACATAATCCAGCATGCAGTCTTAACTGTTAATCAAAGTCACAGACTAAGTCTGAAGGAAGTTTAATGGACTTTGTGTTTCCATGTTTAAGTTTGCTACCTTCTTCAATGTTGAAACCAGATCTGTTTACAGAAACAGATCTAAGAAGCTTCCAAAATTGGGTCAATTTTGAATCCAATGACAATTCCGCAGCGTCCAAACACCCAGAAGTCAGCACAGGACACAAGAACACTTGTTTTAATCCATCACTGTCAAGAAACATGAAGCAAATATAATATTTCCAACATTTCCCTCACTCCACCCCTTCTAGACTATTTCATATGTTATCCTTAAAAAGTAAGAAGTTTTCTCTTAAGGAGAAAACAAATGAATTCAGAGATGTTACTATCCCTCAGGGAACAGACCACTGCCTCCAGAAGTCTATGAGTAACAGTCCACTTTTAGTCATGCCTTGGGCCCTAAGTGGAAACTGATGATGCTGGTACTCAAAGTAACAAGTTTTCTTGTCTCAGGACTCACTAGAAATGAAGAAAAATACCAAGTTGAAGGTACATCAGATATTGAATGAATAACCTGCTAGGCTGAGCTCAAAGGGTCTCTTTTGGTTCTAATAATCTATGAGAATTAAATCTTCAAGAGACTTAAGAGACAAAACAAAAATACTGAGAGAAATTTCAAAATGACATCAAATTCAACTGAATTAACATTCCATTAATAAGCACTTATTTAGTTTGTGTGTGTTTTTAAATAACCATGCCATCCCTTAATCCAACAAGACTAAATATTATGTAAAAGTTTCAGGAAGCTGAGGACAGGCAGGTCCCCCACTAATACTTTCCTTCTCTAAATCTCAAATTATCCCATCTATATAATCAGGGAGTTGGACTAAATAAAATTATCAGAAAACAGACTGTTATTCATAGACTTTTATGAGGTCCCTGACAACTCTAATAGTCTAATTGTCTGACTATGCACCTGCTATTTTCCTTCAAAAATCAGTTCATTTTGCTTAAAATAGTAGCACTACATTTAAAAAAAAAGTGTCTACCTTTTCTAGTTTATTATACTATGATCTAGCTGGGACACCTGGTCAGGCAAGCAAGTTCTCTCTAAATCCTCCTTCCAAATCCATTGGTTCAGCTATCTGCTTAACCACATTACAGGTAGCAAAATATCAACCATCTTCTTCTCTCTCTTCATATCAAAGTTAGTAACAAATTTTGAGATTATCAACAAAATTATCAAATAAGCTTAAGTTATTTTCCCTTTACCCCTTATTTTTTGTGTGTTTTATTCTAAAAACAAACCCTGATCTCCAGCTTACCTGTCAGCCTACAGTCCACTTGCCCACAGGCTGGGAGTGAAAGCCCAACGTAACCTCTCCCAAATTATCTGAAACACTGGAACGCAACCTTCTGCCAACAGCCGTCCTAGAAGAAACAAGTAGGGTTTGGCATGGGTATAAGTTCTTGTCGTCTTAAGGTACCAAGAGGGAGTAAAAGAGGTAGGGAACAAAGGAAGAGATAGTGAACAGGAGGCAAAAACCCAGAGTAGATGGTTGGACAGAAAACCTCGTGAGGGTTGAAGAAGCAATGACAACGCAACAAGTAAATAGTTCATTGTGAAAAAAATTTTGCTAGTGTCATTATTATAGCAATAGCTGTGCACTTTTCCACCTAGCTTAGCTACTTCTGCAATCTCTGGAAGGTGGAAATGGGAAGAATAGGCTTACTTAGCAGACTGGTATATCAAGGAAAAAAATATCAATGGTCTTGGAGTCAGCACACCTGGTACTTACTAGCTAAGTGATTCTAGGCAAGCCTCCTAACTTCCCCCGGTCTAAGATCTACATCTGTAAAGTGAAAATAACACTTGCCTCACCTTCCTTTGAGACCAGTTTTAAATACCAATACTCTGTATACCTTAATGCGCTAAAGAAATGTTAGTGGATGATTACAGATTAACATACTTTCAAAAAGATCCACCTCTGGTAAAGAGACATTTTTGAATGAGGGAAGCCAAAGGAGATACAGAAGGAAAAGCTTGTGTTCGTCCTTTGTTGTTGAAAAAGACCATGCCATCAGAGAAATGATGACATGACTTGCACTTGACTTAGTTTTGAGTGAGCAAGGGCTGTGCAGGTCACCAGCCTCACTTCTCCTCCAGAGCCATCTGAATCCAGCGATCAGATAATTCATCAGGATGACTGGAGATGACCTAGGATGCACTGGGAGACCCTGACCCCTTTAGGCCAAGGTCTTTGCAGGTACTCACTTAGGGTGAGGCAACACCCATTCACTGAATAGGACTGTTTAAGAAGTAGCCAGGGCATAGCCCCTTTAATAAGGCCCAGAAAAAGAAAGACATCAGGCTGGGAGGGAAACAGCAACAGTTACTACTGATAATCACTGTGAAGCCAGGAGGGTCCAGAAGAGCCCTTAGGCAGGGGCCCATTGGTGTCTCAGCTTCAGAGTGCAGTAGGTTTAAGATTTTGGGAGAGGAGGGGAGGAGAGGAATTAGCTAGTAAAACCCAGTCAACTAGGCATCTTTTGGTCATCCAAATTTACCTTCCTTTGGAGAGGAGAAGGAAGGGGAAGGGGAGGCAGACATGAGAGGAGGAGCTAAGTTACCCAGCTAGCTGGGTTTCCATTCAGCCAGCTGTGTCCACTCACAGGACTGTGTTTGTCCTTCATTGCCGAAGAAGACCACGTCATCAGAGAAATGATGACATAACTTGCACCTGACTTTGTTTTGAGTGAGGGAGGACTATACAGGTCACCAGCCTCACTTCTCCTCCCAGAAGGAAAGCTAGAAGAAGGTCAGTACCCAAGTCCCTGGCAAGACTGCCAACATGAATGAATGAAAACCACAGTTAAGCTCTTACAACCTGTCAAGTACAAGGATACAAATATAAGAGAGCCAGTCCCAGCCCTTAGGAATTTAGGTGAAGGAAGATGAGATCCCAATGTATGTGAACCATCTGCTTCCTGAAACCTTCACTAGTTTTTCAGTTATTCTGAGTTCAACTTCCTTTTAGTGATCTTTTCACTTACAATACTGAACATTATTTATTATGTTATACACTGTATACTTTATTTCACTGTGCATATTTTTATTTGGTTCTGTTTATTTTACTTTGCATTATTTCATACGGATCTTTTCATGTTTCTCTGAACTTTTAATTTCTTACTGGAGAATAATACTCTGTGGACCCCCTTTACAAAATGATATGTATTTCCTGGTGACAAGTCATCTTCTTTAACTTGGATTATCACAGATTCTTGTTTCATTAATGGAGTTAACTCTTTCATATTAATGAATTAACACCTTCCCATATCTGAGACCCTGGGCAGAAATCAATGGTGCTGAAGGTGTCTCCCTGCTCTTTGGCAAACACACAGAGATTTTCAAGAACTGTGTTCATTTCAAAAAAGAAATGAATTACTTGTACCAAATAAGATAACAAAGAATTTCTACTGGACATCTCCCTTTTTAGTGAGGTAAAAAGTAAATTTCATGAAGGATGAATTTACTGAAGGAAAGCAACTACTTCTTAATCCAAATAATTCAAATAGAAGATTAAAACTTTCCAAAAAAGCTGAATATAATTAACTGGTTATTTTAATCATGTTGAGGTCAAAGTCCAAACACCAGTTAAGAGATAGTCCCTGGGCACAAGATATGCTCATTCCTCTCATTTCTTCTATCTCTTCTGTTTAAATCAAAGGTTCTTAACCCCTTCTGTATCATGGGCTCCATTAGCAGCCTAGAGAGGGCTATGGACCCTTATTCATAAAAATGTTTTTAAATGAATAAAATTAAAATATGTGAGATTACAAAAGAAGCCAATTATACTGAAATACAGTTATTAAACAAATGTTTACATTCACGGACCTCTAGTTAAGGAGTCTAAATCATTTCTATCCTCTCTATGAAAGCATTCCCAAAATTACTCCGTCCCTCAATGATCAGACTTTTAGAGGTCAGCTAGTTCAATTCATACCTGAAGCATTAAACATCTCCAAAGCATTATGAAAAAAGTGCTTGTCTGGCTCTGCTTGAAGACCACTATTGACAGAGAATTCACTACTTCTTCTTAGCTTCTCCAGGCACCTCTTTCCTAGCTACTATTACACCTTACAATATACACCACACAATAAAGCACTAAATGATAAACCAGTTTATACTAAGATGCATTTGTAATCTCATTCATTTGATGTTCCTTCCAACAACACAGATCCCGAACCATTCCTGCCAACCCACATGTTAGATAAGATTAAGATGTTAGATAAGATACATTAGATCAAGACATACATAAATTGAATGCCTTTTCTTGCTTTCTCTTGACATAAAAAGGATACCAGTTGATAGTCCAACTATCCCCAACAGTCCATATTCTTTTCTATCCTGCATTTTCCTGATGTCTTCCTTTTTGACTATTTTACTCCTGTTCTTCTTCCTCACTGATGACTTTTATAAACCTGCTCACACTCACCATGCATGCCTCCATTGCCTTCTGGGTGATAGTTATAATACATAAAAGACTGCATTAGTTGTGCCACAACTATACAAAATCTCTATGAGACTCATCAGCACACAATTAATCATCTTCAATGAAGGATTTTAGCAGGAAACAGGCAGACTTTTGTTACATTGCACAATAAACCACATCATGAACAATCTGAAACATGTAGAGAATACATCCAACGGGCTTATTATCTCTTGATCTATCTACTATCTATTGATCGTGGAAAAAAATTTGAACCTGAGAACAGCACCTTAAAGATTCTCTTCCAACAAGATGTCTCCCATCCATACATCAAAATCATTCGAGGTTCCTTGAAAGATATATCGGAAAATAACTTACTAGTCTCAAAATGTTTTGTACATCCTTAAAAAGAAAGGAAGCGCCTTTGGAGTAGGTGTTAGATTTCATGCTTCTGTATTCCCAAAGTGTCTACAACATAGGAGGCCCCGCCTACAATGAGGAATGAGAGAAATTCAATGGGAACACTGTGAGAGAAGGAAAGTCCATTCCAGAATAGGTACTTGGGCATTACCACCTAAACAAACGAAATGTTCTAGGAAAAGCACCGGGGAATCATAACCTTTTCTTGCCCTCAGGATAACTAAGAACTAGGGAGGCAGGAAAAAGATATCCAAGAGAGAAAGATGCAACATCAATACAACAGAATGAAGTCAGAAATGATGCCATGCAAAAAATGCTAGATTTATCTCTAGGCTTGGACCAATGTCTGACACACAGTGATCAATGAATACTCACTGACTGATAGCTTTTATTTCTAAAGTGTTTTAAACTTTACCCAGGTCTCCCAACCACAAATCTGATGCTCCTTCCATTATATCATGTGGATACAAGCCTACAAGACCTGGGTCCTCCCTAGCTGTGTGACTGGTTAAGTCACTTGGGTTCACAGACTTAAGAGCAAGGAGGGACTTCAAAGGGATTCTAGTGTAAACCCCCCTCATTTTATTTATTTTAAACAAGTTTATTTAAACAAGATGTCTGACTTGAAAGGAAAACTATCTAGGATCAATTTCTTTATAGTAATTTATCCCTACTGAGAGACAGAGATTGCCCTATATATAACAGCTACATACAAAAAATTTATAAAATTGTCCTTGGTTTTGCAATGATAAAAGAAAAACATTGAAAATTATCCAATCAAAGTATGCATGGACTTTTTTGTGGGGTTTTTTGTTGTTGTTGTTGTAGTTAAACAGTGAGAGTGAAATAACTTACTGGAATATAAAGAAAAAAGTTGAATGAGCATGCCACTAATGGAAAAAGGGATTATTTTCACAGAACCAGTTTGTTTTTCCCCTCCCCATCTTCATTTGATGTTGATCAAAACATACTTAGTTAAAAAAAAAAATCCACCTTATGCCTGTGCACATAGATCTGTTACTTTATGTACAACAAAGGAATGGAGGCAGAGAATCAATAAAGAGAGAAAACTATACTGCAGTAGTCAGGATGTGGATGAACCAAATCTTGGTTTTCTAATTGTGAATGTGCTGTTTTCCTTGAGAGCACAGTTCTGGAGTGTAATTGCAGGTTCTCTTTTTAGTAGACACTTTCTGTCTGCTACAGAAATACAGCAATTTTATCTTCATCCTCCATTTCCAACTGTGCAGGTATGTCTGTTTCATTGATTGGTTGCCCATCAAATCGGAATCTGATCTGCCTCACTGACAAACCCTGTCAATAGGCTTTCACTAGTTTACTAAGTGGTGTGTGTGTGTGTGTGTGTCTGTGTGTGTCTGTGTGTGTCTGTGTGTGTGTATCTCAACCTTAAATTTCACCACCTGAACCATCTTCCCCTGCCATCTTTAAATTAATGTGGTTGCCTCTTTTTAGTGTTTACAAAAGAAGCACCAGGATGGTTTCATTCAAGGGAAGAGGAAAGGGGGAGAAGTACTGCCAGGGGGAGGAAGAGAAGGTGCCCACTTTAGAGATGCCATCTAAGGCGTACAAAGGTTAAATATTCCATCCAAGGTTACATGGGTAGTAACTGACAAGACACCTTGACTACCACAATGACTCCCTCTCTAATGTTTGGTTTCCACTGTTTAAAATAAGAATGCTACCTGTTCCTAGTGGAAAGAATATCCATAGATCGGAGTACCAGCTTGGGAACTACTAACTGGTTCCCAACTCCACTGTGAGTTAGTAGTCTTTTACCACTCTTACTCTACCTACATGTTGTTCTAGTCTGCCCAATAAAAAGCAAGTTCCTTGAGGATGTAGGATTTGAGCATAGATTGAATAGGCCCAGACATCATCCAATCCCACCTCCCTCAGTTTTACCGATAAAGAAACTGAGACCAAGAGGGGTAAAGAGATTTGCTGAGGTCACAGTGGTTTGAAATAGCAGTGGCGATTCACACCTAATTCCTCCGACTCTAAATCCACTTTTCACTGAAACATAAGTTCTTTCATCACCACTTCCCATCATAGGGCTGAAGACGTAGTAGGTATTTCAATGTCTTCGGACTTTAATTGTGACTCTGGGGAGAAAAAAAATCACTTCACCCGGCTGAGCCTCAGTTTCTCCCAAGTGTACAACTAGAACGATATTTAACATCCCAACGAGTAAGGAGCGGAAGCAAAAGTGCTTTGTAAATCTTAAACCCCTTAAATAAATACGAGAAAAAAAACAAACCCACCCACGTTCCTGGGAATCAGAAAACCTGAGTGTCAATGCTAGCTCTCCGTAACTGAGTGATCTTGGGTCGGTCACTTCCCCGGGGCCTCACGCGGGTTCACAGCCCGGAAGGGCTGCACAAGACGGACTACGGTGCCCACTCTCTCCCTATCTGGGGGGCTGCGGAGAGGAAGGAACAAGAAAACGGGAGCTGCTGTTGTTGTGCCAGGGCTCCCCCTCCCCCAGTCAGCGGGGCTGGCGGCGGGACTCCTCGACGTTCCCATCACGGTTTCTCCCGAGAAATGAGGCAGAGGAAAGGAGGAGGTAGGGAACGAGGCCCACCCAGACTCCAGCTGGAAGCCCCGGGAAACCAGGCGACCTCCACAAGGCGCGGCACCACCACCGCCGCCCGAGTGCCCCCGGGAGGCTGCGGGACTCCGAACAAAGTGAAGGGACTGACGCTGGAGAACGACGGAGGGGACCGCGGGGCCAGGCCGCCGTTTCACTCACCTCCAGTCCGTCCAGCCGGCGCAACACCCCCGCAGCTACCGCAACTCAACTCGCTACCCGTTAAAGATTTGAAAGCGGACTTTTGAGTCCGAATCTTCCAATCAGAGTACGGAGAGCGCGGGGCTCTGCGCCTTCCGATTGGCCAGTGAGGCAGCGGCAGAGGCCAAGAGCCCACTAGAAGGAAGGGAGCATAAATACACCCGCCCCCTTCGCCACCCAGTCATGGCCCTTCGGAGCCTGCAGGGAAATATTGTCCCTGGACAGCCTCGACCAATGGAGAAGTAGACTCAAAGGAAACTACATCACCCAAAAGGCCTTGCGCCAAGATCCGTTCGAGCCGCTTTTTCTAAGAGAAGAAAGAGAGTTAGGACTTTCCCAACTCTCTACTCACTAGGGGAAACCCAAGTTGTTTAAGTTTTTTTTTTAACCTCTGTGAAGCTCTGGTACATCCTTGTAGTCTCGGATAAAAACATCCCTTTTCCTGATATTTAATGTGAACTTGCCCCTGCTTCTAGACTCATTACTGAGTTGATTCAAAGAGTTCCCTCGGACGCTACCGATTGGATTGTTCCATATTGGGACGCGGACTACTCCCCCCAGCCCCGGACCGACTCCTCCTAGTCCTTCCCTGCCTCCCTAGGAATCCGTGTGCGGGCGGTGTTTCCGGTGTTGGCTCTCTGGTTCTCGGAGGAAGACCGGGAGCGGATGGCGCTCCTGCTCGGGATATCCCGAGTGAAAGTGATGGCTGGCGCCTTCGAGGACCACGCCTCCCACGCAGGAGGCCCGGTAATCCAGCCGCTTTCCCAGATGTGTTGTAGAAATGTGGTCTTACGAGCCAGCCGCTGCGCATGCTTTCATTCCCATTTTACAGATAGGGAAACTGAGTCACCCCCCCACCCCCTCCAACTGTGGCCTCCTCCTCCTACGTTTGTGGGAGGTGCTACCCTATTTTTCCCTACATTTCTTTTCCCTAGCTCCCTTGAAGTCAGCTCTGGGGCCACCTGCTTCAGAGGTCTTTTCTCTTTAATGACCTCCCCCCCTTATCTGTGTTGTCTCCTCCCAGCAGAACCTCGGTTTTCAATCCACATTTGTTTAGAAGAAGATGCAAAAGCCTACCCCTGCTCCCCAGGATTCCGTGGTCCAGGGAGCTCAGGGTCATTTGGGTTTGCGTGTGTTTTCATTGCTGAACACTGGATACATTTTGTGGTTGCGTCCAACGCTTCAAGATTCCGTTTGGAGTTTCTCAGCAAAGATACTGGTGGTTTGCCACTTCCTTCTTCAACTCGTTTTACGAAAGAGGAAACTGGGGCAAACAGGGTTAAGTGACTTGCCCAGGGTCGCACAGCTACTAGTGTCTGAGGCCACATTTGACCTCAGAAAGATGAGTCTTCCTACTGCTTCACACACAGTAAGTGCTTAATAAATGCTTATTGATTAAAAGAGGCAGTGTCTATAAGAGAAGTGATCATTTTGGAGTACTTGGATTCTAGTCAGACCATATCTGGGGTATTATGTTCAGTTCTGGATATGGGGGGGACCCCCATTTAACTTGATGAGCTTGATGAGCAATGAGCCTTTGGCACTTTTAAAGTTCTTTCCCTTATAGAATGGGCAGCTAGGTGGCACAGTGGAAACAATCCTGAGTTCAAATTTATCCTCGGACACTAGCTGTGTGACCCTGAGCAAGCCACTTTTTGACTACTGAACAGGAATACACACCTAGCCAGACAACCAACAAAAATCTGCATAATTGACTCCACCCTTTTCTCTTCTCTTGTTGATAGTACTGAGATCCAGTAGTCAAAGACAACTATCTGATTTAGGATTAGAAAATTCCCTTTAACCTGTTTTAGTCCCTGATTGTATGCCTTCATCCTAAAAATATATTTCAGGCTTTCATAATATGATTAATGTGGAAATATGTTTAACATGATTGCATGTGTGACCAAATCAGACTGCTTGCCATCTTGGGGATGAAGGAAGGGAGGGAGGAAGAAAAATTTGATTCTGTATAAAAAAATAAATGTTGAAAACAATCATTACATATAATTGGAAAAAAATAAAATATGATTTACCAAAAAAAAAACAAAACAAACATATTTCAGGGACTCTTACCTCCTCCCAAGCAAAACCACTGGAGTTTTATAGAAGCTAGGAAAAAGAATCCTTTCTAACTTGCAACATCCTCTTTGGCATGAAAATGAAATCAGTAATACACAAATACCAGGTAAAGCACTGGGAATATATTCCTTCTTTTATTAATATCTCTCCCAGCATATGGGACCATCTCTAGATGTCTTGATCTATATCTTGCCAGTGGACCCAGATGACTCTGGAGGAGAGAGCAAAGCTGGTGACATTGAACATCCCTGCCTCACGGTAAATCCAATTCACTTGCAAGTCAAGAAATCCCTTCTAATGATCCTCTTGGAGAACCAAGGACAAAAAACAATGTTTATTAACCAGCAATAAAAACACTAATCCTTTTGTGTTTACTTCTGCCCACCACAGAGATAGGATCTCTACATTCCAAAAGCACAGGTCTATCTGGTGAACCACAAACTCCTAAACTGGTATTCACGACCCTTCACAATTAATCTTGAACCCATCATTCCAAACTTACCTCACACTGTTCCCAGTCACATCAGTGGTGTCAGACTCAAATAGAAACAGGGGCCACTAATACATACATGAAGATCCTTGTGGCCACAAATCAACTAAGTTTTAAAATGTAATACCATCAAGGTTTAAATATCTTTTCATTTATTTTGTTAAATGTTTCCCAATTACATTTTAATCTGGTTCCAACTGAAGGAGAGTGTTGTGGGCTTCATGGGCCCACACTCCAATAAGACTCACCAGCTCTGAACACTTCTCAGGTTTTCAGATGTGTGCCTTTGTTCATATCGGGTGACCATGAGGAAAGAAGCAGCATTGCATATGAGAGCCTTGGATTTGGAGTCAGAATTTCTTGGTTTTGTTATTTGGGCAAGTTACTTCTAACTCTCTGGGCTTCAGATTTCTCATCTATAAAATTTTGAAAAGGGTTAGGTTACAATTTCAAGCATCCCTTCTAGCTTTAAATTGTGTGATCCCATCAATTGAGCTTAAATCAGTTAGCCTCTCTATAAGCCAGGATTATATCACTGGCATTCATGTCTCACAGGTTTATAAACCTTTAAGTGCTATATAAATGTGACTTGTTCAAAATGTAAAAGGAAGAAAAATATACAAAAGAAAAAGAGATCAGAAGGGGAAATTGGGGCTAGTGGGATATTGTTATCTAAAGCTGAAATTTACATTAAAAAAATTATAACCTCCCACATAAGCATTGTACTGTCAAGCACTCAGGTAGGGTGGGCTGTGCTGATACCAGGGCTCCTACCCTAGCAACTATCTCCTTCCCTACCCCACCTCCATCCCCTAGTTCCCAGAGTAAACTTCTACTACATGGCCCATCAGCCAACCTGGAAGAGCAAAATAAGGAATGACAATTCTGGGAGTCCATACCAGGGGAGCCAGGTGGTGTGGAAAACTGTGAGTGAATGATGCTTCAACTCCCCACCCCAACTTACTTCTCTGGAATTTGCTACTCTTGATATCATCCACCCACCCATCCAGACCAGCTCCTTACTCTAGGTCCCACTACCACCAGGTCTAGAATCAGAGCCTCTCTATCAGATATGTGCTGGAGCCAGCTCAAACTTGACTCTCAAGAGCTTATGAAGAAAATGTTAACAATGCAAATTAAACTTAGAAGTGTGGCCATGTCTTTCCCTCCCAACCCATCCAGTCAGTTGTTAGGCATTTTACCAGCATATCACAGCTACAGAAATAAATGATGAGATGCTGAAGAGTCTCCTACAGATGAGAAATCTGAAGCCCAGAGAGTTAATAGCTCAAACACACCCCCAATCAAATCAACATCTTAGCTAGGAATTGGAGCTGAGCTGCCAGTGCTGATGAGGGAAAACATAAAACCATGCCTTAGTCCTCAACAACCAGAAAAAAGCCCCTTGGCACCAGGATTCTCACCATCTGATCACCCTGACTGGACCAAAAGAAGAGTCCTAGCTCCCCTCCAGGATGAGAAAATCATAACATCCCAGCTAGGGCCAAAGTATATATGCTGTTATTCAGTCTTGTCCTACCCACTGTGATACCATTTGGGCTATTCTTGATAAAGGTTCTGGAGTGGTTTGCCATTTCATTCTCCAGCTCATTTTATAGAGGAAGAAACTGAGGCAAACAGGGTTAAGTGACTTGCCCAGGGCTACACAGCTAAGTGTCTGAGGCTGGATTTGAACTCAGGAAGGTGAATCTTTCTGACTTCAGGACCAGCACTCCATCCACTGCACCACCTAGCTATCACTGATTGCTAATTGAGAAAGGTGTGACAATCTACGGTCCTGTGTCTAGCACAGTTGCTGGCACTTAATAAATGTTTGTTGACTTATTAACTACATCTATCAAAATTTTCCTCCTTCTCTCTGAATCCCTGAGATTCAGAATTGAAGGATGCCTAGGTAAAAATTCCTTTCTATCCTATTCTCATTCTGTTACTATTAAATTATCATTCTCCTTCAACCCCAGAATTCTCAGCCCTTTCTGCCTGTCTCTGATCCCTATTCCATTCTGCTCTACCCTTACATATACTGTGTCATTTGGAATTCTCTTCCCATTAAGCTTCTGTTTCTCACACTCCTGCCTTCTTGCAATCAGGGTAATTTGGCTCTCCCCAAAAGACACTGCATCCATGACCTTCTCCAATACCAACACACTGTCAGAAGAAGGCATCGGCCTCCCTTTCTAGACCAAATATTGGCCATCACTCAGCACCCTCTCCTTACTTGAACTTCACTCCATCCAGACATATTACCCTATTCAGATATGGGAAAGAGTTATCTTCCAGATGCCAGGTCATTTCTCCTTTCTTAAGAAATTCAGTTAGTCCCTGGAGTCAGGAGGACCTGAGTTAAAATCCAGCCTCAGACACTTGATACTTATTAGCTTTGTGATAACCCAAATAGGAGGAGAAGAAGAAGGGGTTCAGTATCTCTACTACTCCATTCCCCTACCTGCACACCCAGTAAATCAGGGCCACTCATAGTATTTTGAATAAAGGCTCTCTCTTAAACTTTCTGGAGAGTTTAAGAAATTTTTAAATGAGGAGATGATTATTTTCTCTTAACACTTCAATTCTTGTATTCGGTGGCAAAGGCCTTACCAAATGAGTGATAATGTGGTAATTCAGCAGTCATACTCAGAAAAGGAGAAAAATGTATACACAAAACTTACATGTCCAAACTATACCCAAAGGGCTACAAAAATGTGCACACCCTTTGACCCAGCAATATCACTTCTAGGGCTGTATCCTGAAAAGATCATAAAACTGGGAAAAGGACCCACATGTACAGAAATATTTATAGCAGCCCTTTTAGTGGTAGCCAAGAACTAGAAATCAGGGGAATGCCCATCAGTTGGGGAATGGCTGAGCAAGTTGTGTTATGTGAATGTAATGGAATACTATTGTGCTATAAGCAATGACAAACAGGCAGACTTCAGAAAAACCTGGAAAGACTTACATGAACTGATGCTGAGTGAAATGAGCAGAGCCGAGAGAACACTATACACAGTAACAGCCACAGTGCGTGAGGACTGATAGACTAAGCCCTTCACAACAATGCAAGGACCTAAAACATTCCCAAAGGACTCTTGAGGCAAAATGCCATCCACATCCAGAGAAAGAGCTATGGAGTCAGAATGCAGAATGAAGCAGACTATTTTGTCTTTTGTTATGTTTTGTTTTGTTTTGGTTTTTCTCATGGTTTTCCCCATTCATTTGAATTCTTCTATGCAACATAACTGATGTGAAAATGTGTTTAATATGAATGCATGTGTAGAACTTATATAAGATTGCATGCCATCTCAGGGAGGGAGAGGGGAAGGAGGAGGAGATAATTTAAAAGATAAGAAAGTGATTGTTGAAAACTGAAAACAAATAAATTAATAAAAAAAAATTTTTTAAACATGCATCCAAATGGGGCTTATTAAAGGATATTTTGCCTAATATTTCTGCCTCAGAAAGGCTGGTGACAAGAGGGCGATTCTGGAGTCCTTCAAACCTGCATTCAGAGTGGTTTGATGGTATGGCAGCTCCCCAAATGGCTTCCCATCTTTCTCTTTTGAATAGAAAAAGACCCATATTTGATGTGTGTTAGGGTTACTTCATGTTTTTCAGGGATTCCAGGATGATGATAGGTAGGGAGTGTAATGTATCTGTTACCTCCATTTCCAGATTTACACTTTGAGATCTTTAATCAAAATAATTGGTTGAGAGGAATAAGAATAAGGAATTGAACAAGGCTGGAAAATAAAGGGTGGAGGGTGCAATGGAATATCATTCTGGTTGCTATGGAGCTGTGTGGACCCGAGTGGACACTTAGCTATGAAGTTATAATTAGGGGAATAAGTACAGACTTTATCTCTTTGAAGGTTTGAGGGGCAAATTCATAAGAAAGCCAGAAGTAACTAAAACTACATGGTTATGCAAGATAGAAGCCAATTATTATGTACATGAGTCTTCCTTGGGAGTCTAGTCTCTAAATTGCCTATCCATTGCCAAGAGGATAGTCTTAGGTTGTTCACTCAAGGGGGGATCAAAAGCCCTCCAGCAGAGGTGCTTTGTTGGAGTTTTCCCTTGAAATTCTACACATGAATGCTAATTCAGTCTATACAAGGGATATGAGAATAAACTTCCCAATCCACAAAAATCTCACAAAGAAGAAAGGCATTAATTATTAATATAGCTATGTATAACTGTATATACATACACATATATTAATAAATAATATCAAAATTCATTTATATTTCCTAAAGGAAGGATATAGCACTAAGAAGTAAACATATCCTTATCCTTATATAATTAAGGATCATAAAACCCACAAACCAGACACTGTGAAATTAATATTGGTAGTCAGGTTTTAATGGGCCCTACAATACTCAGCTAGTAGGGGAAGCTAGGTGGCACAGTGGATAGAATACCAAACCTGGAATCAGGAATACTTATGTTCAAATCTGGCCTCAGACACTATAACTGGGTGACCCTGGGCAAGTCACTTAACTCTGTTTGCTTCAGTCTCATCATCTGTAAAATGAACTGGAGAAGGAAATGGCAAACCACTCTAGTATCTTTACCAAGAAAACCCCACATGGGGTCACGAAGAGTCAGGACAAGACTGAAACAACCAAACCATACAACACTCGGACTTAAATACAGATATTGATGTACCTGGCTTCCCAATTAATCATCCTCTTTAATTTCCATGACTTTCATCTTCAACTTAGACTACAGGGATGGTAAGTAAGTAATCAACCAATCAATCAACAAGCCTTTACTAAATATTCCAGGCACTGGGATACAAAGAAAAAGCAAAAATAGTTTCTGTACTCAAGGAGCTTATATTCTAATGGGATACATAATACATATAAGTCAGAACATTCACATACCATAATTTGTTCAGTCATTCCTCAATTCTTTGCTGCAAGAAAAGTATTGCTTTAAATATTTTTGTACATATGGATCCTTTTCCTCCTTTGATTTCTTTGGGCTATCACTGTCAAATTGCAAATCACTGGGTCAAAAGGAGTACATGATTTAGTGACTTTTAGGGTCTAGTTTCAAATTTTTTTCCATCAATTCACAGCTCCACCAAGAATGTACTAGTATTCACGTCTTCCCACATTCTCTCCAACCATTGTCATTCCTTTGTTATTTTTACCAATTGATGGGGGGAAGGGGGAAAGAGGAAGGTAAAATGGAACTTCACCATTGTTTTAATATGCATTTCTTCTATTAGTGTATTACAGAGGTCTGGCCAATGGGAGCCCAATCCTCAGATCATGGGAGGGGCCTCTTCCCACTGCCATCTGGGTAATTGGTTTCTAGAAGTGCATGACACAAAAGGAGGGGCCCAACTGTATTTAGAGAATTTGCAGGTATTCTAGAGGCTGCTAAATGGCATGGTAAAGCACCTGACCTAGATTAAGCAAGTTCAAATCCTTCCCCAGACACTTACTGTGTGACTCTTAGCAAGTTGCTTAACCTCTATTTGCCTCAGTTTCCTCATCTGTAAAATGGAAATAATAACCACACCTACCTTCCAAGGTTGTAATGTTTATAAAGCACTAAGTGTTATATATATGCTAGCTACTGCTGCTGCTGTCAGCAGTGTTTTTATGTGTTACTGTCTTTCTCATTAGAATGTAAGCTACTTGTGAGTAGGGTCTTTCGTTCATTGTACTTGCATCCTCAGTTCCCAGTACAGTGCCTGGCAAATAGTAAACACTTAATAAATATTTGTTGATTTATTGATGATGCTAAATAAATTTACAGATTTAGCTATCAAACAACATACAACTTTTGCCTTTCTTGTTCTTTGCTTTCTTTCTGAATTATTACTTTATCCTGGCCCTAGGGTGATGATGACAACCCAAAGAAAAAGAGAGAGAGACAGAGAGAGAGAGAGGGAGGGAGGGAGAAGAGAGAGAGACACTGGTAGAACCGTTTTTAATCGTTCTTGTCCCTCCTTCTTCACTGAGGGTTCTCCAGAGTTGGCTTCTTCTATTCCTTCAAGTGCCCTTGAATTAAGAGTTTTGGACTCTCAAGAAGGTAATGGGGGATTGTGGCTTCAGGCTACTGGGTTTCCATGAGTCTGATGAGAATGACCAGAGCTATGGTTGCAGCAACACTGTTGCTGAGACTGTTACAGAGATGTAACAAGCCATAGAGCAAGATAGCTAGACACTAACACTGTGAAGCAGAGACAGAGTCAGAGATTTAAAGAGAAAAAAGGACCCCAAACTGCCAAGACTGCTAGACATTATGAATCCTGATAGGCTAATAATCTGGGAGGGTGACACTGAATTCCATCACCTTTCTCCCCCCTCCCCATTTTTTCTTGTTCATAGTCCATAATGCTGGCATGAATTACAAATACTGCTTTCCATTCTTCCTTGCCACAAGCTTTGTGATGCATGTACTCTAGAATTCTCCTTCCACATCTAGAGAACTGAGAGGTACATGAGAAGTAGATTGGAGGCAGATGAGTACAAATGGAACTTCTGAATTTTTCTTCGTTTCAGTTACCCTTTGTGCAATAAACCATGACTATAGTTTACTAAGTTTTTGAATGTATCAGTGCAAGAGATTGTGAACAGAGAAGGGAAACCAGCTAGGTTGGGGATTCGTGATCTATGTACAGACAATGGATTTTATATTTTAGTATCTTGAGTAACATTCCATTTCCTCTCCAAGATTAATTCCAGATCAGGCCAGCAGGGGTTGAACTGAACTGTGTAATGCCAGTGCTGATGCAATAGAATCAGGTGGATTGAGTAACAAGTATCAGTATCTCAAGCTAAGAGCCTTCTGGTAGTCAGTGAGTAAACTGAATTCTTTTAGGCATAGTCAGAGAGAAATTCAGAAGGCCCCTGGGCTGGTAGCTCAAATAGAACACCACCTAATGGGCAAGTCAGAATTTATACTTCTTCATTGGGATAATTAGCACAGTCACACAGTCTTCCCAAACATTTAAGAAAAGCAGCACTCTGGCTACCTAGGTGCCTTAAGTGCCACAGATTACTTTATAGAACTAGATAAAATGATAACAAAATTACTTTAGAGGAACAAAAAATCTAGAATCTCAAGGAAAATAGTGAAAAAGTATGAACAAGGTAGGTATACAATTACTAGATCTGAAACTATATTAGTAAAAAAATATCAATACTATTTAGTATTGGTTAAAAATAAATAAAAAATAAATCAGTCAACCAGAATTTGTTAAGAGCCTAATATGTGCCAGGCACTGGGGATACAAATACAAAACATGAAATTGTCTTTTTCCTCAACTCTATTAGGGCAGACGATATGAACGTATATAAGTACATATAAAATATAAGAGCAGGGAAAGGAACAGGTCCAATGATTTTATTGGTATTGAGAACTCCTAGCTAAGGAAAATCCATCTATCAATCGAGATTTTAGTCTTTTTGTTTAGGGGACTAAGAGGTTAAAAAACTTGTCTATGGAAATATAGCCAATGCATGACTAGGACAGGATCTGAACCCAGGAGCCATTTAGTTACCCACGACACTATGCTGCCTCTCTCTCTGTATACAAAATAATTACAAGGTAATTCATGGGAGGGACAACTAGGTGGCACAGAAGATCGAATGCTGGACCTGAGATCAGGAAGATTTATCTTCCTCAGTTCAAATCAGGCCTCATGCACTACTAGTTGTGTGACCTAGGGCATGTCATTTAACCCTGTTTGTCTCAGTTTCTTCATATGTAAAATGAATTGAAGAAGGAAATGGCAAACCACCAGTTTCTTTGTCAAGAAAACCCCAAATGGAATCATGGAGAGTAGGACATGACTGAAACAACTAAGCAAAAAAAAAAATTAGGGGTAAGAAGGCTGGGGGGATTAAAAAAGTTTTCATGTAGAAGACAGTACTTGAATTGAGCACTAAAGGAGACTCAGAATTCAAAGATGCCCAGAGGTGGGGGGGAGGGGAGGAGGGAGGGGGAAGGGGGGGTGCTTTCCAGATATGGGGGCAAGCAATGCAAAGACACAGACAGAACAGGTAGAGGGTTCTATGTAAAGAATCTCAGAAAGGCAAGTTTGCCTGAATGATGGAATGGGCAAGGAACAATAACGCATAATAAATCTACATAGGCAAGTTGGGATGTGGGAAGTCACACAACCATGCTAACTTAATCCATTATAAATTTATGTTATAAGGTCATCTCTTCATTCTTCCCTGATTCTCTGTCATAGTCTCTACAGTGGCTGGTCCAAAACTTGTCTTCTCAAACCTTCCATGGAATTTCTTCTCTGCCTTTCCCCCTCTGTTGTCTCCAAATGAAAGCCCTGATGTAATGGGGGCATGGCACATGCACTGAGTACATCAGCTTGCTCAGTTGATGTAATCTCTCCAAGTGGAGGAACTAAAGAGCTTGATTCTGGGAGAGTTTGGATGAAGGGTTAAGTTTAATGCCTTGAAGCTCTGGGAAGCCTAATTCTGGTCAGCTTGATGGTGGGTGAATGGGAGGTTCTTAGAATGGATGAGGAAGCTTCCACTGTATATCTTGCCTCAGTCCTTTCAGCTGCCTTGTTGATAGTTAAACCTCTTCATTCTTGGCCTCTTGGCTGAGAAATAGGCATTGTTCCTTGGTCACTCCTTTTACTCTTTTCTGTTGGAGGTGAAGGGAATGAAGGTTCCTACCATGTGAGTTTCAAAAGGTCAGGACAGTAATCCAGCACCCCAACATTTCAGAACCCAGGCTTGTCGTTAGTACAACTTTGATGCCCCAGGAGCAAGAAGTGACCTTCTAAGAGATCCAGGCCATTAATAACATCTAAGACAAGGACTCGTCTGGCAGTCATTTGGAAATGAACTTGGTGGGACCACTTTTAGGTAGGAACTGAGCCAAGAGTGTTTCCTCAGATGTTAAGATTATGATTTTTAACATTCTTTGTCTTTGGATCTCCATCACTTAGTACAGTGCTTTCTACATAATAGAGTCTTAAGAAAGTGTTGTTGATTGATTTCTCTAACTCCGTTCAGTAGTACATGTGAATGGAAGAGGCAGATGATACAAGTTTACACACTTAGAGTTTAACAAAGCATGAATAGTAGTAGTACAAAGGGGCAAGGGATTCAAGAGCAGATGGAAGTACAATGTTGAGTTGGTTAACTACAGGGTCAAGATCCAGAATGGAGGAAAGGTGTAACCAGAGCAGGGGTGATAGCCTGGGAGAACGGTGAGGGGTGGAGGGACTGGAGATCAGGATGAGGATGAAGAACAAATTTAGGAGAAATAAAGCATTGAGAGAGTTGCAATGATGGGGTTTGTAGTTGGATAAAGGAATTTCAGAATTCTTAATCTTGGAAGGGAATGTATAATTTTGTGGGCAACAGTAAGTTCAAGGGGGTCATTGTCCCTGTGTGTGACAGAAGTAGAGTGAAGGAGAAGAGACTGGGAAACTGGAAGGCTAGGGTGTGTTTGAAGAACTATCAACATGTATGTTAAAGCTCCCTAGCTACCATAAAGTCAAGAGATGCATGGAGAGAAAGATTGTGAGCTAGATACTGAAGTCTTTGAGCAAGGAGGAAGCATGACCTGGGAGACTAGTAGATACCTGACACTAGAATCTGGATTGAGTGATAAATTTGGATACAGTGAAGGTCAAAGGAGTAGTAGTTGCTGAGTAATGAAGGCAGACAGAGAGTAGAAAAGCCTAGACCAGCAAGATCCAGAAGCAATTGAATATAGTAGCCCACTGTTTGATAAAACCCTAAATGCAAAGCACTGGGCAAAGAATACCCTATCTGACAAAAAAATGCTAAAAAAAAAAAAAAAATCCTAGAAAGCATTCCATGCTCTATATGATAGCTTGTTGGGTGAGGAATAGGGGACTCAAGGGAAAATTTAGGCAATGTAAAAATAAAATATATTAGTAAAATTGCTTTAAAAAAAAAAAACCTGGAAAAGAGTTTAGCAAAAAATTGGTTTAGATAAACACCTTATAGTATATGTTCCACAGACATATGTATTACATAATAAACTCCAAATGGATAAACAAGTTTAATATAAAAAAGTTATATCATAAAAAAAGTTGGAGAGCAGAGGGTGATACTTTTTCACAGTCATAGTTAGGGAAAAAGTTTATAACCAAAGGGTAGAGATCATAAAAGACAAAATAGACCATTTCAAAGTATCAAAAAAACTTTTGCACTAAACCAATAAAGTTATAATAAAACTGTTAAATGTTGCATCAAATATCTGATAAAACCTGTTATCCACGATTTGTCCAAGAAATATGAAATAAGACCCATTCTCCAATAGAGAAGTGGTCAAAGAATATGAAATTTTGAAAAGAATTAGAAGCAGTAGGTAACCATTAAAAACATTCCAAATAACTAACAATAAGCATTGATTAAAATAATTAAATAACTGAAATAAAATAATTGAGGTTCCACCTCAAACCCATCACAATGGTCAAGATATTAAAATATAGAAATAATATTATTGGGGTTATAGGAAGACAGATACAAGGATGATCAACAGAATGTAAGTTCTTTGATGGCAGAGACTGTTTTATTTTTATCTTTTGATCCTGTTAATAATAGATATTTAATAAATGCTTGCTGATTTAATTAAATGGGAGGAGGGGGAGTTGTAAATTGGTCCAAAAGTTGTGGAAAACAATTTGGAATTATGTGAGAAAAGTAATGAAGTTTTTCATGCCCTTTGACCTATTGGTCCCATTATTGGGCATATATTTCAAAGGGGTCAAAGACAGAAAGAAATTATCAATCAGTCAGCCAACATTTATCAAGTGCCTACTGTGTGCCAGGCATCGTGTTAAGTTATGGGAATAAAAAAAGAGGCAAAAGATTCCCTGCTCTCAAGGAACTTATAGTCTAATAGGAAAGACAACATACACACAAATATATACAGAATAAATAGGAAATAATCAACAGAGGGAAGGCGCTAGAATTAAGAGTGGTTGGGGAAGGCTTCCAGTAAAAGACTGGATCTTAACTGGGACTTAAAGGAAGGCAGGGAGGTTAGTAGGCACTATTTAGTTGTTCTGGTCCTGGGAGACCGGCACAGAAAATGCTTTTTTCTTGAAACAGCCAGGAAGCCAGTGTCACTGGATTGAACAGTATCTGAGGAAATGTAAAGTGTAAGAAGACCAGAAAAATTGGGAGCTGTGGCAGGGGGAGGTTATGAAGGGTTCTGAACATCAAACAAGGAATTTTGTACTTGACCCTGAAGGTGACAGAGAGCCATTAGAGTTTAGTGAGCAGGGGCCAGTGGAGCTGACATGCATTTAGAGTATCTCTTTAGTGGCTGGACAAAGGATGGATTGGAGTGGGAAGAGAAAGTTGAGGCCCCTTTCGCATTTGAATCAAGGTAGGCAAAGTCGGAACAATTTTGCTCCCGGATTTTGAAATATATTTCCCTCCTTTCCACAGAAAAGTGTGAGCCTGTGAATGATAAATGTTTAATATATTTTCAGATATGGTAGTTCTGTTGGCTGATTTTACATATTTGTCTTTTTCTATTATAAGAGAAGTTTCGATGAGGAGGAATAATAACAGCTGATTTTTGTATAGTACTTTAAGATTTGTAAAGCAATTTATATCCCTGTTTTTACAAATGAGGAAACCAAGTCTCAGAAGTAATTAAGTAAGTGTGCGGCACCTAGGTAGTTCAGTCAATAGAGTGATAGGCTTGGAATCAGGGAGACCCTAATTCAAATAGGACATCACATACTTAAGCTGTGTGATCCTGGGCAAGTCACCTAATCCTGTTTGCTTCAGTTCCTCATCTGTAAAATGAGCTGGAGAAGGAAATGGCAAACCACTGCCCTATCTTTGTTGAGAAACCCCCACATGGGGCCACAAAAAGTCGGACACAACTGAAATGACTCAACAACTAAAAATGTATTTATGCATCTGTCCCTCCATATATCTACATATATATATGCCAGTAACACTTTGATGGATCTCATCAGTCTGTGTATCTCCTTGGCTGTGCAGATTCCGATCCCTACATGCTTCATTGGGTATGATTCTTTTTCCAATTCATGGAAGGAGTCAATAAGCTAGATTAAGGGACCAGAGCAGTTCTGTTAATATTTTGTGTACACCAGTGAAATTCCTGGACCTGTTAACCTGCCTTTGCACTCACTGTGACTGGCCACATCCCTGGTCATGCATAGACAAAGGCATACCTTATAAATGGAAGTGCTGCTGCTAAGAAGGTGGTCTTCTGCAGCTGTGGCACCTTGGCATCATTGAGGGTACTGCAGTTTTCTCAGTGTAGATCTGTGTGAGCTCTTCCTACTCAAATCTGGACCACCTCACATCAAAGAGAAATAGTTGAAAAAAGTAAGTTATAAACAAGCCATGCGATGCCAACGTTAAAATATGAATTCAAATAAAATCACCAAGTGCATGGCACATAGTAGCCACTTAATAGATGTTTGATGAATTTAATGGAAGTAAAAAGCAAAAAAAATTTTAGTGTTAGTGAAATGAATTATGACTTCTAAGGTCCCTTCCGGGACACCCATCATGAATACATGGAATGAATGAATGGGAAGTCAGCCCAATTCAAAGAGCTGTTTGGCCAGTACCCCACATGGCCCGCAGGGGGAGCTCTCTCTCTATTTTCCAAGGGGGGGGGGCGGCCTCGGAGTGCGCGCTCCGATTTACGTCTCGGGCACGCGCGCGCTGCCGAGGCACCGGAAGTGACTGAGCTCGCAAGTTCCCCCGGCCTCTTTCAAGGGAAACTGAGGCCGGGTCCGCCTGGAATCAAACTCCGGGAGAGAAGGCCAGGCAGGTAGGCAGCAAACGGGGAGGCGCGCAGGCCCCCTGCTCTCAGCTCGCTGCCGGGAGATCGGCCGACAGAGCCCTTCGGCTGTTGGGACAACGCAGGCGGGGGAGGGGATGTCGCCCCCCCTTTACTCGTGGGGCTTGCAGGTGAGCGCGCCGCCCCGGGGGGGGGGGGGTACGTGACGGGCACCGCGCCCAATCGGAGGGCGGCATGGAGGCCTTCGTGTCCCGCCCCCTGCCCTGACCACCTCTCTGATTGGCCGTCGGGGGGCGGAGTCGCCGGGAGATCGAGGGGCGGGACACCCCCTCCTCTCTTCCTTCCAGCCTGTGCTGGGGTCCAGGGGGCGCCGGGAGGGAAGGAAGGCGGTTGCCCGGCAACGTCGGTGGCTCGGGCTGGGCCCGGCCGCACCTTCCCGGGGGGCGGCGCTGTGGAGCTGAGGGCTGGGGAAGGAGCCCTGGGAACCCTGCCGGGACCCCTGCGAAGCAAAAGCTGGGGAGAAGTGGGGGTCCGCGCGCCCCCCGGCCCGGGCTCCGGCTCCTTTGTCCTGAAGCGCCGGCAGCCATGATGCCCGGATTCCGCCAGGGGCGAGCGGAGCGGGCCCCGAGCCCACCCGGGGCGCCCCTCGGTCGCGGGGACGTTTGCGGGGCGCAGGGACAAGGAAAGCGCGCTGGCCCCCGACTCGCCAGCGCCTCCCCGGCCTCGGGGAAGGGAAAGAGGGTTCAGGCACCGGAGCTGAGCACCCACCCTCGCCAAGCCGGCTCCCATTGAGGACCCTCCCCCGGGGCTAGTCCCTTTGGATTCAATTAAAAGCACACCCGCTCCCGAAACCAGCCCATCCCCAAACAACAAACTAAGCACCCGCCCCACCGCGCACACCTCAGCCCTGTGGGCCTGGGCCGGAGCGCCTTTCTGCCCGCCCCGCCGGTAGGCCGGAGCACGGAGGGGCGGGGATGATCCGCGAGGGGGCCGGGCTCTCTCCCGGGGGCCCGGAGTGCGGCTCGGCGTTGCCCTCCCTGCACCGGCTCCTGGGGTCCGAGCCTGCAGCCCGGGGGGAGGGGGCCGGCGCCGACCGCGGCCCCGACCGGGCTCAGACAGCTGATTTGAATGCAAGGTTATTCCTGGGGTGGGGGGTGGGGGGTGGGGGTGGTGCGGTGGAAGGGGCATTTCCGAGAGGAGGTGAGAATCAGCAAAAAGCCCAGTGAGGCTCGGTTCCTAGGTGTGGATTTTCAGTCTTACTCAGGTCCTGGTCTCTTGAAAGATAGATGGAAAATTACTGAGATGTGTAAGAAAACCTAGAACCTTGGGAGAGTGAAGAAGATACAGTAGGGTGGATGGGGCCTCTGCGTTTTTCCCCCCTGAAGTTCTCTCTCACTCTCTCTCTCTCTGTTCAGAACCAGCATTTTTGCCCTGAATCTCAGAAGAGGGTTGTCAAGCTGATCCCAGACCCAGAGAGCAGGTGCTTTGGACAATGAACTGCATCAGCCCAGTCCTGATGTAAAAATGTCTCACAGTAACCGGGAGCTGGTGGTTGACTTTCTTTCTTACAAGCTATCTCAGAAAGGATACAGTTGGAGTCAGTTTGAAGATGAGAATAGGACTGAGGCCCCAGAAGGGACAGAGATACCTAGTACTGTGAATGGCAGCCCCTCCTGGCACCCTGCTGACAGCCGTGCCGTAAGTGGGGCGACAGGACACAGCAGCAGCCTGGATGCCCATGAGACAATACCAGTGGCTGCTGTGAAGCAAGCTTTGCGAGAGGCAGGAGATGAATTTGAACTCCGGTACCGGCGGGCTTTCAGTGACCTGACATCCCAGCTCCACATCACTCCAGGGACGGCTTATCAGAGCTTTGAGCAGGTAGTGAATGAACTCTTTCGGGATGGGGTGAACTGGGGCCGAATTGTGGCGTTCTTCTCCTTCGGAGGGGCATTGTGTGTGGAAAGCGTGGATAAGGAGATGGAAGTCTTGGTAGGACGCATCACCTCCTGGATGGCCACTTACTTGGATGACCACCTAGACCCTTGGATCCAAGAAAATGGCGGTTGGGTAAGGACCAGGGACCTCTTTCTGCTTTTCTCTTCTCCCTAGACTGTGACTAGAGACATCCCCAAATTTTTCTGACTTGTAGTACAAGTTAAACTGTTGTGTTGGGTAATCGTTGTGAACATTGAGGACCACATACCAATGAATAGCCAAACACCATTTCTATTTTTAGTGTCTTTATCCTAAGGAGTTGCTATCTGGAAACCAGGCCTCATGCCTTAATGGATAGGCTGGCTAAACTTTGAAACTCTTGATTGAGAGCCTCTGTAGTCCACTGCTCATCCTGAGGTACACTGTCTCACAATTGAAGTTAGTTGGTTCATTCCTTTAACCTCAAGAGCTGGGGAGTGTCAGGGAGGACAAGAGAAGTTACTTTGGTGAATTTTTCCCTCTGGAAACTTGAGGTTCTGTTTACTTCACAGGTAAACCCGACAATTGGCCTGTCCTTTTCATAGACTGATTATAAGATTTAAAGCTGTAAGATGCTTCCAGTATAATCTAGTTATACTCCATCGTCTCACAGATGAGAAAATTGAAATCAAATCACTTTGACCAAAGTCACATTCCTAATTCATGACAGACTCAGGATACAAATCCAAGACTTTGGAACACCACTGTTTTTTGTACTACGCAATACTTCCCCACCAGAGCAGAAGAGGGGCCTTTAGACATGGGACTAGAGCAGAGTGGACCTGGCCACATAGGAGACTCAGCTTCCCAAAGATAGGTATAGATTTTTTAGGGTAAAGTGCACTGTCCTCAGGATTCTGGTTGTGCCTAGCACTGCTGTAATTCATTATGTACAACTTTTCACATGATCTGTCAGTTTGCTGAGCTCTTGCTGCGTCATGCTGTATAAATTGAGTACTGCCTGAGGTCAGTAAGCAGCAGCTGAACTCCCATATTTTTTTCTTCTACCTCATCCCCCAATTTCATCTTTCAGGAAGGGTTCTGGTGCTTCTGCCCAGAGTACTCTTTGCTCCTGAGCCTAGGACCAAGGCCAAAGAACCCAGAAGCAACACTTAATTCTTCTCCCTGGGAAAGGCAACTAACTTTCATTCACTACCTATTATCCTTGTATTGCCTAAGAAGAGTGAAATCCAAATTTAGTATAGGATCTTATATTTTTGAGCTAGAAGGGACCTTCAAGAGTATATAATATAATGCTCTAGTTTTGTAGATGTACGAGAGGCCCAGACAGGTTAGGTGATTGAAACATCACACATTTTAGTAAGTCATAAAGTTGTGAAGGGGATGTGTGTGGGACCAAAGGCCTATCCCAGTTTGTTTTCCTTTCTCTCATTGCTTGGGAGCAGGTACAGGTCTTCCATTAGCTTTCTGGCTTCTCAGGAATCCCAGAAAATCCAGCAAATTTTCAAGAATAAGAGATTGATTGTAGGAGCTGAGGTAGAAGGGAGTAACTGTACCGTGGACTCTGGAATGTGAGGAATGTGATTGTTTCTAGGCTGTGCCCAGGGTGTGGCAGTCTCAGAACTATAGCTTGAGCCTTCAGAAGTTGCTAAAGGGATCACTCATCTCTATTCAGTTTGTCCTGGACCTCCCTAGGTCAGTACATAGGTATCCATTGTTTTCTCCATAATCCTGTTTCCACCTCCAACTTAAAGGGAAAGAATTGAACTGGGGCCTAGCTGACTCTGTGACCCTCTCCCTGACTGGCTGACCCAGCCCTGGAAATCTACTCTGTAAATGAACTCCTTTGGGGATAATGATTAAATGATTCCTGTTGGTTGTGCAGCTTGCCTTCCTGCTTAGCTTGTCTTTGGGGGCAAATATTTGTTCAGCTGATTACAGGAGGGACAGGATTCCACTGCCTCAGATTCATCCTCTGTGGCAACTCTTGGTGGGAAATGTGCACCATTTCCTTCTGACCTTTGTCCTGTTGTGACATGGCCCCATGAGTTGTGCCATTTGTAGCCACTCAGCAGCTAAGAAAGGATCACCTGGATCCCTGGCTGTGTAGAGCTCTGTCTAGGCTTGCCAGGGTACATAAGTTACCAATAGGATCTATGTGGGGAGAAGGAAGGGAAGGAAACAAGCAATTATTAAGTGCCAACTATGTACCAGCCACTGTGCTAAGTAGTCAGTCAATCAATATGCAGTTATTAAGCACCTAACTGTGTGCCAGGCACTCTGCTAAGTGACAAGCACTGTGTCCTTTTAATATAATCTCAGATCTAGGGCCCAAAGGCATTGAGAAGGCTATATGATGCCCCTCTGCAGAAAAGTCCAGTTTTGTCTTGTTTTTTCCTTTTCTCTCTTCTGTTGAAATTGGAAATTCTATTTATTATAATTATTTAGTAAGTCATATTGAATCCTTTGTACAATACCTCAGATGTTATTTCCATAAGAAAGGGGATGGGTGAGCTGCAGTAAGATATTTTAGCATCATTTCTGACCTTTTTTGGTAAGAGGTGAGCTGAAGATGAGTTGATTATTTAGAGCACTTATAACTTTCAGACCTGGACAAAGGTTACTCAGATATTTACCTTCCAAAGAATCGTTTGCTCCTAGGTTATCACGTCAATCAAGATGACACAAGCCTATTTTTCCTACCAATCTTGAAGACTGAAGTTGGCTGTGGGTTCGTCTGAGCTTTGGAGATCTAGTCTTTAGGGTGTCATTTTGATCTGAGGCACAGAACCATAAGCTAAAAGGGCCATTTAGAAGTCCGTCATAATTTTTTTCCGTAGATGAGGAAGCTGAGGCCTAAAGAGGTAAATTGACATTTCCAAGGCCATACAGGTAATAAGTAGCAGACCTAGAATCCACGGTCTGGTCTTCTGACTCCAAAACCAATGTTCTTTTCACTTTACCACACTCTCTAGGAAGAAAACTAAAGTCTTACCAAGATTTAAACTAAGATTGCTTCATTGAGAGGCTAGAGTGCTAGTCATTACACCCCAGGACCCGGCATTTAAACTTGGAAGGGACCCTAGAGATTTTGTAGGCCAGCCTCATTTTACAGAGAAAAGACACTGATGTTCAGAGAAAGTAAGCAAGTTGCCTAAGGTCATACAGTAAGTGCCAGAATATGGAAAACAGACCTAGGTCTCTTTACTCCCAGTGCCCTTTTCATCACATCATCACACCTTTCTTGAGCTGTAGTGTATTGTACAGATCCATCATTTGCTCTTGGACTCAGTATCAGGGCATTGAGCCCCTAGGGACAGAAGGAGGTAAACCAACCAAGTAAAATACTGTAAAAGGAATTTACAAAGATTCAAGAACACTGAATTTAGAGTTATAACCAAGATCGTGGTTGAGATTTTTCCTCTGCTAGTTATTACCTCTAATTATGTCTTAAATAAGTCATTTTTAGGTGGGATATGAGCTGGGTGGAACTTTAGAGATCATTTAGGCCAATTTTTAGGTCAGATGAAAAAACTGAAGTCCAAAAGACCAAGGCCTCACAGGTAGTAAATGGATGGCAAGCCTAAAATTTAAACCCAAATCTTCTGGCTAAATCTGTTGTTCTTTACATTATAGTGCTCTGCATCTCTGTGCCTCAGTTTCCTCTTGTAAAATCCAGAGGATTAGCATAAATGATCTCAAAGATCCCTTCTGGCTTTAAATCCTATAATGTTTACATTATGAGTCAGAAAGAGCCCAAAGCCATGCCACTAATAATACTCTGTCTAATTCAGGAAGAATAGGGGTAGCATTTAGTTATCAGGACTATACTCTCATTTGAACTGATTTTTCTTTTTCCAAAATTTCTTGTGATCCCCATGAATAACCAGCAGTTCTGCGCAGGGGGCTTTGAGGATGGGGGTGGGGGTAGTGTGAGGAGGAAAACTTCAGTATATTTGTACTTAATTGTGACTGGGTCAGGAAGTGGAGGGCCAAGGGTTGTGTATTCTTCAGGTTTTATTCTTAGCCATCCCACTGCCTCTCTGCTTGGTAACCTAAGTGAGATGTTGAACCTGTTTGTGAGTAAGTTTCTCCTGCCTGTAAGATGGGATAATAATACCCAGCATCCAGGGCAGAGAGAAGACTCCAATAAAGGGGTGTAGATTAAGGGATAATGCTTCTGCTTTAATTATGGAGTAAGAGCCTTTCTTGGAATAGAATTGGCTACCCTGCTTCCCCAAAGAAACTGAGTTTTGCCCTTGAAGTTATTACTCAGAAAGCAACTTGAGTCATTGCTGTATATGCCCAGGACCAGTGATTAGGTGGAGATCTGAGACTTGAAGGGAGGGGAAACTCCACCTTTTTAAGTAAGTAGAGATTCTTGGGGACATTCTGCAGCTTAACAGACCTTTGTGAGACCCAGCTGGGTGTAGTTGCTAGAGCTCTGGATTTGGAATCAAAATACCTGAGTTCTGGACCCTGCTGCTGAGACTTACTATTTATGACCTTAATCTAGAAAGTCTCTTGACTTCTTTGAAGCCAATTCCTTATCTGTAAAATGGAGATAAAACTACTTAAGTATTAAGTTGTATTTCATTGAGCTGTTGTGAAGAAAGAGCTTTATACATTATAAAGCTCTATGTAAATATGAGTGATTATTGTTCATTCAAAGTGATGTTTTGGGTAGAGAAATTAGAACCCTGCCCTTGGGCTTCTTGGCTTTGTGGTCTCTCAGTTTCTATAGGCTTCCCTGCTTTAGTGCTATGATGCAAACGCTTGCATTTCTTGGCAGCTGTTGGTAATTTTGTGGTTTTCTCAGGGAAACCCCATCAGAAACCCCAAACCTGGAAATTTTGAACATCTCATTCAGGTTCTGTGATGGAAGCGGAAGTGTTGCTGGTGCTTCCCCTTTGACTGCTGGGCATTCGTGTTTGAGAGATCTCTTTAAAAGTCTGTTAGCATCACAGGGTTTTCTGAACTCCACAGAACCCCCCCTCAACACCTAATTTACCAGGTGGGCTCTTCCTAAATGCCTTTGGAAAATCCTCGAAAAAGTTTTTTAGGGATTCTCCAGAGGAGTTGGTAAGAATCACTTGGTCTTGGGTTTGGGTTTTCAGCAGATTGGTTTAAATGACTGATCTTTCCTGCCACCTTCCTCCTTCTTCCCTCTCTTTTCTCTTACTCCATATCAGTACCAGTTTGTTCTAAGAACCCTCATAATTTAGGTAACTTCCCTTCAATCACATTTATTGCCCATTGTGTCTCCTTAGAGTTTCTTCAAGCAACTGTGGTGTTTTAGATAGATTTAGGGGTGATTTCCAATGAACTATCGTTCTACAGAAGCAAATCGTTGCACTTGAATATACTCCGCAACTTAAAACACCACCACCACTAATCAGTATTTATTAAACTCCTACTATGTGCCATGCCCCTAAAAATAGGCAAAAGACAATTCTGCCTTCAAGGAACTCACAATCTAATACCCACAAGCATGATCCCAACAAGGCTGTCTTTGGAAGGAATCTCTCCACTTCTGACTTTAGTTTCTCCCCATTCTAGGCTGTCTTCCCCCTTACTCCAGCTTTCAGGAAAGCAAGCCCATCCTACTGCAATCTCACCAGGTGGGTGGGCCTCCTCTTTGTAATGTAGTGGGTAAGGGTAAGGCAGGTCATTTTGAATTGTTACAGACTAGCTGCCTCTTTACAAAGCCACCATAGGTTCCAGGATCTGATCCCCAGCTTTGCAGGTTCTCCCAGGGGTGATCAGAATTGATTCACCTTACTTGATCAGCTCATGACAAACTTTTTTAATAATAATAATGCCAATTCATTTATGCTGGTGGATACTGGTTGACTAAATAACCCATGTCTAGAAACTCCCATCGCCCATGGGAAGTTCACTTAGGAAACAAAATAGATTAATCAGAAGGATCCTTAATTAACAAAGTTAATGATATGTTTTTTGTCTGATTAAAAAAAATTCTTGTTAGCTTTTGTTTTTCTGTTAGCAATATTTCCCAGTATGCCCCTCCCAAGATCCACTTTCATGATAAATGATTTTTAAGAATTTAAAAAGAGGAAAAGAATTGGGGTACTTTAGCAAGACTAATGTCTCAGAAATCTGACACACAGCATTCAGTCCTCGTAATTGTCCCCTTCTGCAAAGGTGGGGGGCAGGACTGCTTTGGTACCTGGTTTGGTCATTATGATTTCATAACACTTATTTCCATTTACCATTGTTGTTATTATTGTGGATATTATTTTCCTGGATTGCTTACTTTGTTGTTGTTGTTATTGTTGTGGTTGGTCGTGTCCAAGTCTTCATGACCCCGTCTGAGGTTTTCTTGGCAAAGATACTGGAGTGGTTTGCCATTTCCTTCTCTAGCTCATTTTACAGATGAGGAACTGAGGTTTAAGTGACTTGCCCAGGCTCACACAGCTAAAGGGTATCTGAGACCTGATTTGAACTCATGAAGATAAGTTTTCCTGATTCTAAGCCCAGTGCCCTATCCACTGCTCCACCTACCTGCTTCCAAAGTCGTCATTTTTTCTGTGCACCAATGTCCGATTACATCCATGCGTACTTTTTATCCATTATCTAGTTGATGGGCTTCTAATTTGTTTCCAGTTCTCTGCTAACCACCAAAAGTACTGCTATGAATATTTTGTTTTAAATATGGACCTTTCCTTTTACCACTGACCTTATAGTATATATGCCTATATTGGTATTTCTAGAACAAAGCATATGAACATTTTAGTTGCTTTCATAGTACAATTCAAAATTGCTTTCCAGAATGGTTGGATCAATTCACATTCTATTAAAATTGTATGAATGTTCTTATCTTTCTGTCACTCCTCCTGGAGCTAGATATTCTTCCCAGATATTCTTCCCACATTTCTATCAAACTAATGTGACTTAACCAGTTGAACTTTTCAACATTTTGTTTCTAACCAGTACCATTTTGATCTCCAAGATGGTGCTGGAGGTAGCAACACATTCTTCATAATCTTTTTAGGTTCCTTGTCTGTCTATCACTTACCTTGTGGTATTTGCCATTACAGTGTTAAGAGTGACTAGTGGATAGTAGGAACTTAGCAAACTCTTGTTGATGGTGAGCATTGCGTCACTCAAAACATAATATGATTTTTTAAATCATAATTTATATTACTTATGTTTTCTATTAATCTCAGAAATAAACTATCCCCAAATTACAGTGCAAGGTAGAGTACAACTAAATGTTTCATTATACATTAAGGCAGCATCAATGTGGAAGAGTTCCCTGAAGCCGGAGCCAAAAGGTTCTAGTCCTTGATAAATCACTAACTAGTCCTTGATATATCAATAACTAAGTGTGTGATTTTGTCAAATCACCTAACTCCCAAGGACTGAGGGAGTTGGATCAGACCTCTGAGGTCCTTCCAAGCGTAAACTCTACAAGTGTGATTTTTGAAGTTTCAGGGAGGGCAGCTTTCTTGATCTTGTCCCCAGATTCTAGATCTGTCTTGCTTCTTTAGACTTAGAATCCCTGTCTATCTACTGCCAGTACCTAATGAGATTATCAGGCCAGAATCAAGTCTTGGGCTTGTCTGTCATTGTGATAGAAAACTGGGCTCATTATATAAGGCTGTTGCTAGCTGGCTCCAAAATGGGAGGTTTTTTTCTGTAGCCTGTCAGGAAATGCCATTGCAGTGACTTCCATAACCACTTTCCTGTCCCAGCTAAGTGGCAGGATTCCTTCTGATGAGAAAGTGGAAACTGAAAAGTAGTGCCTTGAATGTCACTCTCTCTTCCGGGTACTTGGCATCTCTTCCCTTCCCATCCTCCCAGCCCTTTCCTCCTGGCCCAAGTATTTTCTGCCCCCTCTGCTTCCCCCTCTGGTGTGTGCATGGTCCTTTGTGATTCTTTTCCTTTGTATTCTTCTACTGGCAGGGGCTGTCTTATATTCATCATTATATCCACCACCACACCAAGCAGAAGGCCTTGTGAATAGTTAGTTATTGCTCAGTATATGTTTGTTGAATGACTAATGAGCCAGTGAATGAACTCTCCTCTGTTCTTTCAGTTCTTTTGAGAAAAGTTCTAGCTGAAACCTTTGTTCCAGAGGCCCCTAGCCACATTGCCTGGGTATGTGTAGCCAAGTGGTTCAATGTTCATGGGTTCTCTTTGGTTCTGTTACTCAGGAGATTTCAATTTGTACTGTGCTCATCCAAGAGAGACACATGTGCCATTTGTATCTTCCTAAATCTTCTAATCAATCATCCAAATGCCCTGATAGTGAATCACCTAAGGGTTATATTTAGAAGATAAACACTATTTAAGTCAGGAGACCTCCTTGTACAGAGGGCAAAGAAAACATACAACTTAGTCTGCTGACCCTCTCCCAAGCTCCCCACAAGTGGGTTAGAAAGGCTGAAGGAGTTAGTTTGTCTGTTGGATAGCTAATGGATGATAGCAAATTCTGCTGCTGTGGACTGTGTTAGAATTCACACCATTCTCAGATCCCTTGATCTATTTGAAAGGGAAACTTCCCTTCCCACCCTGCCCTCATATATTTTTGTTCAGTGTAGACCAGGCGCGCTGTTCAGAAGTAGTGTCTTTTCCATTGGTCCCATTGAAACTTTGATTCAGAGTCCCCAAGTGTCTCTGTCCCCAATAAGTCCTTTGGTTCTGGAGTGTCTTTTAGAGGCCAGCTCACCCCTTTCACTGCTGAAAACTTGCTAACATGCTGAGGATGGGTTGGGGTGAGTTAAGGGGTAGAAATGACACTGGTATAATTTTACAGAACACTCATGGCCTTAAACAGTGTCCCTTTTACTTCTTTTGTTCAGCTTTGGTTAATAGCTCTGATGCTAACTGAATCTGCAAAGGCATTCATACTCATAAAAACTTTTTCACTTCTCTGGGCTGTGGTGACTTTACCTTACACTACTTCCTCTCTCTAAGGCTAGCTGCATTACTTCAGGGCCATTCATAGAGGTTATAAGTATCATCAGATATCTGTACCTGCAAGAGACAATTTAAAGACATCATTTCAGGCTGTATCAGATATAGTAGGTTAAATTCAAGTACAGAATACAGAGAGTACAGAATATTATGTGCCAGTCATTGTGCTGGGATAGATATAGAAGAGATAGTTCCCTCTTTTCAAGGAATTCTTGCCATGTAATGGGGGAGACAACGTGGAAACAACTATGTACAAGCAACAATATGGCAAATAAACTTGAGATAATCAATCGAGGGAAGAAGCTGCAAGTAAGGAGTGTTGAGGAAGACATCCTATAAAAGGTGGGATTTTAGCTAGAACTTGAAGGAACCTAAGAGGTGGAGATGAGAAAGAAGAGGATTCTGGGTATGGGAGACAGCCATTAAAAGTGTCTGGAGTTGGGAGGTGAAGTGTCTTCTTTCAGAGAACAAGAAGGTTAGTGTCACAGGTTCACAGAGTAAGTGGTTAAAGGTGTGTGTGTGTGTGTTTGTGTTCGCCATCATGGTGTGTGTGATATGATCATACCTGTGCTTTAAGAAAATCACTTTGACAGATTAATGGAAGATAGTTTGAAGTGGTCTTCACAGATTAGCAGGCTGTTGGAACTGCCCAGGCATGAGCTGATAAGGGCCTTTACTACAGTGGTGGCAGCGTCAGAGACAGGAAAGGGACTTAGGTAAGAGATGTGATAAAGGTAAAATCGATAGACATTAGCAACAGATTGGATGTGGGGGTGTGGCTGAGAGTGAAGAGTCTAGGATGACACAGAGATTTCAAGTCTTAGTGATTAGAAGGATGGTGGTGCCCTCCAAAGTAATGGGGAAATTAGGAAGAAGAGAATGACGATGAGTTCAGTTTTGGACATGTCGAGCTTAAGATGTTTACAGAACATCCAGTTCCAAATGTTCACTGGACAACTTCCTATGAGACTGAAGGTCAAGAGAGACGTTAGGACTGGGTAAGTAGATTTGACAATTATCAGCATAGAGAATGGAGTCAAATCCGTGGGAATTGATGAGATCACCAAGTGAAATAGTATGGAGGGAAAAAGAGGAGACGGTCTGGAAAGAGCCCCATGGAAACCCATATTTAGTGGATGTGACCTGGATGAAGATGCAGGAAAGGAGACTGAGAATGACCAGTCAAGTGGGTTGGAGAACCAGGAGAGAGGCCTAAAACTCAGTTTTGGCTGGACAGGTTCAGTGTAGTTTACCACATGTGTACTAAACAAGCATTTCCATGACGCTGTACTAGGTAGATTTAGGGAGCAGCTAGCTAGTACATTGGAGAGAGTGCTGGGCCTGGTGTCAGGAAGACTTACCTTCCTGAGTTCAAATCTGGCTTCAGACACTTACTAGTTGTGTGACCCTGGGCAAGTCACTTACCTCTGTGTGCCTCAAGTTTCCTCATCTGTAAAATGGGCTGGAGAAGAAAATGGCAAATCACTCCAGGATCTTTGCCAAGAAAACCCCAAATGGAGTCATGAAGAGTCGGACACAATTGAAAAATGACTGAAAGAGTACTTGTCATGTGGACCCCAAAAGAAGTTTAAGACTCAATCCCTGCACCAAAGAGTTAATAATTTAATTAGAGAATGTAGGTTGATGATTAAAAGGCGTATGTATAATATAGATTCCTGAGTAGTTGAAGAAGTCAGGAAGGGCTGAGCTCCATGTGCTGGGTTGACACTTCAACCAAAGGCGGCTTACTGGAAGAGAGTTGACTTGAGGCCCTGCCTCATAAATTTTTTTCAAAACCCTTCCCCCCTCCCCAAAAAATAACTTGTATTAGATGGAGCCTTATGCTAAGCACTCATAAAGATACAAAATTTAAATAAGACAGACACAGCCCACTGAGAGCATTAGAGATATGCTGTGTGAAGTGTGAACAGGGAGGAATGTTCATTACTGATGGAGTATCCAAGAAATCTTCCTGAGGAGGTGTGATCTGAATTAGCCTTTAAAGAATGAATAGGAATTTAAAAGAAGAAAGAAAAAGAAAGGATGTTACCAATCTAGGAAGTAGTGAGTCATGGTACAAAGGCAAGAAGAAGGCAAAGATTTATGATAGATCAGGAGGAGAGATGGCATTCCAGGCATAGGAGAGAAATATAGGGAGAACAGGTAGGAAGGATACATGTAGTAGGAGTGAAGAGGTCAGGTCCTGGAAGGAACCAAATACCAAGCTAAGGAATTTGGCTTTAATCCTATAGGTAGGTTTAGAAGTAGAGAAAGAGGGTTAGCATAGAGGTGGGCAGATTTGGATATGGGCCTGGCATACTCTTGCATTGGAGTCAGTTCATGGGCAGCCTGAGGCTTAGAGTGAAAAGGCTCCTGCCTAGCTCTGGCTTGCTGAGAGGGAAGCAAACAGAGACACCTGCAGATCAGGTAGGGTGCTGAAGTTGTTATTTCTGGGCCCTTAATCACAGGTGCAGATTCAGAAGCTGGATTGTAGCCCTTTGGCAGACTTGGCCAAAGAAGGGTAAACATCACCTGGTTCCTGCCACCTGCAGTAATGGTAGTAATGGAGGCCTTGGCAGTCCCTAAAGTGCCCCAACCTGCTTGCTCCCTTGGGTGAGATCAAACTGGCAATTGGTGCCACCTCTTCCATGAATCTCCCTAACTGAAAGTGATTTTCTCCTCTGGTTTTCCTGGGAGGTTTTGCATGAATCTCTTCTTTGTCCCATGATAATATACATCTCAAATTTCTATAGCTCTTTATTTACAAGATACTTTCCTTAAAATAGCCCATAAGGTAGGTAGTGCTAGAATCATTACCTCTATTTTATAGATGAGGATACTTAAACGGAAATTAAGTTACTGTTTCATGTCACATAGGTAGTGTCTGGACTAGGATTTGAACCTGGGTCCTCTTATTCTAAGCCTGGCATTCTTTCTACTATACCACATTGCCTTTTATAACATTCTACTCTAATCGTATCTGTGTGTATGCATGTTGTATCCCACCTCATTAGATTGTAAACTCCCTGAGGATGCTATGGTTGTTTTTATTTCCACTTCTTTAGCACTGAGTATGATACCTGTCCCATAGAAGGTACATATGTTAAATTGAACCCTACATTCTAAAGAGGAAATCCTAAAGTCTTTGTCTACCACCTTTTCTCTTTGGCTAGCCCAGTCCTCTAGGGGTTAAGTAACCACAAGCAGCTTAGACTTTGAAGGGCTCACATAAAGATAACTGTAATTTGCCATACAAGCAAAAACAGTTCCAGCCCATTGATGGTGAGGCAAGCCCATGGGGTGGGGAGAGGAGGGTGGCAGCCGTTGACAGCTGGGGGTGTTGAGGAACAGGTGTAGGTTTCAAGAGGGGCGGGGCCTGAAGGGAAGCAGAGAGCCCTTGGGGGGGGCCTCAGAATTCTCCCCTCCCCAACCCCCCAGCTGCCTTCTCCAAGCAGTCAACTGACCTAGTTACTGTGCTTAGAAACCGCCTGCTTGGTTTGTTCATTTTAATCTTTCCTTTCCTATGTCTTGAAGTTTGAAAAAGGGTGTTGGGGTCCTAAGAGGTCGTAGTCAGTGGAGGATTGGCCATCTTTCAGAGGATAGGACAGGACCTAACAGGAGTGAACTCCCTGTAGGTAGTTTGTGTGATCCACTCTGTCTATTCTTTCCTCTTGTCCCTGGTCCCCCGTCTCCCCCCGGAGGAAAAAACAGACACATCCCTCCCTCCCAGCACAGTTGGTCCCCTCTAGTTCTAAGGAGAAGCCAACACAGCTGACAAGTCTCATCCCTTGAGATTTTAACAGAAGGACTCCTACTACCTTGAGGGTGACAGTAGCCTTTGCCTTGACTTCAGCAAACTGTGAATGACACAGTGGTGAGAGCACTGGATTTGGAGTCAGGAACACCTAGGTTCTAATCCCTAGGAAAGTCACTTAACTTCTCCGGGCCTCAATTTCCCTATCTGTAAAATGAGGAAGTTGGACTTGATGGCCTCTAGGTAAGGCCCCTTCCAGCTCAAAATTAAGATCCCATGAATGATCATTTTCTAGTGCAATGAGGACCTATACCTCACGAGCTACTGTTGATCCCTCTTTCCCAATTGCCTATCTCCAGCACTCTGTTGAGGAAGATCCGCTGTTGTTCAAAGCCTTATTTGCTAATTCCTGTCAGTCAACAAATGTTTATTAAATGCCTACTATGTTCAGGACACTATTGTCATGCCTGTCTGTTTTCCTCCATCCATCCTTCCCTTTGAGCAAGGTGTATTGAAAGGATATTATTGGATTTGAAGACATAGGTTCAGTTTACTAGCAAGTCACTTCCTTTCTCTGAGTCCATTTCCTCATCTGTAAAAGAATGAGAATATTTCTAATTTTTGAGAATCAAATGAGATCATAGAATTTAAAATTTGAAGGGACCTCAGTGGCCATCTCAAAGCCAAAAGGAGTTCCTGTTATAACTTGACAAGTGGCCATCTTTGAGAAGTGAAGACTTCCAATGAAAGGAAACTCACTACTTTGCACACCAGCCATTTCCACTTTGGGACAGCTCTAATTGGAGTTTCTTTTCCTGGTACTGAGACTAAGTTTGCCCCTCTGCAACTTTCATTCAGTCCTTCTGGTTCTTCCATCTTTTGCCAAACAGAAGTCTAGTCCCTCTTCTGCATAGTAACTCATCAGTTTATTGGACCACAGCTATCTTATCCTCACTGAGTCTTCTCTTTTCTGGGCTAAACAGCCCCAGGTTCTCCAACTAATAACATATTTGAGATATTTTTCAAATTGTAAAGCAGTAGAGAAATGTAAGATGGTAGGTGAAATACACTGAGCTGGGCAGTGAGATCCAAGAAAGAGAACAGGCCTGTCCTCAAAGAACCTAGAGTTTAACTGGGAAATAAGACACAATAAATATAATACAAATGTAAGTATTGAAGAGAAGTACAGAGTAATTCAGATAAAAAAGTGATTGAGAACTTTGGGAATTGGGGAAAGCTTTATTTGAGCTAGGCTGTAGAGGATGACAATGAAATTCTAGGTTGAGACAAGCATGAGCAAAGACTCTATAGCTGAAAGGCTTTGATGTGTTCAGGGGATGGTACCAAGCCTAGTTTGGTTAGAATATAGGCCTGTGAAGGATAAGTAGTGTGAGATTAGACTGGCAGGTAAATGTTCTCACCTCTGCCTGTTTTCTTCAAGCCATTGTGGTATGACTTTTTCCTCCAGCACCCAAATGAAACTGCTCTCTCCAAGATTCTCAAATCCCCAAATCCCATATAGGGACCATCTTTCAATCTTCATTCTCCTTCACCTTTCAGCATTTAATATTGTTGGTGTTCTCTCCCCCTGGCTTCATATTTAGCACAGTACTCTACATACAGTTAATGTTTAATCCAGGTTGGATGAATGAAGTAGTTTTTAAGTTCCTGTTATTTGTGGGGCACTGGGTTAAATATTGGAGATAGAAGAGTGAAAAACATCGTGGTCCCTGTGCCCTCAAGGAGGTTTTTGTTTTGTTTTGTCTGAGTGTGTCTCGCTCAGATTTCTACTTCCAAAGCGGATTTCTACTTCAAGGAATAAAGACCAGCTTTGAGTGATTGATATTTGGTGTTGGGAAAAGTAATCTCCCAGTTCATTGCACTGAACTAAGAGTTGTGAGAGAGTAATATTTTTGCCCATTATAGGGATCTGAGGCAAATCATGTAATATCTTTGCATCTGTTTTCCTATTTATTAAGTCCCTGCTATACCTGCCTCACAGGACTGTTGAGAAGATGAAATGAGAGCAGATAGAAAAGCATATTGAAAGTCTGAAGCATTACACAAATGTATGGTACTGTTGTTAATGTATCTCAGCTATAGGCACTCTGAGATGTGAGGTTTCTCTGGATGCTGCATTTTGAATTTTAGATTTTCCCACCCAGGCCAGCCAGATGCATGGACTCTATCAATGCTGCCTCCAGACTACATCTGCTAGGTTGCTTGACCTTAACTCTGAATTGAAAGCACCACTTGATTCACGCTAAAAAAAATTTCACTCTACCTGCATTTCCCAGAGGCAGATAGAATGCCGTGTATCTCCACATCAGCCAAAAATCCCAGTGAATGGTGCAAAAGTAGAACTTTTGGTCTTTGTCAAAGGATTCCAGGTCAAATGTTGGGAGCAATTAGGGGATGTTCAAATACTGGCAAGCAGCAGGTGCAGGCAGGAGTGGGGCTGGCAGCCACTCAGTGAAACTGAGAGAGATGGACAGGAACAGGCAGGAAGTCAGCCCAGAGGAAGTTGGTGGAACACCTGGAGGGGATGTCTCAGATACAGGTGGGGGTGGGATTCCACATTAGTATCCCAAGCCATGGGGAGGGAAACCTGGGGAATTCCAGGCCCAGTACCATAGGACAGAATTTCCTACAGGTTCCTCTTCTGGGAAAGACCCCACCTCTCCTTTCATTAACCAGTCAGCCAGCCAATATTTATTGAACTCACTAAATGTTTATTAAATGCATGTAAATAAATGTACCCTGTGCAAGACAGTATGCTGGACACACGATAACATAAAAGAAATACAGTAACACCTCCACTAAGAAATAAGACTTTTATGTTCATAGCGAGGCTTCATTGTGAGAAAGACAACTTCCCAGTGTGGTATCATTGAAAAAGCCCTGGATGTAGAATCAGGAGAACTGGATTCAAATCTTAGTCCAGTACCCTGTACAAATTACTCTTTATCTCTCTAAGGGCCTCAATCTCCTCATCTCTTTAATAGGAGCAGAATTACTTTACAGGGTAGTCCTTAAGGTACTATAGTAACAATTACTGCTTTTTAAAAAATTACTTTTTCAGTGTCAGAAACTTGATTGCTAAAGATAAAAGTAGTAAAGATAGTATAGGAATGCATTCTAAGATATAAATCATAGACTTTTAGAGTTGAACCAGAACATAATAGCCATCTAATCCATTCCCTATGTGTGATAGACAGGAAACTAAAGCTTAGAAAGGTTAAACGACTTAGCCATGGCCACCCAGGAGTTAGTGATGGGGCTGGAACTCAAACCAGGTCTTGTGATTCCAAGTTCAGTGCTTTTTCACTTATACCATAGTTGTTAAATGGAAATGGCCCTTTATATGTTCCCTGAGATACTATTGGTTAAATGCCTTAAAATACTTGCTTTGAAGAAAGAAACTAGGGGAAAGGGGCATGGGTTAGGGAAGCACCTTGGAGTAACATTGACTATAATCAGTTCTGAAAGTCTGTGTCATTTTTATAGCATCTAATTTAGGCTGGGATTGCAGAGCCTACCACTTTGTTCCTGTTCCCTAACTCTTAAGTCCATGGCCTAAAGTAAAGTAGAGGAGACTCTATGTAGGAGTATGATCCTTGATTCCAGCAAGGGTTACCCAGACACTACTCAGTTACCCTAGTATCTTTCCACAGGCATGTTCAGGCTCATCTTGTAGAGCACAGCTTCCTTCCTTCCCCCCACCCCCAGCCCCTCAGCTGCTAGTCATAATTTTGTGGAAAGTGACATCATGGAGCTGAATTAACATCATTGTACTGCTGACTAACAGGAATAGAAAGCAATCTCTCTTACCCTCTCTCCTCAAAAGTTGGAGAAGAGGAAGCCTGCTGCATTTGTTCGACACATCTCCCCCATCCTAGTAACTTTTCTTTTTTGTAGTGCTTTATAATTTATGGAACAACTCTCTGGGGTAGAAAATACAGATTTTTTTTTTTTATCTCCATCCCATTTTATTGATGAGAAAACAAAGACTTAGGTGACTTAGGTAAGTAATTTGCCACTGCCTGGAACAAGCATTTGAACCCAGGTCTGATTTCCAGGCCTGTGTTCTTTGTATTATACCATCATATTAGTTGCTAAATTTGGAGACTCAGCTTAGCCTGGGAAGGGAAACTCTAGGCTTGAAGGGTTCTGTAGGAGAAGCAGAATAATATAATAGGAGTACTACACCAGAAGAAAGACTTACCTTCTATTTCTCCGCTGCCACACCACTGTTACTGTAAGATGTTTTGTAGGCAGTGTCTACAATGTTAGACAACTGTAAGACAATTCTACATTTGCTTCTCTAATCTTCAGTGCCTCATTATAAAATAGGATTACAGTATTTTGCTTATTTAAAGCAGGGGATTGGACTAGATTGCCGCTTGAACTCCCTTCAAATTCCAAGAGCTATAAAGCTTTCATTTTCTTTGGAGCCTGTGTGGTGAGATCAGTTAATAAACTTCCTGAGTACCTGCTGTGTATCAAGCACTCTGTGAAGTAGCAAGAAGTATAATGTGTGGTTGGTGTCCTTGAGGATGTTACAGTCTAGTTCAGGGAAATGGGGGAGGGGGGAGGAATCAGGCAAAGCTTCCCATAGGAGATAGGGTTTGAAATAGACTTTCAAGAATGAGTTGGAGCTAGAGAAGGTAAGAGAGAAGGCTAGAGTTCAGGAGAAACTGACAGGAGCAAAGACTCAGGGGAAATTGCTTATAAGATCAAGCAAACTGAGCTCATGAACAGTAGTATCCTTTCTTTACAAATGTCATGAGATATTAGACTCAAAATTCCAGAACTGGCTCTTAGAATAAAGAATGTTAAGAGCTAGGAGGGATTTTAGAATGTAGAATGTTAGGGCTAGAAAAGACCTTAGATCATTCATTGAAGGTCAGAGATGGCAGGGTCCTTAAAATATAGAACGTAAGCTGGAAGAGACCTTAGAAAACATCTATCTCAAACTCATTTTACAGATGAGGAAACTGAGGCTCAGAGGAAGGAAGTAACTTTCCAGAGATTACACCTTGTTATTGGCAGAGTTGGAATCAGACTTTGGAATCAGGTTTCCCACTTTCAGTGCCAGTGTTTTTTCCCCAATGCCATATTTTTTCCCATTATATGAGGAGATGGTCTATGCCTTCTAACGGAACTCCATCCGCTTCACTTCAGCATCCTGCTGTTCCAATTCCTGTGACCCTGCATGTGATATCTAGGACATTTTGTTATAATAAAGGGACATTGAACCCATCCTCAGTGAATAAGAGAGATAGAAGGACCCAGGCAAGATTTCTGGTTCCTTCAGTCCAGTTCTTTCCTGTCTCCCAATACTACTTAAGTTTCCAGACTATCAGAGCTCCCATCCCCCAAGCAAACCCACTCTTCTCTTCCCTGCAGCTCAGACACCATCTGTTGGGCAGAGAAAAGCTGTAGCAAGACAGCATTTGGGGAGCATTAAAAGGGCTCGTCCCAGGAATCCTAATCCCATTCCCGGCAGGTGCTAATCCTACTGTTCCTGTTTTATGCCAGAGCTATAGTCTGCTCCCCATTTCTATGGGGAGGACTAGGCAAGACCCATTGGGGGACCCATTTCTTAAACCTTGGACAAAACCTTCCCCTATGCCTAGTAGCCAGCTGTGGTTCACCAAAGGTTAATTGGTGTGTAGGTTCCACCTGTCCAGAGGCTCTTCAGGGGGCCTGCTGCCTAGAGTTTGAGCTTGATCCAGATCAGATCTATCCACAGCCAAGGGTTCCCCCTGTGCTCCAGCTGCTGGGTTTTGTTTTGTTTGAAGGAAGAGGTAGATTTAACCCTTTAGAGCTCAGCAGCAGTAACAGTCCATATCCCCAAAGAGATAATTCAGCAAATATTGAGATGCTTAGGGCCACATTCTTATAGTGAAGCAAATACAAAGATGAATTAGATATAGATCCTTTTCTTGAGGAGTGCATGAGTTAGTAAGAAAACAAAACATGAACACAAATAGTGCAGGACAAATCTAAACAGAGTGTTAGAGTATTTGGAAAATAAATCGATACCTCTAGTTAGGGGGATCAGGGAAGACTTTGTGGAGAAGGTGGCATTTGATCTCAGACTTAAGGGATTGCTAGCTGAATAACTTCGGGCAGTTCATTTCATTTCTGGGACCTTCTGGACTAGATGATCTGTAAGGTCCCCTCTAGCTGTAAAATCTAATCCTAAAATGAACAGAAAAGACTATAGGTTGGAAAAGATAGCATGTGCAAAGACAAGGAGGGAAGAAAATTCATACATATTGGAAGACAGTGGTTCATCTGGTTCATTTGACCAGAATATAAAAATGTTTATGGGAGAGCTGAGAGATAAGTCTACAAGGGTTTATAAGGTCTTGCACCTCTGGCCAAAGAGTTTAGACTTAATTTCTTGATTGATGGGGGTAACAACTCCAACAATAAAGTTACCATGGTAACTCAACTGAAGCACTTATTAAGCACTTTCCATGTGCCAGGCACTGTGCCAGGTGCTAAGGATACAAAGAAAGACTAAAAAAAATGGCCTGTTTTCAAGGAGTCTGATGGGAGAGACAACATGCAAATGACTGTACAAATAAGATATGTATCAGACAAATAGTTCATCACAGAGGGAGGGCATTAGAATTAAGGGAGATCAGGAGATCCTTCCCATAAAAAGTGGAGTTTTATCTGGGACTTGAAGGAAGCCAGGAGACACAGATTTGAAGAAAAGTTCCTGGAGAAAGTTCCAGGAGATAACTGGTGAAAATTCCCAGAGTTGGGAGATGGTGTGTTATGTGTGAGGAAAAGCAAGGAAGCCAGTGTTACAGAAGAATACATGGAGGAAAGTACAATGTAAGAAGACCAAGAAATTACGAAGGGCTTTAAAATCCAAACAAAAATTTTATATTTGACCCTAGAGGTAATAGGGAGCCACTCGAGTTTATTCAGTAAAGGGTGATGTGGTCAGATCCATGCTTTAAGAAAAGTCAGCTTGCCAGCGGAATGGAGGATGGATTGGAATGGGGAGAGACTTAAAGAACTGAGAGAGAGAGAGAAGCAGGCTATTGAAGTAGTCCAAGTGTGTGATAATGAGGCCCTACACAAGAGTGGTGGTAGTGTTGAAGAAGAGAAGGGAGAATATGTGAGAGCAGTTTTGAAGGTAGAAACAACAGACTTCGGCAACAGATTAGATATGGAATGTGAGAGTGAGGATAATACCTAGGTTGGAAGCTTGGATGACAGAGAGGATAGTGTTGCCCTCTTCAGTAATAGGAAAGTTGGGGAAAGAAGGGGACTTAGGAAAACAATAAGGAGGAGTTTAGTTTGGGAGTTTTAAGATGTATAGTGGACACTCAGTTCAAGATGTCCAGTAGGCATTTGGAGGTGTGAGACCAGAGATCTAGAGAGAATTTAAGAGCTAGTTAAGTAGATCTGAAAATCATCTGCATAGAGATAATTATTGAATCCATGGAAACTGATGTGATCACCAAACAAAATAACATATAGAAGAGAAGAGACTAAGGACAGAGCCTTAGGGGAGAGATGCATGATTATCTGGTGTGGCCAGGATGAAGATCCAGCAAAGGAGATTGAGAAGGAACATTGAGAAAGGAAGGAGAATCTGGACAGGGTGGTGTTGCAAAACCCTAGGGAGGAGAGGTCAAGAAAGATGAAGATAAAGATAAGGGAAAGGAAAGGAACTGATGACATCATTTGTCAGATGGCCTTCTCAAGGAGAAGAGAGGAGAGATACAGGGCAATAATTAGTGGAATGGCTGGAATCAAGTAAGGGTTTTTTGAGAGGATGGAGAGACATAGGCATTTTGTTGGTAGCTGGAAAACAGTCAGTAGACAGGGAGAGATTGAGAACAGGTGAGGGAGTGAGGAGTGGTAAAAGGGACAGTCTGCAAGAGAAGACAAGATGGAGTGGGATGACTGTAGAGGGGTTAGCCTTGGCAAGGGGAAGGGCCACTTCATGTGAGATGGGGTAAAGGAGGAGATACTGGCAGAGGCATCCAAGTGATATGAGTTGAGGAGAGAAGAGGGAGCTCTCTACAAATGGCTTAGGTTTTTTTCAGTTGAATATGAGGCAAGGTTCTGAGTTAAATGAGAGGAACAGAGCCGTAGGCAGTTTGGGGAGGGAAGGGAAGGTTTGAAAAGCTGCTATGGTGAGTAGGATGTAGTGAGTCAGTCAGGAAAATGTAAAAGGATTGCCTTGCTATGGTGAGGATCCAGGTGAGATTATATAATTTTGAGGTAGACCTAGTGATTTTCATGATTTTTTTCTAGCTCTGTGCAGCAGCATATTGTTAAGGAGTGAAGGCAGCAGATGGTGGGAGTAGTAATCCAAAGGTGAGGCTTGAAAGGGCAAGATTGGCAGTAGGATAAGGGGCAGGGGACTGGAGAAGAGAACATTCTGGAGTTGAACTGGTTCACCAAGGGGTCAGAATGGGGAAAGAAGGAGAGTGTAGCTAGCGCAGGGAAGGAACTGAGAGATGAAAAGATTGGAAGGCTTGGTAAGGACTGATAACAGGGTTAAGGGTTGATTGCAAGTCAAAGGAAAAGGTGGAATGACAAGTTTGTGATCAGAAAGAAATTTCAGAGTTCATGAACTGGGAAGGGGAACGCTTTGGGGTGATGGCAAAGTAAAGGTTATGATCCTATCGTGTAGCTGAAGTGGTGTGGAGGAGTTGTTGTTCAGTCATTTCCAACTCTTCATGACCCCATATGAGGTTTTCTTTTGGCAGATACTGGAATGGTTTGACATTTCCTTCTCCAGCTCATTTTATAAACTGAGGCAAACAGGGTAAGTGACTTGTCCAGGGTCACACAGCTAGAAAGTGTCTGAGACCAGATTTGAACTTATGAAGAGGAGTCTTCCTGATTCCAGGCCTGGCACTCTATCCACTGTGCCACTTAGCTGCCCGGTTATGGAAGAAGGAGTAGTTGTTTGTCCTTCATTCTTAAAGCCAACCATGACGTCAAGGAAATGATACCAAGACATGCAAGTGAATTGGATTTAAGTGAGGGAGGGTTGTGCAAAGTCACCAGCCTCACTTTCTCCTCCAGAGCCATCTGGGTCCAGTGACCTGATATAGATCAGGATGATTGGAGATGGCCTGGGTGCCTTTTTAAGCTAAGCTTTTTCCCCAGTCTCAGTTTGATTGATGCAGTGCCCAATCCTTGATTTAGACTAGGTAAAAAATGAGGGAAGAGAAAGGCCTCTTTTACATAGTCAAAAAAAAAAATCAGTCTGGGAGGGGAAGACGTTCAGGGTTTCTGACCAAAACAGAAGCAATTGCTATTTCTATGCACTCTGAGCCAATCAGGTCCAAACAATGACCAAATAGGGCTTGTATTGATCATTAGGACTTATTGTTGACCAACCAGTGAGCACCCCGGAATGATCTGGATTTAAGGCATGGTCCTTAAGAAAGAAGTTTAGCCTGTGTAAACCCTAAGGTATATGAGGATTCAGGGATCAAAAGAGAGACAGACAGACAGGTGTGTGACCCAGCTATTAGGTTGCAGTTGTGTCCCCAGTGGGGCAGCTCCTACTACTTCTCACAGAGGTTGTTGGTAAATGAATAAGTTGAGGAACTAGGAGGTGGAGGGATTTGAAGGAGTATCATTAAAGACCTCTAGTATGAAGTCAGGAGTTGGAAAGGAGAGAAAGCTTGTGAGCCACATACTCATTGAGGAAGAAAAGGGAGTGACCCAAAGATCAGTCTTGATTGAGTAATAAGTATGGATTGAATGAATCTCTAAGGAGGGGTGGTTACTGAATGATGGTGGTAGAGGGAGAGCCTGGAAGTAGTTATAGAAAGGAAGGAGTATTTCAACTCCTCCTCCAGGACTAGTGTGGGGAAGAGTGGGTGAAGAAGCAACCAGTGCCAGAAACCGCTACCGGGAAAGTTATGTCGTCCATCAGGAGGGAGCCAGCTCTTAGTGAATGGAAGAAGACAAAACAGTGAGAAAGGACAAAGTTCAAGATGCAAGCAAATTCTTTACCTGTGGAGCAGGCACAGGTAAAGCATGGCACAGTGCACAGGGAAAGGAGTGGGCAGTTTTAGAGTGAGACAGTATGAGGAGAAGTGGAAATTGAAGGAGATGAGAATAAGAGATTGGGTAGTGAGGGGACAAAATTGGGTTTGAATAGTGACAGCTTAGGTTTCAGAATCATGGAATGTGGGACATGATGAGGTAGTTATTTCTAAATTATTGAGGAATGAGGTGACATTATCATCATCATCTCTAGGGGGTTGACCTTGAACTGGAAAGGAGGGGGGGAGTATCCATTCACAGGCAAGTTCAAGAAAGGCAACTGGTATTGGTAGCACTGTAGGAAGCCAAGTGCTCCATGGAATGGGTAGCCCAGAGAGGTTAGGAAACTTCCTTCTTTACCTGGCAGCTGACCCACCTGATGGAGGTGGGATTGTAGAAGTTCTCAGAGCACTTCTTGTGTGCACCTACTGTAGATATAATCTAAAGGTTTGCTGTCTAGAGCACCTTTCCTACAGAGCTGAAAATCTGAGTTGGATAGGACCACATAGGTCACAGTGTGCAACCCTCACCTGCACAAGAATTGTCTCTGTTGTATTCCTGACAAGTTTAGACTTTGCTTGAAGACCTGTAGTGAGTGGGAACCCATTTGCTTCTAAGGCAGCCCACTTTACTTTGGATTAGCTCCAGTCATTAGGAAGTTTTTCCTTACAGAAAACCTTTCTGCAGCTTTTACCCATTATTTCTAGTTCTGCACTACAGGGTCTAACAAGCCTTTTATATAATAGTCTTTCAGACACTTGAAGACACTGATCACCCAAGGCCTTCAAGTCTTTTGACCATTCTCATAAGACAGAAAGGATCTTTACCATCCTCTTGCTCTCTTTTTAATACTCCTGAACTTTAAGGTCTTACCGAAAGTGTGATACCCTACACTGAACAGAGTATTCTAGATGGGGTCTGACCAGGGCAACTTATAGGACAGTCCCAATCTGAGCCTGAATATTATACCTCTCAATGCACTGTTGACTCATACTGAACTAAATCATTAAACCCTCTCTTTTTAAGATGAAATGCTATCTAGTCACAACTCCACTATTTTTTTTCTTGTAAAGTTGACTTTTTGGATCCAAATGCAAGACCTTGCTTGCATTTGTCTACATTAAATTTCATCTTACTAAATTTGGTCCAAATCTAGATTGGAAAGATAATTTTTGGACAGAGCCAGAACAGTGCAGCCAGGATTTTGTCCCACATGATGACATCTGTTGAGTGTATTTCCTCCCTCCTCTCTGCACTCCATCCCCCAGCGTGGAGAAATCTTACTGTCCTACTCCCTTACCTGGCCTCCAGGCTACCATCCCCCAGGATTACCCCCAACATACCACCTGGTATAGAAGGAAGGATGCCAGGGATTATCAGAAAAGGTAGTGAACACCAGGTGCTGCTGCACAAATCTCTTCCCTTACAATGCACAGACAAATATGTATAAAGTAAATTTAGCTTTAACCCATTCTATTCTTCCTTTGGAAACCTCTGTTATCATTGGATACTGGTTCACTTCCTCTCACATTCCCTTCATCTTGTGGTGCTCACTGAAACCCAGCTTCTGAAGATACTACATTTCTTGGCACCATTTCAAAAGCTGGCTTCTCCTTTCTTATTCCCTGAAACCCAAGGCCAAGAAGAGGAGTTGGCATACTCCCTGTTTCCCACTGCTGCTTTCATACCCTATCTGTGCCACTGTCATTCAATAACCACCTCTTTTAAAGTGTACTCTCTCTATTAATATTCTCAGTGCTTTCATCTGTAGGCTTCAGGTTTCTTCTCCTCCCTTCATAATAAATTTAGCACCTGGTTCTCAGTTGTCTTCTCTACCCCAATCCCTTCTCCTTTTGAACATTCTGGCCTACAATTTCCTTAATCTCACGATCTCTTAAACCTGCTCTGCTCAACTGAAATTTGCTCAAGTTGTTGAAATTCCTAGTTGTAGCCATTTTTATAAAACTACATGGTGACTTATCTCCAGTTTTGAGTTATTTGCAAATTTGATAGGCATGTAATCTGTGTTTTGTGCAGGTCATTGATAAAAATGCCCAACTGCATTCAGCCCAGGCTACCCTGGAGCCTTCCACTTAACTGCTCCCTGCCAAGATAACATTTATGACTGGATTAATGACTTCCCCTCACTCCCCATTCAAATAGCTCTGAATCGTCTCTACTGTTTTCTAGTCCCTGTCTCTATCTTTTCTCCAGTGATATTTTGTGATTTTTTTTTTCAAATGCTCTGCTAAAATCTAGGTAAAGATTGCCGTGTCATTCCTCTGATTTATTAGTCTAATAATCTGGTCAAAAAGGAAATGAGGCTAGTCTGACCTAACTTGTTCTTGATGAAGTTTTTTCTGACTCTGATCATTTCCTTTTCTGTATATATGTGAACCACTTCTTTAACAATATGCTTTATAATTGTACCTAGAAGCAAAGTGCAACTCCTCAGTTTTATAGATTCCATTCTTTTCCCATTTTTGAAAATTGGGACAGTATTTGCTCTTCCAGCTTATTTTGGTTTTCAACACTGTTATCCATTTTTGTTTTCACCTTTCTCCAGTTCAAAGATTATTCTTGGTAAAGAAAATAAGTAGCAAAATGAGTCAAGTAGGTATGTATTCTCCATTATCTGGTATTTTCATTTCATTCTCCCCTTCCCCCCATGATATTGTCCTGTCCCTTCTTCCATCCACTTTTTACACACACACACACACACACACACACACACACACACACACACACACACACACACACACACACACACACCTCCTCTATTCATCCTGCTTTCTTCTATCTTCCGTACATGTGCTGTAGGCACATACTTCTCATGGTATCATCTGTGGGTCATAAGAGGCCCTGTGCCTTCCCCCCCAAGCAATTTGTAAAACTCTAACCTTATTTGCCGTGCTCCGCACCCATAGTCCTCCATCTGAAAAGAGGAGACAAAGCTTCCTTCTCATATGTCTTTGGAGCCAAATTTGGTTATGATAATTTCACAATACTCATTTTTGATATTTTTATTCTTTCCATCTATGTTGTTGTCATCATGTAAATTGTTTTTCTGGCTCTTCTTATTTCACTTTGCATCAGTTCATATCATATTCTGTATTCATCACATTCACTGTTTCTTATAGTAATATTCCTTTACATTCCTTTACTTCAAGGTAGCCAATGATACAGTGCATAGAGCTCTGGGCCTGGAGTCAGGAAGACCTGAGTTCAAAATAGGTCTACTACTAGCTCTGTGACCCTGAGCAAGTCACTTAACTTCTCTTTGCCTCAGATTCCTCAACTACAAAAAGAGAATAGTACCTCCCAGGGTTGTTGTGAGTATTAAATAAGATAATATTTATAAAGTACTTAGCACAGTTCCTAGCAACTAGTAGGTGCTGTATGTCTTTTCCCTTCCCCCTTATACTACAACCTGTTTAGCAATTCCCCAATCAGTGGGCCTCTTTAATGAGGAAGTCCCCTAAAGCAAGGAAAAAATAGGAAGTTGTCAGTTTTTCTAAGTTGGTCATTGGGTTACCTACTCTACCCCCTCCTCCAGGTGGAAACCTAGCTCAGCTTCTTTGCTATTACATTTGTTCTAGGATTGTTAAATATCCCAACCTTCCCTGGGGGCTGAGGTACTGAGGAAAAGGAAACTGAAATCCCTGATATTTATCTTTGTAGTTAGTCAACTGTGGAGTTAGAAGTCATCCATTGTGGGCATGACAGTTATAACTACTCCAACTTAATAACCCTCCACACCTGCAGCAACATAGGCTAAAACCCATGGGAGACACTGCCTCTGTACTAAGCAACCAAAGAAAGGGTCAAGCAGGCAGATGGTTATCAGGAATAGGCAAGAATCTGATTTCTCTGCCATGGGACAGAGAGGTACAAGAGACCCTCTAGAATGTCTGGACTATTGTTGAAGATGGTATATTTAGGCTTTTCTGCTTCCAGTTGGTAACTTTAACCAATATACCTATAACTGCAAAGGTAGACTTGCCTGTCAGCTGTAGTCAGAGCCATCTGAGTGAACTGGGAGAAACCAGGCGGGTTCCTGGACGCTGCTCAGTGGCAGATAGACAGGAAATCCTTATGTAGGGCTAGTCCTTCTCCCTGTGGACTCTTTCCGTTCCTCCTTACCCCTTCTGGGCCAAATCTAACCCCCCCATACCCATCCCTCTACAACTCTCTAGTGTTTATGGGATGGAAGATGGTTTCCTTTGGGATCAACTCTGTTTTCATTTCTGCTCTCAGCTGTCTGGCCTCCCAGGACTTCACCTGCAGGTTTGTGCATGCCCGTCCCACACAACAGGAGCCTCATAGGACTCAGCAGTCCTGGTGTACTAATTCGGCAGGCTTTTGTTCTTTCTGGTGATGCCCCTGGCTCCTTGCCTAGCTTGGAGGAGGGCATTATCAGCCCCTTAGGTTCCTTGTCACTTAACCCACATATCCCCACCAGGAGAGTTCTCTTTTGTTTCTCATGAATCAGGTTAAAGGAGAAAATGTGTGTGTGGAGAGAGTCAAAAGAGTTATTATTAGGTTATTTCTAAAGACTTTCCAGCCTTTAAATTTTACAATCAGGATAAACCTATGTAGGAGTTTGTGAGCCCTATGGTGGAGAACCATCAAAGGGGTCGGCTATGTCTTAGATGAATCTTTGCTGTCCCCTTGCCTGCTAGATCCTTTCTTTTCTTTGGTGACTTTGAAGCATAGCTGGCAAGTTGTTTTTTTGCCATCATGAAGCTAATAGGAATTGTGTTGTTGTATGTTCCATAGTTTGCTGGGGCTGTGAGGAAATGTCTGAAAACCAAGCAGTGCAGCTTGCATAATCCTTCCTGTGACTCCATAGACAGGACCAGCTAAGGGCAAATTCCTGTCCCAGAAGGGATAGCTAATAGCCTTACCCTCTATTGTTTGCTTTCTGAGAAAGACAATCAGTGACTTACCTTAGAGTTGGTCTGAATATCGTGGAAAAAGGCAGGGAAAGTGTGGGAATTGAGTGAAAATATGTTGTCACTACATGCTAAAAGTCACCACTTTCATATGCACTAGGGTTACCTGCATTTGTCACCTGTTGTGTTCAGTGTACCTTCAGCTTCATAGAATGTTGGACCTGAAAGAGTATCAAAGCCAGAGGACCCTTTAGAATGAAGAATTTTAAAACATCTGCACAATCCATTCAACTGGCATTTGTTGGTTTAACACACAGGCAAAGAGAAATAATAATTGCTCTCAGGGAGCTTATATTTCATCAGGGGAGAAATAATGTGCACAAACAACTGAATATCAAATAATTTGTAAAGAAGAAGTACCATGATTGTCTACTGTAGGAGTTCAGGATAGGCTTTCTAGAGGAAGTGACACCCAAGTAGAGCTTTTAATAATGCAAGGATTCCATGACGTGCAGTGGAAGGGGTACATTGCTACCCTTGGGCATGGCACGTACAAGGAGCGACGTGATTGGATCTCTGCTTTACAAATATCTGTTGGTCAGCTGTGAGGATGATGGATTGGAGAAGAGAGACACTGGGTTCATGGAGGTCATTTATTAAACTATTGCATTAGTCCATGCAAGAGGCATGAAGTGTACCCTGATGAATGAAGATGTAATATAAAATTGCTGCTGGGGAAGCTGGCCAGTTTCTTGAGTTTTGGAGTTCTGAGCAGCAGTGAATTAAGCTGATAGGTGTCTGCACTAAATTCCCCATTAATGTAGTCAGCCTCTGGTGTTGGGAGCCATCGGGTAGTTTAAGGAGGAACAAAATCAATCCAGTTCAGAAATGGAGCAGGTCAAAGCTCCTTTGCCATCCCAGCAAAATTGGGCCTGTGAGTAGCTCTGTATTTCCGGGCTAGGCAAGACAGTAGAGGATCACTTGCTGCTGTGTTGCCATCAACTTCTCACTTTCATAATTTGACCCAAATTTTACCACCTTCTTTAGACGTATGGGAAGCCAATATTTTCTATGTGCAACAAAGAAGAGTAAATACCTGGGGCTTGTAGATTTCAAATTTGATTGGAAATCAGAAATCCTTGGTTCCTTTCCACCATCCATCACTGTCATACAGTCATAGATTGTTAAAGTTAGAATATTCTTTAGAAATGAGCTACTCCTAATCCCTTTTTTTTTTCTTTTTTTGCCAAAAAGGAAATGTAGATGCAGAGAAAAATGACTTATTCAGGTTTACAAAGTTAGCTAAGTAGAGAGTCTAGTAACAGAACTGAGGCTAAAGCCAGGTTTTCTTGGTTTCTGGTTTAAGTATTTTTTCCACCTCACCATTATGATCCATTATGATCAATTCAACAAACATTTTTAAAATTTTTAATTAATTTATTTATTTTTAGTTTTCAACATTCAGTTCCCCAAGCTTTTGAGTTTTAAATTTTCTCTGCCTCCCTTTTCTCTTTCCTAGGATGGCATGCAATCTGATACAGGCTCTACATATACATTCATATTAAACATATTTTCACATTAATCATGTTGTAAAGAAGAATTAGAACCAATGGGATGAACCTTGAGAAAGAAGAAGCAAAACAATAAAAGAGAGAGAGAGCAATAGTATGCCTTCAATCTGCATTCAGATTCCACGCTTCTTTTTCTGGATGTGGACAGCATTTTCCCTCATGAGTCTTTTGGAGTTGTCTCAGATCCTTGCATTGCTGAGAAAGAGCTAAGTCTATCAGTTAGTCATCTCACAATGTGGCAGTAACTGTACAATGTTTCCTTGGTTCTCTGCTCACCTCACTCAGCATCAGTTCATATAAGTCCTTCTAGGTTTTTCTGAAGTCCACCTGTTCATCATTTCTTATAGCACAATAATATTCCATTACAATCATCTACCGCAACTTATTTAGCCGTTCCCCAGTTGATGGGCATCCCCTCAATTTCCAATTCTTTGCCACCACAAAAACAGCTGCTATAAATATTTTTGTACATGTGAGTTCAACAAACATTTACTGAGCGAGCTCTCTGACTGTGTGCCAGGCAATGTCATGAGATTGGAGAGATACAAAGGCAAAAAAAACCAAGAAAGTCTTTCCTGAGAAGTATTTTACATCTGTTTTACTGGTGAGTAATCTGGAGTTGGAATAGCTGAAATGACTTGTCCAAGGTCATTTGGTCATTTCACTCAGAGGTGGAGATGAAAGTAGAATCTAAATTTTATGACCTAGTAATTTTCCATTAAGACTATTCTTCAAGACCTAATTTAAATATTCTCATTGTCAGGAAGCTTTCCCTGATCTCCCCCAATTCCTGAACAGTTTTGTGCCTCAGCTTCCTCATCTGTAAATCCAAATTGATCTCTCATTTCTGTGTCAACCCATGGGGTACAGTGGGATACCATGCATGACCAGGGAGCTTGTAAGATAGCCTTGGAAAACCATCAACAAGTTGTTCTTTTTGCTGATGGTCTGTAAACAGTGAACTTCACTCTGGTTGGCTTCAGGATACTGATTATGCAAGCTCTTGATGGACAGGGGATTTTCCTTTTTATCTTAGACATTTTGGTTTCTGTATCTTTAGGGAAGAGACTGACCATAGGGGAGGGAACACAGAAGGTTGATAGACTGGAATGTAGGAAATGCAATACTTTGAGCCTCTCTCAAGGCCCCTAATTTTGAGGGGTTTTTTGTTTGTTTGGCAAGAGAAATGCTTGGGGTTGGGGAGAAAGGGATGTTACAGAGATTTGCTGGTATCTGGAGGGTCTAGGCTGTTGCCATCAGCTCACGAATTCCAAACATTTTCTATCAGATAAAGATTCCTGAAAATATCTGGACTTGCCTGGACTAGTCTGAACTAGTGCTGGGGCAGAAAGGTCTCAGTGACACAGGCAAGCCAGGCGTCTGTCCAGAGCACCCTGGGGAGCCTCATGTACAGCCTGTGTAGAGAAGTGCAACTTCCCACGACCTGCTTCAGACTCCAGGAAATAGTACTTGTAATTTCTTGAATAGGGAGTCCTGCATTCTGAGCCCTGCTTTGCCACTTACTAGTCACTTCAACTCTGAGCCTCAGGTTTACTCATCTGTAAAGGAGGGATTAGACTAGACACTGGTGAATCTCACAAGAATACTAGGATGGAGTCAGAAGGAACTTTTAGAAACCATCTGGTCCCACATCAGCATTTTATAAATGAGGAAACGACCCAGGGAGACTATAATTTGCCCAAAGCAGCATACCTTCTAAGTATCAGAGCTAGGATTTTTAACTAAAACTCCAATCTTCTGATCCCAGATTCAGTGCTCTTTCCACCAGACCACCCAGTTTCTCATTATTCAGTACTGTCTCTCCTAAGGTCCCTTGCAACTCTAACATTAAATGGTTATAATGAACCTTTGTGGGGTGGGGAAGGGTTTGCCAAATATAAGACATTCATTTTGCTGGGGCGTGGAGAGAAAGCAGAACAGAAAAGCAGGACAGATGTATTCTTCCATGCATTTCATTAATTAATGAATCTTCTTTTATTTTGGGATTACCAAGAGCCCTTGGGAAGCTTTAGGCCATTTATTAGTCATTCATACCTTAGCGTGAAACACTTTAAACAAAATTTTAGAATATTCGAGCTAAAAGAATCAACTAGTCTGCCTCCTTCATTTTGCAGAGAAGGAAACTGAGACCCAGAAAAGGGAGGCAACTTGCCCAAAGTTACACAGGGAGTTAGTTAATCATAGATCTGGAACTAGGACTCAGAACCAGAGATTATAGAATTTAGAACTGGAAGAAGGGCACCTTGGAGGTCTGCAGTCCACTTATTTTCGGGATGAGGAAATTGAGACCTCGAGAGGACTGGTTCAAGGTCATATCAGCTAGTCTTCTGTTTTACCTTGTTACAAACAGTGAAGATCAACTATAATAAAAATGGAGTAAGGGAAGGAGAGTTGGAGCAGGGATTGGGAAAAGGTTAAACCAGGGAGAGGCAATAGCACAGAGGATGCCCTAGCCAGCCTTAGAATCACTTTGATTGCCCCTGGATCCCTGGGTGGTAAGGTAAGAAGACCCCAGGAGTGAGAGATGCCTAAAAAGGAAAGGTGAGAAAGTACCATTTTTTCTTCCTTACCTGTTGGTTGTCTAGAAATCTTGCTAAGAACATGAGTTTACGGTTATCTCTGGGCTTCTTACCTTTCCCAAGTTGGCAAGGTGGTTTGGTGGAATGTAGAACTGAAGAGAGAAAGAACAGGTCTTTTTATTGTGGGAAGTATGCTTAAGACCAAGTCCTTCTCAAATTGAGGAAACAAGATACATGAGAAACTAAAGTAGTGAATTGACAGGATCATAGGATTTAGAGCTGGAATGGATCCTAGGTATAATCTGATTAAAATCCCTCATTTTATAGTTGATGAAACAGAGCCTAGAGGAGAAACAATTAGTGTCCAGTGTCAGACAAGCAATAAGTATCAGAGTGAGGATTTGAACTCGGATCCTCTGCCTCTAGATTCAGTGCTCATCCTACTACATGCTGCCTGTTAAGTACTAATAAGAGTGAGCCCTTGTCTATGCCATAGAAGGGACCCAAGAAGGACAAAAGTAATTCTTACTTTAATGCAAATCACTTTGTTTTTAGAACGTAAAATGCCTCAGCTGGGAGGGGCCTTAGAGAATGTCTAATCCAGCTACCTCATTGTATAGATGAAGAAACAAGGCCAGAGAGGAAACCATTTTTATCATCCATCCGGTCAGGCCCTCATACCATGTCATCATAACTTGCTTGCCCTGTGTCTCCCAAGCCAGGGTGCCCTTCTTTAATTCTACTTCCTGAGTTGGACAATGACAAATGTGGATCTGGAATGAGTAGGAGTAAGACCCTAAGATTGTCAAGCTAGCCTTGAAAACCTATTGCAGATTCGGAGCAGTTTGTAGTGCCTGGTAGCTCTGTATTTTCTCTTCCCTGTCCCCTCCCCCATTTCCTTTTCCAAGAAATGAGAGTGCCAAGTGTGGGTGGCTTCTCAGAATTAATTGGGTTGAGGTAGGGGGAAGGGAGGGTAGCTGCTAACCTCAGAGCTAGGGAAAGATAGCCATAGAGGAGACCTGTCTCATTACTTTCCAATATCAAGAAACCCACCTATTCATGTTCTCCAGGTACTGTTTGCCCTAGTTTCCATAGTAATCTCTGTGAACCCTTTCCTCAAAATCTCTTTTTTTTATCTTCAACTCGATAACAGTCCTCTGGAGAAAAGCTTCTCCCTTCTCTCTAACTCCTTTTCTCTCCTCCCCACCTCCAGAAAACCCCCAAACTTCTAGTCCTACTGGGATATGGAAGTTGGTGTGTTCACTTGAAGAAAGAGGAAACAAGGAGACTCAGAGATGTGTGTGTGTAGTGGGAAATGCCCTGAACTTGGGGTTTTACCAACCAGGATTGGAGTACCAGTTCTCCTTCTCGCTAGCTATGTGAACTCAAATAGGTCCTGTCCTCTCTCTGAGCTCCAGTTTTCTCATTTGTAAAATGATGATCATATTGAACGAAATGGTGTCGAGGGTCCCTTCCAACAGCTCTTGAATCAGTGAGTCAGTTGGTGAAATCCCTGACCTTTTAATTTGCCAGGAGTATTAGACACTTCATTTCCCCCATTTCCACTCTCTTCCTGCTGTCTCCCAAGACTCTCCTAACATAGTCTTGTTCTTAAAGCCAAAGGACATTATCATTCCTTTGTTCAGAGGAGAAACTGAAGCACAGAAAGGGGAAATGACTCAGTCAGTGACACAGCCTTCATGTTGGACTTAAGATTAGAAGGGTGTGGGGGAGCTTTGTGCCTGCTCCCTGCCTCCCCCATACTGTTCCTATTCCTAAAATAATTCGGAAGGAAGCAGTGGACCCAGCCCCCTCTGGAACCACCCACAAGGAAGGGCAGGTTGGGTTTGGTGAGGGAGTTTGTTCCCTGACAGTGACATGGAGAAGGCAGCGTTTTATTTTCCCTCTTCATTACTGTATTATGTATTTTTCTATGTCATCCATTCTCTCCCTGCCTACTGAGGCTTAGTCAATCAACTTTGTTCCTACTATCACCAGCCTGACTTTACTTTGAGCCTTGATACCAGGAGAACATACCACATTCAACAGATCATGAGGCCTACCAGATAAGTTGTTTGTTTTTCATCATCCCCACTAACAAAGCAGGTGTTGGTCCAGGTAAGGAAAGTCCCATACTCAATGGTTCTGCAAAGAGCCTTGGACTGTAGATGAGATTGGAGTTGGATTTCTGACTCATCCACTCACCAACTGGGTGACTTACAGTAAATTACTTCTCTCTATGCCTCAGTTTTCCTGTTTCTAAAACAGGGATAATCTTATACCTCTACTTCACAGGGCTTTTTGAGGATTGGCACACACACATGTATTCATACATGCATGGATGTATGTATAACACTCTGTAAAGTTACAGAAATGTGTGCTATAAAAATGGAGAGAGAGGGAAAGGGAAGCAGATAAGAAGAGGAGCTTAGCACCTGTATGACCATAGGCAAATCATTTCTCCTGGGCCTCATCTGTAAAATGGAGGAGCTGGGCTTGGTAGTCTGTAGGATCTCTTGCTCTAGATCCCGTAACCACTTTGAAATCTAACTATTTATCACTTCTACCCTTCCTACGAAGAGCAGCTAGGTGACACAATGGATAGAGCACTGGGCCTGGAGTCAGAAAGACTTGAGTTCAAACCTGACCTCAGACACTTACCACCTGTGTGACCGTTTGCAAGTCACTTAACTTCTGTTTACTGTAATTCATTGGAGAAGGAAATGGCAAATCACTCCAGGATCTTTGTCCAAAATACTCCATGGGCAGTGTAGTCCATGAATAGCAACAAGCCTTCCTTCCTCACCACTTTCCTATTTAATGGAGTCTGGGATCTGTCGCTTGTTCTTCCTACCTTTAGCTAGTGTAAGTATGTTCTATCAAGTGGCTATTTCATATCTAACTTGTGTACCTAGTCCTGTGTTCAGAGCTACATGGAATACATTCAAGATACAAGACATAGCCTTTATCCTTAAGGAGTTTACAGTTTGGTTGGGAAGACAGGATAAAGGCACACATTCTTTTGAAGTTGGGATTATTCCTTGTGTTTCTGTGTCTGCAGGGCTGTAAGAGGCCAGAAGAGGTATATACAGTTGACCTTGGGTTTGGGTGGTTAGGGAAAGCTTCATCAATGAAGTGGGCCTTCATCAGGACCTTGAAAAATGGAAAATAATTCAGGAAGCAGTTCTAGTTCAGTGTCTAAGCTGGGACAGTTGAACATTGGTCCGCTCATTGACATCCCTGCCAGGCTGCTGTAGCTGGCTCAAGTGCAGCTCTTATTCATTGGCATTGCACACTCAAGAGCATTACACTCTTTCCTGCAGGAAAAGGTTAAGATTAAATCATGTTTCTGTAGATCTTGAAGGCTTACAAAATGCTTAACCAAAACAACCATGTGTGAGGTGTAGATAGTGCAGGTTTTATTATCATTTACAGTGGCAGAAATTGAGGCTCACAGTTGAAGTGGCTTTAGAATTACATAGCTAGAATATGTTGGAATCAGAACTTAAGCCCAGCTTCTCCCTCCACGTTGATTGCATTTTTCACTATATAGTAAGTACCACACTCCACCCTGTGTTATTGGAGACTTACTGTGAGTTTAGTTGGAAAGACACTGGCTGCGTGATGTTAAGAATAGATAAAGGAACAAAACACAAGCCTTGCAGAGCAACAGAGTCTAGCTAGAGAGCTAAATCACTGACAGTTCCAAGGAGTCTATGCCAAGGACTTAGTGAGTGGCACATGCAGGAAGAACATCAGGAGTTCTAAGGAAGAGATGTCTGAGCTGGCATACCCAAGAAAGACTTCCTGAAGAACCTGTGATTTCAAGGATGAGCTGGATTTGACTAAGTAGAGAGGAGGAAGAAAGATGTGAGGAAAGCTATAAAGGCAGGAATTGAGGATCCATAAGTTAGACCAGTCTTGCAGGAGCAGAGGGTTTAGGTAGATATTGGCTTAGCAGCCCAGAGAACTGGATTCGAGGCTAAGCTCTGCTTCTAGCAAGTGCTCAGGTTCTTTTTTCTTCCTCTTTCAAATGAAGGGATCAGACTAGATGATCTGAGTTTCTTAACAGCCCTGACATTGTATGTGCAATGATATGTTTTAACATTCCACGTTCTAAAGTTTTCCCAGCCCTACTATTCTGTTATACTGTAACCTGTCTTCAGGGTGGCCCAATTGGAAGCTTTTGGCAAAGGACGACCTCCATTACTCTGTTGCTAGGGGGAAGTAGAAGCCCCGAATACTTCCCCATAGCAACTATTACCATTAGCTTAGCAGTGTCCCTCTTCTGTTCTGGACTAAGCCAAAGGCCTCCTCACTAGGAGCTTTCCAGAAACCTTAATATTCTCATTGTCCCTGTGACTTCAGAACCCTCACCCGCAAACATAAGCCTAACTCTAATATAACATAGCACCTAAGCTATTGGTGATGAGGGAGGCCTGGGGGGAAGGGGGCAGGTCAGGGCTTATCTCTGCTTTTCCAGACTGGCAGCCCTGTTTGTTTATCTGGGCCAGCAGAGAAAATGGCTGTGGTTATTTCCAAGGGGGTTATGAACCAGTGGCTAAATATACCCACACCCCACTGCCTCTCTGCTGCATTAGAAAAACAGCCCATCTTTCTGGGTATAGACCTATGCCCAGAATCCAAATTCCAGGGAGAACTTGGCATATTTTACCAGGAATGAATTCCTGTTATCCACCTCCCCAGAAGCTGAACAGGAATGCACCAGAGCTTGAAGGGTGGGAGTGGAGTGGGGAGCAAGTCAGGGAAGGAGAGAGGAAAATATGTGAGCTTTGTTTGTTGTTGCATCAAAGCTACTGTTCTCTGCTCTCTTTGAGTGGCTGTTCTGGACAGTATGTGCTTTGTGTCTCTGTGGGGACAAGAGCCTATTTACTCATTAGGCCCCAGCAAAGACCTAAAATTCCCTATGGTTCCCAGCTCAGTTCTGGGCCCTACTAGGAACCTAGGCATCTCTTCCTCTGGTTAGGAAATAACCTTCACTGGGATATTGGGTACTCTCCTCTGCCCCCACCACATAACTAGGTTTTGATCCAGTAACCTTTCCTGCCTATCTGTACTTGATATTTTTTTTTGCCTCCCTCTAGCTAGGAAGGATTGGAGTTTGAGACCCTTAGGGTTCCTAAGTGGATCACGTAACCTGAAGAAATTAAGTCACTTGCCCAAGGTCACATAGGTAACAATAAATGGCAGAGGGAGGATTTCATCCTAGTGTTCTTTCCACTACACTATGATGAAATGGCTTTAAGAACTAGAAAGGATCTTAGTACTTTCATTTTACAGAGAAGGAAACTGAGACCCAGAGAGATTAAATGATTTCCTCAGGAGTATGCAGATAGGTAGTAATTGGCAGAACTGGGCTTTGAAACCCAGATCCTCTGACTCCAAGTCTCTTGCTCTTTCCATGTATATCCTGTGTCTCCAGGTACCTTATAAATGCTTTGATTAGGGAATGTATCTTTTATATCTTTGTTTATCTTACAGCACCAAATAGAGGGCAGTGCATATAGTAGGGCTCTATAAACGCTTGTTGGTGATGTGTAGGCTCAGTCTCAATAGATCAGCTTGAAACCTGGCCCCAAGCTGCTCAATGTGCCTACTGGTCTAGGATCTATATTAAAAGAGTCAGTGAGACTGAGAATCAGGAGACAAGGAATCCTGTTGTTGCTTCACCACTGATTCACTGTATGATTGAACAGTCTCCTCCCCTTTGTTAACCTCAGTTTCCTTCTCTATAAGACAGCATTGAACTAGATGCTTTTTAAAGTTCCTTCCAGGTCTAACATTGTGTCATCCTGTAGAAAGAGATTCTTGGACATGGATAGTCAGTCTGCTGTGCCCTCTTAACTTGAAATCTAAAAATTAGAAGGGACCTTAGTTTCTTAATCCAAGCCTCCATGTGATGTCCACATTTGAGAGCTCAAACACTGGGTTTGGAATCAGAAGACTTGAGTTCAATTTTTGCCTCTGCTACTTTCTGCCTGTGTGATCTTGGGCAAATCATGTCCCCTTTTCAGGCCTCAGTTTCTTCCTTTTTCAAATGATTTCTCGGATCCTTTCCATCCCTTCACATCCAATCATCCTGTGAGTATATATGATGGGGATAAGAGGAGAGCCAAGTTATGGACCCTGTCATCCAATAGCTTTGGAAAAATGCTTTAATAAATTTCTGAGGCAGATAGGTACAAGTGTAGATTAGTGTAAATTGATTAAGTGCTGGGATGGGATTCAACAAAGATACTTTTGGGGAGGCCAGTCCTAGAAGACTTATTGAATGTGTGTTGAGCTAGATTTAAGAAAGTGCAAGAAATAGATTGAGGAGGAGGAGCCCCTGCCCAGATCCTTAGAGTTCAGGCTATTTGGAGTTGTGCTAGAGGAGGAGGTTGGTGTCATTGACTAGGATAGGGTTATTGACTAGTTACTAACTAGTATAGTGACAGTCTGCTTTTTCCCTTGGAGCAAAGCAAACCGTGCTCTGTCATAACTGTGCCTCTAAACCTGGTGAATTGTATGCCTTCCCACCCTATCACACATGCCTTCCTCGAGAGTACATCCATCAGCAGAACCACCAAACAGTTGTCTTCTCCTGGGCACACTCCCTACTCCCCCCATGGATCTCCAGCCCTATTTTCCTGGCCTTACACAGCCCTTCCATTCTCTTCCTCCTCTTTCCTCCTCCACCTAAGGTCCATTTTGCACTCTCTGAAGCAGAGTTTGAATGTGTGACAGTTTAGTTCGAGTAAGGACCTCAGTGTCTGGTACCTTACCCTGCCAGGTGATCTTCAGAATCTTCCTAAGATATTTCAAATGGAAGCGATTCCATTTCCTGGCATGGAAGCATTCAAACTCTGCTTCAGAGAGCACAACTCCAATGGACTGGCCACAGTGCAAAACATGCACTTGCCAAAAAGACTATTTTATGGAGAACTCACACAAGACAAGCATTCTCATGGTGGTCAGAAGAAGCAATACAGGGACACTTTCAAGGTCTCTCTTAAGAACTTTGGAATTGATTGTGTGACATGGGAGACAGTGGCGCAGGACTGCTCAGCATGGTGTGCCCACATCAGAAAAGGTGCTGTGCTCTATGAGCAAAGCAGAATTGAACAGCTCAAAGGAAATGCAGGATATGCAGATTTAGAGAATCTACCACAAATGTTCACACGGACTATTTGTGCCCAACCTGTGGTAGAGCATTCCATATTGGTCTGATCAGCCACAGTCAGACACACTGAAACTTAACTCTAGCATAGTGATGTCATTTTGGTCCTCTTCAAGAATGAGAAGGAAGGAGCACCACACAGTGCCTCCTTGAATTCTTGGATTTGTATTGCACTGTGCAGTCCATCTCACGACTCTACCTTCAGGGGAGGTGGGACAGGATTATTATCCCATTTTTAAAGAGAAGGACAGCTTAGAAGAGTAAAATTAGTAGTGGTGAACTAGGTTCTCCTGTCTACCTCATTGTAGCATTAAGCAAGTCATTCTGCCAGTTTGGAACTTCAGTTTTACCATCTGTAAAATGAGGGTGTCGGACTATATGTTCTCAAAGGTTGTTTCTAACTTAGACATTTTCTGTTCTATGTTTAGGGTCTGACATCCATTTCAGCTCTTCAGCAGCACTCTTAACATTCTGTGTGTTCTATGACAATTTCCAATATTCTCCTTTCTCTACTCCTTCTCTTCTATGGTCCCCTCTAGCTCTTATTCTATTTAGTGTCCTAAAGTTCCTCTTTAGTTTTGATATTCTGTGTTCTTTGTGCCAACATGTTCTAAGGACCTTCTTGTTCTAGCATTCGGTGAAATGAGGATACCAACACAGAGGTTAAATGACTTGCCCAGAGTCACACTTAGTAGATGGCAGAACCCAGTTTATCCAGTCCAGTGTTCCTTTTAGGATTCTACACTGTGTTTCATGATTAATAATTGAGTGATGTCCTTCCTGGCCTTTAGAAAATAACCCCCTGGGCCTTTATCCTCAGTTTGGTGTTGCAGGAACAACTTGGTTGCATTTCTTCACTTTGCTACTGGTGATAGTTAATTTTGTGGGTTGGGATTGGAAAATAAAAATGGACCTTATTGAAGACTGGCCAGAAATCCTATATTTGTGTAGCAAGAAAGTCCTTAGTCTTTCTCCTTTTTCCCAGATAGTGCTTTAGGCTCTTGTCTGGGTCAGTTTTCTGTTGACTACTAGTTGCAACTGCCTCCAACAAGTCCTTTCTCTCCTGTAGGACACCTTCGTGGAGCTTTATGGGAACGATGCAGCTGCAGAGAGTCGGAAGGGCCAGGAACGCTTCAACCGATGGCTACTGACTGGCATGACAGTGGCTGGCGTAGTCCTGCTGGGATCCCTATTCAGCCGGAAGTGACCGTACACTGAATCTACCTTGGAACCTCTCTCATCCACCCACTCCAACTCATCTTGGCCTGTATTCTGTCCCGATACAGAGGAAATCCACTACATGGAGCTGACGTCTATTACATGGGACTAAACCAAGCCTTCTCCTATGGTCCTAATCCCCTTCCCACCTCCAAGTATGCAGTCTGAGACCCTTAGGCCCTTTTTCTTTTCAATCTCTAAGTCCTCCAGAAACAAAAACACAAAAACATGCAACTTCTTGAACCTCTGCCACACTGGGGATGCTGGCTGCCTAGTCATGACCTCTGTCCTCCCTCAGACTTCCTAGAGCTGAGCCCTTCCCCCAACCTGACCAAATCAAGAAGTATCAAAAAAAAAAAAAAAGCTTATTAAAAACACCCATAGAATTTTCCAGGAAAAAAAAAGAATAAATCAACTTCATTTTTATTCTTGTGTTATGAGAATGGATAATTTTACTCCCCTTGCAGTTCCTAATGTTGGGAAGGGCCAAGAAAAGGTATTCTCAGATCCAGGCCTCTACATTATTACTAAGGACAGATTTTCCCTGAGAACTTCCTGCTTGAAGCAGGGGGTGGGTGGCTTGCTTGTGTAACCTTGTAGTTAGTTGTCACAGGTTCCAGATCACCAGGTTTGGCCAGCCTCAGGCACCTCTCCAAACATACTGCTCCTTCTGATAACTCCAAACCATGCCCCACCCACCACCTTTAGAAGTAGCCTAGGAATCCAGTCATACAGGTGACCCAAAGTGTCTCAGGAAAATGACCTGCCCTGGCTTTGACTGTCTTGGCAGGTCAATTGGACCAATATTTCTTGCTGGAGTTAGTAAATTTGCAGGAGAAAGGCTATCAGTTCAGCACCATATCTGAGTCCTAGAATTGCTGAGTAGCACCCCTCCCCCTCTCCCATTTAGCTCCTGCACATCAAGAGAAAACAGGAGGTACAGGGAGAGACCCAGGAAAAGTAGCAGCTGAGAGCTGTTTACAGCTGTATTCCTTAGTCATCTTAGTTCTTGGAGATCCCAGGAGAATGTGGACCTGCCTTTCTCCCGAATCATTTTCAACCACTGCCCAGATAAACAAATGGAACTTAGACCCAAAGGTGAAGGGGGCCCCCAGGATGCCTAGCAATACCTGGGGGTGCTTACAGGGGCTCTCAGGGCCCATTTAAAGTGGCATGTTCTAGTGGAGTAAGTGCTGTATCTCAGACTTAGAAAACCTGGGCCCAAATCTGAACTTCACCCCTAAGGAGCTGTGACCTTAAGCAAATCTCTTCTCTAAGCCTCAGTTTTCTCTTCTGTCAAATGAGGGGATGGACTTGCTGATCTCTGAGAGCCTGACTGTTTGGAGACTAGAAAAGGTGAGGGTGGGAAAAGGGAGATTAGTCTGAGAAATATTTGACTCCACCACACTAACTTAATTCTCAGGCCATACCCCAAAACTCCTTCCTCCCTGAGCTTTCAGAATTCATATTCGGGGTGCTGACTGCTTAGCCAGGCCAGGCTGTTTGTCCCTTCCCACAGCCTGCCAACCTGTGACCTCTCATGGATCTGAGTCTCTCATGTAAGTGGCACCACCCTACCGTTAAAAATGCTTTCGTTATCCCAGTTGATGGATCAGCCAGTTTCTCACCATTGCCACCCCTTGACCCTCCAAGCGCCACCTTGCCCCTGTATTATAGTCTTGTCTTTGCTGTATATATTTGAGATTAGTTTTTATTCCTTGTGAAGATGATATACTATTTTTGTTAAGCGTGTCTGTATTTATGTGAGGCTCTGCAGGGCTGCCGTGTGGTGAACGCTTGGGGAGATGGTTCCCCCTCCCCCATTTAACCCCACCCTCCCTCGTCAGTGCCCCTAGGGGCAGGGGAGACTGATTACTCCCCAGCCCAGGCCTAGGGGGTCTTCCCTCTCCCATATCCTGGCTCTTTGAAGTAGTCTGTGTGATGGTGGAAGTGCAGTTCAACTAATAAACTGTGTTTGATTTGCTTTTAGTGAGTGCTTTTTGTGTAATGGGGGGAGGTCTGAAAGGGAGGTCCAGGGTTGGGGAGACAATGGCAGTGGGAACCAAGCATTTTCCCTTCTACCATCTCACTCCCAGGGCCATGGGGATGGGCCTTTCATAGCATAATTCTCTTTTCTGGAATGTTTTGGAGGTTAAGGGGAGACTCACTCCCCTTTGGGTTTGATCCCTATCTCCTAATTCGAACCTTAATGTCCAGTCCCTACTCACATTTCTGTCTGGGATAAGATTCAGCTGCCCTCTTGTGGGTACTGTTGGAACTGTCATCCAGACCTACTGGACCTCAGCCTTCCTCCTTCAGCCCATTCATTGCCTTTGCACAAACTTGAAATAGTATGATGTAGTGAAAAGAGTGCTAAAATTGAGAACCAAAGTACCTGGCATTGAATTCTGATTCTCCTACTAGCTACTTGTGTGGCCTTAGCTAAGCAAGTCACGACTTCTCTCCGCCTCACTTTCTTCATCTGTAAAAATGAAAGGTTTAGATTTGTTGATCTCTAAAAATCCCTAATTCTGAACTGATGAGCCTTCTCAACTAGGCCCTCTTGCTGGAATGAACTGAGGCAAATGCCACGTTTCATTCATCAACCTGTCTTCATGCCATCTTATTCCATTTTCCATTCAACAGATTAGGCCCATCAACAGATCTGAATACCTGAGAGTCTTAAGAGACCATGCAAGTCAGTCCAACGCCCTCATTTTACAAAGGAGGAAACTGAGGGAGAAGTAATTTGTCTGAGGTCACTGAGCCCCTAAGATTCTTTTTCTCTCCATGAACCTCAGATCCAGCCAATTTGGTTATCTTGCATATGTGTCGTCTCCATTAATTAAATTGTACTTTAAGAAAGCCAGGTACCGGGATTGATATTTCTTTATTGAAAGGAAAAGGTTTCAGGAAGAGAGATGCAGATAGAGAAAAGGAAGGAAAGGAAAGGGAGTGAAGGGAATAAAGAAAAGCTTCCAGTGGGAGCTAGCCCAAGAATGGGTTTAGGTGGGGACGGGCTTGTCATCTTGGAAAGGATGAGCCAGGACAGTTCAGGCTGGAAAGTCACTTCTTCCACCCCTTCTGAGCATAGTCCCACCGGGAAGCCAAGCCTTGAATTGGATTTCCCTTCATGTCCAGAACCCGCTGCAACTGTTTTGACTTCCAGTCCTCAGACAGTGTGATGGGCTTCTCCGGAAATACTGCAAAGGGGAGAAGTAGTTGGTATTATTGCTGAGGGACCATCCTTACCTGAACCTCCTACCTCAGCCACCCTAGGGCCAGGGCCGTACAGTATTGACTGAGGTGGGAAATGAGCTGGGAGCTCTCCAAGAAAGTTCCAGACTTGACTTCAAATGGGGTTAGGAGTAAGATGGGGGGAGGAGCGGGTTTCTCTACATCTGCCTATCGCTCTCTCCAGCCCCTTGACCGGTCACATGTGTTTCCGGAATATTTCCCTTTCCCTCTTCTTACCATGAGAAGAAAAAAGCAGTGGACTGGGATTTCAGAAACCTGAGCGCTAACTCCTAGCTCTAGTAGTACACCTACTAGCTCTAATATTCTGTGTTCTACGGGTCTATCCAGTGTGGGTATTCTGTGTTCAAAGGCCCCGATCGTTGGCAATTGGAGTTAACCGCAGGGGGTCTGCAAATACGTAAATAATGGCTATGCCTTCCGTAGGCTGAATATTTCAAACATGGTTATTTTCCAAGTGTCTGTTATCGGCATATTAAATAAAATACAAATTGATTTAAATTGCTACTGATTTTTATTCATCTTTATATTATGCTTTTTTATCATGTATTTTCTTAATCAGTGGAATTAATGGGATTACTATCATGTGGGGATGCACGATATTTTTTGGACATTAAAAAAGAGTCCTCATACTTGAGAAGGTGGCATTTAAGTGGCACAGTGGATAGAGTGCCGGACCTGGAGTCAGGAAGACCTTAGTTCAAATTTAGCCTCGGGCACTTAACTCTGTGACCATTTAACCTCTGCCTCAGTTTCCTCCACTGTAAAATGGGGATAATAATAGTGACTAAGTTTCAGAGTTGTTGTGAGGATCACATGAGACAGTACTTGTTCAGCACTTAGCACAGTGCCTGCCTGACACAGTAGGCGTTTTAATAGATGCTTGTTCCTTTCCTTCCTCAAATTCTTTCCAAGTTTAACATTCTATGTTCTAAGAACTCTTCCATCAGTACTATGAACCAATGACTTATCCACCCATCTCTAAACCCTAGGAATTAAACTGCTTTTTGGGCAAGGGGAAGGGAATGGGTTAAGGCCCTTGTAAAATACTTCTCTAATGTCTAAGAATAAATCCCTATTTTCATAGATAAGCTCCCCAAACCTCCCCATAGCTTTGCCTTCCTTGCTGGCCTGAAAGAAGGTCCCAAAAATCTCCAGTACCAGGAAAGTAAAAACTGTCATTCACTACACTGTGTCCCTGTCTAACCAACCACTCACCATATAGCCGCTGCCACCATATCAGGAGTCCAGTGAAACCAAAGAAAAAGAAGACTCCCCCCAACACCGTCTTCCATTCATTGGATGGTCGGTTCATCTCTGCAAAGGTCTGATGGAACTGCATTCGATAAACTGGGACCAAAAGGGTAAGGGGGGTTGAGTTCTCAGGGCTCTGCATACCCTGAAGACCACTCCTCCAACCCATGGCCAAGGGAGTAGAGGTCAGGGAGCCTCCACCATGGCTCCTTCTGTTCCCCTCTTCTCTGAGTTATCCAGGGGGAGCCCCTAAGGCAAGTAGGTACCTCTGCCTGTCTTCTCCATTTTTCTCAATCTCTCAAACACGATATACTACTTCTTCACTCTTTACCTTCAAACCCTCCCCATCCTTCAAGGTTTACAATCTGCCTCCCCTAAGAAGCCTTCCCTGACTACCCAAGCCCAAGAGGATCTGTCTTCCCTGCAGCTCCTACAGCTGTCACTGTCTACCAGGGGTAGGGAATCTTCAGTCTCAAGGTCATATGTATCCCTCTAGGTCCTTAAGTGCGGCCCTTCGACTGAATCCAAACTTCATAGAACAAGTCACCTTAATAAAAGAATTGGTTCTATAAAACTTGGACTTGGTCAAAGGGCGGCACCCAAGGACCTAGAAGGCCATATGTGGCCTCAAGACTGCAAGTTCCCCACTCCTGATCATCTCATTCAACTCTAAGTGTAGATTTCCTAATTTCCAACTCTATTCCCCTGTCTCCTCTCTGATGGCAAAGATTAGACAGAGGGCTGGGTCCAGGTAGCCATTCTGGAATGATAGAGCTGTAGGAGAAAGATGACTGGATTTGGAGTCAGAGGAGGACCTAGGTTGGAATCCCAACTGTACTATTTACTGCTTATTTGGGAAAGTCACTGCCTCTCTGGGCCTCAGTTTCCTCTTCTGTAAAGTGAGGGGGTTGGACTACATGATCTCTCAGCCCCCATCTAGTTCTAAGTCTATGATCACATAATGGACAGTGCAGGTAGCCTGGAATCTGAAGGCCCAGCTCTGATGCTTGTAGCTGTGTGACCTTAGGCAAATCGTTTCCCTTCTGGGCCTCAGTTTGCTCCCTTGTAACATGGGCAAAATAATTCCTGGGTTTTCCAGCCATGTTGTAAGGAAAGCATTTCGTAAACCTTAGAGTGTCATAGAAATGAGAGCTGCTATTATTTTGGAATATTACTGTGAACAGACAGAATCATAGACTTTAGAAACCATAGGACCTTAGAAACCACTTAATCCACCCCATCCCACCTCATTATTTTCTGGGAGGAATCTAAGGCCCCAATGAGGGAAAATGATTTGTCCAAATCTACACAGATTTTAAGTGGCTGATGCAGAATTCCAGTTGAGCTCTTCTCACTGTGTGCTTTCCATGACTCCTGGCACCTGGCTCCTAGCACTGTTCATTTCCACACTGCCATCCACCACTCCTACTCCCTTCATCCCAGCAGGGGAATGGAGTTTTCTCTTCTGTCCCAAAAAGAGCTTTCAACTTCATATATAGAGAGAAGAGCTGTTTCCAGGCCCACCCTAATCTCTGCCAACCAACACTCTCCCACGCCATTGATGAGCTTCTGGGCTCAGCACCATACTCAGCTCTAAGCCAATACCTCCATCCCACGAGGCCCGGTTCTCTCACTCCTCTCTCACCCCTTCCAGGCAGATCCCACACTCCCACCCCTCCATGAACTTACGGGCCACTTTCTCAGCATCTGTAAGCTGCTTCCATGGCCCTTTCTCCTTTTCCTTCAGCGCCTGCTGCTGGGGGCTCAGCTCACTGCAGAAGGGCTCATCTGGCATGGGGTAATTGCGCTCTGCGTGGTAGTTTGTGTAAGGAGGCATCTTCTGGCTGCAGGCTAGGGCCAAAAGGAGGCTGAGCTGCAGGGGAGGAGGAGTCTGCCCCAGCTTTCCTTTCATATACAGAAGTCCCATCCCCTCCCAGAGCCTTATTTCTAGGGGCAACAAGACTCAGAGCCCTGCTCCCCACCTATCCATAACATTAGACCCTCAGAGGCCTTTGATCATTGGAGCCTTTACATCTCCTGCCCTCTCTCTCCCACCTCCTTGCCCCCCAAACCCACTCCTCCTTCCTCATCTTAGTTCAGACCCTCACCCCTTTAGTTTCAGTCTCTTCATCTACAAAATGAGTACTTTGCACTAATAGTAGCCAGCATTTCTATAGCACTTGGAGGTTTACAAAATGCCTTCCTCACTGCAGCCTTGTGAGTTAAGGAAAGGATACACACATTTACTGTCCCAACTATACAGATAAAACTCCTAGAGACTGAAATATCTTGCTTATGTTTGAATAAAACCAGAACCTTATCTCACCATACCTTGCCTGATGCTGTCCAGGGTGCTTTCTCCTAGGTCACATTATCGCTCAGTGGTCTAGACTAGAAAGTCTTTAAGGTCCCTTCCAGCTCTAACATTGTTCTAAATTCTAAGGCCCCTTTCAGTTTTGGCATTCTATGTTCTAAAGTTTCTCCCAGTCCTGATATTGAAGTTCTGAGGCCCCTTTTAACTTCAACATTCTGTGTTCCAAGGTCCCGTCCAGCTCCAACATTCTGTGTTCTAAGGTCCTGTCCGGCTCCAACATCCTGTGTTCTAGGGTCCTGTACAGCTCTAACATTCTGTGTTCTAAGGTTTCATTTAGGTCTAACATTCTTTGTCCTAAGGTCCTTTTTAGCTTTGACATTCTGTGTTCTATGTTTCAGGTTATGAATCCTATGATCCTTCCCCTCCTGGTTCTCTTTCTCCACCATTCTGTCTCTGCATATAAATCCTACCTTGTGTCCCAACTCTCCTAAAAAGCCTTCACTGACAACTCCAGGTCTGTGGAATCCTTTGTCTTCTACCATTCTCACACATAACAATACTGATAATTCATGTTTCTGTATCACTCTACAGTTTGCAAAGTAAGTTCTTCCCAATAACTCTAAGAAGAAGGTAGAACAAAGATTATTATACCTATTTTATATGTGAGAAAACAGACTGGGACTAGAAAAATGAAGCGATATACCCAGTATCACACAGCTGGTAAATATCTGAACCAGAACTTGGACCTTGGTCTACTGATGTCAGAGCCAATCTTCTTTCCTCTTCATCAAATACTCTCTCCATGACATTCACTCTTGCTGTAGTTCCAGAGCTCTCACCCATGATTATCAGTTGATATCAATTAGTCAACCAGACCTAATTAGGTTTTAGAACTTTAGAATTGTGTATTTACTAAGGTCTAGTTAGGACAATTGGTACAAAGATCTCTCTCGAAACTAACAGTGCTGGTGGTGGTTCTGAGGAAAGGGCTTTGCAAACTGGAAAGCAGTGTAGAAAAGAGAGCTTTTTAAGTATTCTTTTTTATTATTATTGCTATTATTATTATTTTCCATGAAACCTGGGACACCATCAGTGCTCAGCAAATATTTCTTGAAAGATTGTGTAGTACAAAGCATCTAGCAGTCAGGCTCTCTGGGCTCTAGGCCTGTTTCTGTTTCTAATTTGCAATGTGACCTTAGAGAAATCACTTCCCTGGGCCCTGTTTCTACAATGAATAACTGAACTAGATGACCTCTAAGATCTTTTCCAAGTTTTATATTTTGTGATTCTATAGTTTTCTGTTTATTTTAAGCTCTTCCCAACCTCCCCTAACTTCACCAGCTTTTCATTATCTGTTACCCTACTTCCCATACTCTGTGGCCCAGATCTACTGGCCTTATTCCTGTTCCTCATCCACACCCTCCATCTCTTGTCTCTCAGCCTCTACCCCAGGTGTCTCCCAAGCCTGGAAGACAGCTTCTCTTCACCTCTACCCCTTGGAATCTCTGGTTTCCTTCAAGATTCAGCCCAAGTGCTATTTTCTGCATGAGGCCTTTCCTGGTCTCTTTCACTGCTTGAGCCTCTCCCCCCACTGGTTACCATGCACCTGTTTTGTAAGTACCTATGTATGCCCATATTGTCTCCCCCATTAGAAAGTTAGCTCCTCAAGAGGAAAAATGTTTTACTTTTTACAATACCTTGCACATAATAAGTGCTTAATAAGCACCTGTTTGAGTCACTGTATAGTAGAAGAGATTCTGAGACAAGGAGAAAATTGGCCCTACCCCTTGGTTGATCTCTGAGATGCCCCCTGGATGTGTCACCTCCTCACTCCAGTAAGGTTTCCTGTGGATGCTTAAGCATCCCCAAGAAGGAACCATGAGAGCTCCTTTGGTCTAGGGTCATGCCTTCAGGAAATACTTGTATCCTTCAGGACAAAGTGCTGCTATCTCTAGCCTCTCTTTGGGAGAAATACTCCATGACCTCCTCAGTCCTAATAATGCTAAGAATCAGTATGTGAATGAAGACCTATCCTGCTTTCACGCAAGCCCCCTCCTCTTGTCCCTCCATGGATGTGGAGAAAGACAACCAGAAAGGTGCCTCCTTCCTCCTATTGAGTCCCAGAAAAAAAGGACTCAGGTTCCAACTTCTTGGCTCACTATAGTGTGCTCAAAAGGTCGCCTCCCTTCAGCTCATCTGGGCTATGCCAACCCCAGATGCCCTTCTCCTGGGCAAGTCAACAGGCATTTATTTGTGAAGTGCCTCCTAGGTACCAGGCACCATACTAAGTGCTGGAAACAGGTGACAGGCTAAGTGAGATTCCCACAACCTCAGGTCCAGTGACTTGGCATAACCCTGTGACCAAAATGGTGGCCAAGACATCTGGGTACAAATAAGATCAAGATATCTGAGGCTGACACTTTCCCAAGTCCACTGCACAGCACTGTCCATTTCCTGTAGGAACTCAGCTTTTTGATCTTGCTTTCATGGCCCTGGGAACTGAACTTTTCAAGTTTAGGGGCCCCATGGGAAGGGGGAAGGAGGAATGGAGGGAAGGGCCAGAGGGAGAGAATGAAGTCTGAAAGTCTAGACAGACGTGGCCTCAACTGCATTACCTCAAACTTCTCTGTCAAACTCTAACCCTCAGTCTATCCCTTTAAATCTCTCTTTGTCTTCATCATGGTCCCTCCCTGCCCCCGGAGGAGGGGACCCCGGGTACCATCTGTGGGATGGCTGATGTGGACCTTACCAGTATCCCCTGAGCCATGGGCCTGCCGGATACTTTGGATCCCCATGGTTCCTCTCCTCACCAAAGTGATCCAGGAACAGTAGGGCAGAGTGAGCATCTGTGGGAAGGAAGATAGGGGGTAAGGGAGGAGACACAGACCTAGGAATGTCTACTCCAGGGCTTGTTCCCCATGGAGACACACCTGAAAAGAGGCACCCCTCCCCACAATTGGAATGCTCTCCCATCTGTGACCTAGGGGAAGGAGCAGCAGGGCTCTGAGCTTATGAAAATCCATTCTGAAGCCCAGGGACTCCAAGCACCTGTCATACCTTCTAGGGACAGACCACCTTTCTTTTGTCTTACTCCCTGCTAGTCAAAGAAGTCTTTGTAGGGGAGAGGCTCCTCATCCCATCTCAGTCCTTCCAAGAGCTAAGGCTCTTTAATTATCTCTCCCACCAAAATTTCCCTTGCTTTCTTAAATTTGACACAAGGTTCCCCACAGATTGGTTCTTAAAAGATGTGCTCTCTTTTTCTTGGTCTCAGTTTCCCCTCTTTTAAATAGGTAGAGTCCTGACTCCAGGAGAGTAGTTGAGGTAACCAGGTATGATGGGAAAGTACATGGGACAGAATGTTCAGTGATCTGAGTTTTATGCCTCTTGATACCAGTTACTCATGTGAGCTTAAGCAAGTCCTTTTCCCCACTCAGCCTCAGCATACTTCCCTCTAAAAAGAGAGAATTAAATTAGATGGTCCCTAAGAGCCTTTCTATCTTTAATATTCTAAGAATCTGACTCCTATCTGGAATAGGTTTTGAGTATGGGAGGTGCTTGCCTGGGCCTGGATGCCCAACTCCCAGACCCAGGGATGGCTCGTGACCCCTCCCCCACCACTGAGCTCCCAGCATCTGTTCTGTCTCTGGTCCTGCAGGTCCTTGGTAATTGTCAGTTTACGTGCTTAATGCAGCATGGGAGAGGAGGGGGACATTTATTGGGCTTAGCAGATCTTTTCAGAGCGCACACACACACACACACACACACACACACACACACACACACACACACACACACATACACGTCCTGGTACCCAGAAAGAAGCTCTCAAGCTTGCCCAAACCCAAACCATTTTTAGGTCCTCCTCATTCTACAGGTCTTCTCAAAAGGGATAAAAAGGGCTCCCTCTACTTGGGGGGTCAGGAGGAGCTATCATATCTGTTACTTCTAGGGGTCTAGGTGAAATGCCCACATCTGTGGACAGAAAGACTCATTTCCAGGGACTAGGAGAGGGTCTCCATGTCTGGGTGCTAGGAACAGTTCTTAACATCTAGAAATAGAAAGGTTAGCCATCTTTAGTTGGAGAGAAGAAACCCATAATTCCCACTACCTCCATCCTGGGATTAGGTGACTGGTCTCCCTTTCTACCTCCTTTCTCCTCACCCCCCAAATTGTGCATAGCTGGGCTCTGAACTCACCACTTTTGGCATCAGGGCAGGACCCCTCAGCTTACTCGCCCAGGGAGAGATAGAGGTGAAGAGCAGCTGCTCCTGGAGGCGGGTATAACAAAAACTAGAGACCAGTCTCTTCTCTCTCTATCCCTCCCTCTCTCCCCCCACCCCACCCCATCCTCCTACTCCTCTGTGTCAGGGACAAGTCCCAGAACTCTACTCTGACAGAGCTTCCCATCCCTCCCCCACGTGGGAACGAGCTTGGGGCAGGGGCTGTGGGAGTGACAGAGTTTTGTATGGACATTCCGAGGCAGGAGTAGTGGTCAGTCCACATTTCCTACCCACTCTTCCTAGGCCTGTAAGCACTTCCCCACCCCCATTCCCCAGTATACTAAGTGGAGACGTCGGGGAGAGGATGAGCCAAGGCCTTTGAGGATCTGGGATAAAGCCATAGCAGACCTTACAGAATTTCAGAACTGGAAAGGATTAGAGAACACAGAATATGAAAGTAGAAAAGGGGCCTTGAACATGGAATGTTAACGTTGGAAGGAGCCTTAGGATGTGTGATGTTGGATGGAAGAGGCCTTAGCTCATAGAATGTTAAATGGAGGGGCCTTAGATAATAGAATGTTAGCATTGGAAGGGGCCTTAGAACATAGAATGTTAGAGCAGGAAGGACCCTTAGAACAAAGAATATTAGATTAGGAAGAGTCCTTATGCATAGAATCTCAAAGGTGAAATAACTGGGTCTTAGAACTTAGAAGGCTAGAGGTAGAAGTGACCTTAGAGATCATCTAATCTAAACTCCTCATTTGGTGAAAGTCTAGAGTTCTAGTGAGGAAAGGTGGTTTGTCCAAGAACATAGAGATAACTCTAATTAGAGCTGGCATCAGGTGCCCATTGACTGGGGAATTGCTGAACAAGCTGTGGTATATGATTCTGATAGAATACTATTGTGCTATAAGAAATGATGAGGAGGATGCTCTCAGAAAAACCTGGAAAGACTTACCAGAACTGATGAAAAGTGAAGTGACAGAACCAGGAGACATTTTCCATAGTAATAGCAACATTGTGTCATCACACAATCAGCTGTGAATGATTTGACTTTCTCAGCAAAACAATGATCCAAGATAATTCCAAAAAACTCATGATGAAAAATGCTATCCACCTTCAGAGAAAAGACTAATGGAGTCTGAATGCAGATCAAAGCATACTATTTTCCCACTCTATTTTTTTTGTTTTTGTTTTTTCCCTTGGGTTTGTATCTTCTTTCACAACATGACTAATATGTTTTGCATGATTAAATATGTATAACCTATATCACATGGTTTACTGTCTCAGGGAGGAGAGAGGTGAAGGAGGGAGAAAATTTGGAATTTGAAATTTTCAAAAAATGAATGTTAAAAATTATCTTTACATGTAATTGGGGGGAAAGAAAATATTAATCAAAATTTACAACAAGAACTGGCATCAGAACTCAGAGCTCCTACATCCTCAACAGGAGAACTTTCCACCAAGCCAGTTGAATGTATCATGACACTGATAATTCCATTCTGCCTGTTCCCTATTTCTTTTTTTTCTTTTTTCTTAATTTTCTCTCTTTTTTAAATTTTTAACACAGTTTATAACAGATAAAGCAATTCAAACTTTTGGTCAGGTAATACATCTTTTTAAAGCATTTACAATATGGACCACAAAAAGAATTTTTTTTTAAACATAAACTGAGACACAGATAATATTTATGTTGCTAACTTCACAGGCTCTTGACCTAATTGTCTCCACAGTATTACTAAGAATAAAAGGACCCTAACTTAATATTGTTGGTCTAAAGTCCTATGCCTAATAGCTTAATTTTAGACAGCCTCGGATGTTCCTCTACCCATAATCTACAATTTAATAGATCTGGTATTAAGCTTACAAACCTTTTGACTATAGAAAATTGCCACCAAGAGTAGGGACATTGCAGGGAAACAACATCTCCCCAACTTCATGTCAAATCCAGGAAGGATTAGATTGTCCACTTGCATTCAGTCAGGCTTAAAGTCTACCAGGTGTCAGTGGGGAAATTGAGTCAGGAGAATCCCACCTCAGCCCATGCTGAACAGCTGCTCTCCCACCCTTCCCTTGAGATCACCTATGCAGTTCATACCAGCATCTCATGAGCTTACTGGCATCATGTAATGGAGGCTCAGACCGGCTTTCTTGCTTCCCATACCTGGAGTTAGACTCAAAAGAACAGTCACTTAATAGTCCCATAGCATCTAAAAATGGCAAGTTCCTATAACCAGGTTTCAAATATGATTATAGTTTCACTTTGGCTAAGGAACATCTTTTGAGGCAAGTCTTAAGTGGCTTACATGTCTTTCTATACATGTTCTAGTTGCTGGTTAAATGGCAATCATAAAATCAAATTTACCATTAAAACCTTGACTTTTCCATCAAAGCCAAGTTTTATCCAAGGTTACCGTTCTCTTGGAAAGTTAGACTGAAATTCTTTTCTCCAAACAAAAGATGTCATTGATTTATTCTCAGTAATTAATTCAGTCTATTGTTTTAATACTAATTGCTTTTACCTCACTTTGTAACATGACCAATTTTTCTCCCCATCACCTCCTCCCCCCACTTCCTAATAGCTTGCATTCTGGTTGCTCCTTCCCTCAGTGTACCCTCCCCTCAATCACACCCCACCCCTGTCCTATCCCCATCTTCTCTCTTTTCTTGTAGAGTAAGATAAATTGACATACCCCTATCCCTGTAATTCTTATTTCCTGATTATATGCAGTAAAAATTCTCAACATTCATTTCTACTACTTTGAATTCCAACTTCTCTCCCTCCCACCCTCTCTCCCCAGCCCCTCTAAGAAGGGAAGCAATTTAATGCAGACTAAACATGTTTTGTTTTGCAAAAAGCTTCCATAGTAATCATGCTGTGTAATACTAATTATATTGCCCTCTGACCTACCCTATCCCCCTTATTTTTCCCCCCTACAATTGACCTTGTCCCTTCTCGAAAGTGTTTATTTCTAGTGACTCTGTTCTCCCATTTGCCCTCACTTCTAACATTCCCTTCACTCCATTTGTTGCCTCCTCTCCTACTTTCCTGTGGTGTGATATAAACTTTCATATTAAATTTAGTGAGCATGTTATTCCTTCCTTCAGCTACATGCAGGGAGAGCAGCTTTATTCCCCCCTTCCCCTCTCCCTCATCTCCTCCATTGAATAAGATTTTTCTTATCTCTTTTATGAGTTATAGCCTGCCCCGTTTCATTACTCTCTTTCTCTTCCCAGAATTTTTCTCCTTCACCCCTTAATTTTTATTTTATTTTATTTTATTTTATTTTGTGTGTGTGTGTATGTGGATATCATCTCTTCTGATATAACACACCCTGTACTCTCTATCTATCTATGTGTATGTGTGTGAGTGTGTGTATACAATCTCTCCAACTACCCAAATACTGAGAAAAGATCCAAGAGTTAAAAATATTTTCTTTCCATGTAGCAATGTATACAGTTCAGCTTTAGAGAGTCTTTTATGATTTTTCTTTTCTTTTCCCCTGTTTACCTTTTCATGCTTCTCTTGATTCTTGTCTTGCAAAGTCAAATATTTAAATACAGATCTGGTCTTTTCCTCTACATGAAATCTTCAAATTTGTCTCTATTACTGAATGTCCATTTTCTCCCTTGAAGTATTATATTCAGATTTGCTGGGCAGGTGATTCTTGGCTTCAATCCCAGTTCCTTTGACTTCTGAAATATCCTACTCCAATCCCTTCGATCATTTAATATTAAAGCTGCCAGATCCTGTATTATCCTGATTGTATTTCCACAGTACTCAAATTGTTTCTTTCTAGCTGCTTGCAGTATTTTCTCCTTGATCTGGGAACTCTGAAATTTGGCCACAATATTCCTAGGAGTTTCTCTGTTCAGGTTTCTTTCGGGAGTGAGCAATGAATTTTTTCAATATCCATTTTGCCCTCTGATTCTATAACATCAGGGCAGTTTTCCTTGATAATTTCATGGAAGATAGTGTCTAGGCTCTTTTTTTGATCATGGCTTTCAGGTAGTCCAATAATTTTTAAATTATTTCTCCTGGATCTATTTTCCAGGTCAGTTGTTTCTCCAATGAGATATTTCACATTATCTTCCATTTTTTCATTCTTTTGGTTTTGTTTTGTGATTTCTTGGTTTCTCATAAAGTCATTAGCTTCCATCTGTTGCATTCGAATTTTGAAAGAACTATTTTCTTCAGTGAGCTTTTGAACCTTCTCCATTTGGCTAATTCTGCTTTTTAAAACCTCCTTCTTCTTGTTGGCTGTTTGGACCTCTTTTTCCAGTTGCCTCTTTTTAAAGCTGCTATTTTCCTCAGCGTTTTTTTGGTTCTCCTTTAGTAAGCTGCCAACTTGATTTTTAAGGTCTTCTATTGCCTGAGCCAAGTTTAAGTCCTCTTTGGAGGGAGGGTCCTTGACTTCCTCTGACAGTATGCCTCGTTTTTCCTCATCTGAAGGGATGGGAGGAGACACCTGTTCCCCAAGAAAGTAACCTTCTATGGTCTTATTTTTTTTCCCCCTTTTCTGGGCATTTTCCCAGCCAGTTACTTGACTTCTGAGTTTCTTCTCCACACCCACCTCGACTCCAATTTGTTCCAGCTAGCGCTTGGGGGCTGAGATTCAAATGCTGCTTCCCAGCCTCAGAGCTTTCAGCGGGGGCAGGGCTGCTATTCAGTGTGAGATTAAGTTCAGGTGCTCAGGTGGGGGCAGGGCCACCACATGGGGCTCAGTTCCCTCAGGGAGTTTGTGTGGAGACCTTCGACAATGGATCTGGGCTCCTGCCTGCTTTGGGAGCCCTTGTCTGCTGCTGCCTCTGCTGCTGCCTCCCGAGGGGGCCTGAATTATGGGGACACCCCGCTCCCCTCTCAGCAAGCTGAAAAGACCCTCTCCCTGACCTTTGGTGCCTGTGGGTGGAGGGACCTGCGTGGCTGCTGGAGATTCTGTCCCTGAAGCCTGCTTGGATCTGCTCCTCTTGGTGCCACACGGCCAAGGCAGGGCTGGGCTCTGCTCTGGTCCAGTGCGTGATAGACCCTTGGCATTGGTTTTTCAGGTCTCTCTGGAACAGAAGTCTCCTCCACTCCATTGTTGTGTGGCTTCTTCCCCCTACTACAGGGGTGTTTTGGGACAAGGATATGAATGGGACATGAGATTTCCATTATAGGAATGTAGATTAGGAATGTAGGCTCCCCAGTGGTGGATCTCCTCTTTTTGGCTGGGGATGAAGTACATGGATTTCCACTTTATTCTCTGGAGGTCATGTAGATTATGAGGTCTACTACACGGTTGCTATAACCATACTCATTGTCATACCAAGAAATGAGCTTGACAAAATGACCATTGAGGTCAATATCAGCACCTGCATCAAAAGTGGAAGAGTGAGTGTTGCTGTTAAAGTTACAGGATATTTATTACCTGGTCCTCAGTGCAGCCCTTCAAGGGGTTCCTTTGATACCTGCTTCACCACTTTCTTGATGTCATCATATTTGGCAGGTTTCTCTAGGTGGCAGGTCAGATGCACAACAGATACACTGCGAATAGAAACACGGAAGGCCATGCCTGTAAGCCTCGCATTCAGCTCAGGTATGATCTTGCTTATGGCCTTAGCAGCACTAGTGAAAGCAGGGATGATATTCTGGACAGCACCATGCCCATCATGTCACAGTTTACCAGAGGGGCCATCTACTGTCTTCTGGGGAGGAGTAATGACATGGACTGCAGTCATGGGTCCTTCCACAATGCCAAAATTGTCATGAATGACCATGGCCAAGGGGGCCAAGCAGTTGGTAGTGTAAGAAGCATTACTGACAATCTTAAGGGTATTATCATATTTCTCATGGTTCACTCCCATCATGAATATTGGGGCATCAGCAGAAGGGGCAGAAATGATGAGCCATTTGGCTCCATCCTTCAAGTGAGCCCCAGCCTTTTCCATGATGGTAAAGACGTTAGTGGACTCTACAACATGCTCAGCTCCAGCATCTCCCCATTTAATATTGGTGGGGATCCTGCTCCTGGAAGATGGTAATGGCTTTTCCATTGATCACCAGCTTCCCATTCTCAGTCTTGACAGTGCTCTTGAACTTGCCATGGTGGAGTCTTATTGAAATATATAAACCATGTAGTTGAGGTCAATGAAGGGGTCATTGATGGCCACAATGTCTACTCCACTTAAGGTGAATGCAGCCCTGGTCACCAGGCATCAATATGGCAAAATCCATTGACTCCAACCTTTACCATCTTGTTTCAGGAATGCAACTACAGCAACAGGTCCTGGCACTGAGCTTGGGAAAAAAGCCGAAAACTCTTTTTTTTTTTTTTAAATAAATTTTTATCTTTTTTTTTTAACTTCATCTATATTTCCCAATATATCTATCTTCCTTTTACCTCCCAAAAAACCCACCAAGGCACAGCCCCCAGGGCTGGGATGGAGACCCTTGGCTCCTGTCCTCTCTCTTCTCAACCTCCCCTCCCATCTTCCTCCTTTCCTCTCCCTCCTCCTACCCCTATCCACTCCTCCTCCTCTTTTCCCCAAGTCTCAAGCTGCCCTTTATTTATGGCAGACAAACTGCTAATTCCCAGCCTGAGTGAGGTGGGCCCCCACCCTGTTGCCAAGAGAGGAGAGACTGTTTACAGGCCTCTGGTGGTTCTTGACTCCTTGGTGGCTTTGCTCACTGTGAAATGTTTATTCTCCAGGCCTTCTGCTAGCTGGTGGGTTTGGCAGAGCTGGGCCTGGGCTTCCTTCTGATGGGGACAGGCTGGACCAGGAGGACTTGTTTTCTTTCACTGAATCTCTGACTTGCTTTCCATCTCTGCTTCTGTCTCTCTATTTCTCCTTCACCCTCTTTCTGTGTCTCTCCCTGCCTCATCATCCTTATTTCTCTTCCTTCACTTCTTCCTTCCCTCTTTCTTTCTTTTCTTCCTTCTTTCCCTCCCTCTCTTCTTCCTTTCCTTCTTTCCCTTCCTCTTTCCTTCCTTTTTTCCCTCACTCCCTTTGTCCCTTCCTTCCTTCTAGCATTTTCACATGTAAAGGGAGTGGTAGAGGAGGAAGGAAAAGTAGTAGTCTCTTGCTCTGGTCCTGAAGGCAGGGCCTTCCCTACTGCTCTTTCCTCCCTTGCATGTTCTTTAACTAGGTTATAAGGGCCAGAGGATTGTTCAGTCATATATAAGCTGAAGAGCAATTGAAACCACTGGGCTGATGGTGCAGGGGACCTGCAGTGTCATTGAATGGAGAGACAAGAGAATTGGTTCCTAGTCCTTACCCTGACTGTAAGGGCAGGGGTGAGGTACCTGTGGGTTTGGGGTCACATGTGGCCCTCTAGGTCCTCAAGTGTGGCCCTTTGACTGTTTGGATTAGGGCTAAAAGGACCATAAAGTCAACCTGACCAACCCCTTCATCATTCAGATAAGGAAATAAGATCTAGAGAGGGAAAATGAACTTGCCCCAAATCATGCAGCTAATTCATAGCAGACTAGGATTCGGATTATCAATAGGAACTGTAGCTCTTTCCCTCCCAGCTTGATTTACTTATTTTTTTCTTTTGCTCATTAAACCCATTGCATCCTGGGCCTTCTCCAGTCATCCTGATGAATATCTGGTCACTGGATTCAGATGGCTCTGGAGGAGAAGTGAGGCTGGTGACCTGCACAGCCCTCCCTCACTCAAAACAAAGTCAAGTGCAAGTCATGTCATCATTTCTCTGATGGCATGGTCTTCTTTGGAAACAAAGGACAAACACAGACAAACAAGAATCATTCCTCTCAGTAAGGAGCAGAAAAAGGGGACTGAAGGAAGTCCAGCAAAACTAATCAACCACATCAAAAAGTCAAATATTCCATACCCACAGTCTCTACCTCTATACAGAAGAGAGCTAGGTACCTTCTCACATGTCTTCTTTGACACTACAGTTAGTTATTATAATGTCACAACATTTCATTTTAGCCAACAGTCAATCAATAAACACTTATTAAGTGCCTACTATGTGCCAGATATTGTGCTAAGTGCAGGGGATACAAAGAAAGACAAAAGATAGTCCCTGCCTGAGGAGCTCACAATTTGTTTTTGTTTTGTTGTTATCATCTGTAGTCTTTCTATATAATTGTTTTTCTGGTTCTGTTCCCTTCACTTTGTATCAGTTCACATAAATCTTCCTATGCCTCTCTGAATTCATCATATGCATCATTTCTTACCATGCAATTATACTCTTTTCATTTGCAACATTTCATTTAGTCATTCTCCAATAAATGGACATCCACTTTGTTTCTAATTCTTTGCTGTTACAAAAAGTGCTCATCCCAGCAGTTTACTTCTTTGCTACTTCATCTTACCGGATTGGTTGGTTCTTCCCAAATCTCCATTTGAGGAAAATGTCCAGACCATTCACATCTTCATTCCTCTTTGTCTCCACTCCCAACTCTCTAGGTCTTCTCCATCATGCCTCTGAAGGTAACTTCTCTCTCCCTGCCTACCCCCCTTTTCAATTTCCTTTTCTGTGTATTTTCTTCTATTACAATGTAAAGTCCTTGAGAATAGGGACTGTTTTTCTTTTTGCTTATATTTATGTTCTCTGCACTTAGCACAGTACATAAGTACTTAATAACAATGCATTTAATAGATGCTTTTTCTTTTTGTTGAATGAATATTTTATGTATGTGGGACTTTTCTTTCTGCCTCTGACCTCCTTTGGTTATGTGCTTAGCATAGGGATCTCTAGGTCAAAGTATATGGATATTTTAGTCACTTTTTTCCCATAAGGTCCTGGGTTCCTAAAGAACATGTCAGTCAAGCACAAGCCAAGTCAGGTCCTATCAAGCTGGAAAGACTTTAAATACAAGCCAGGGTGGACTATATGTCTGTTATTCAAGGACCAGGCTAAGTTCAGAAAAGCTCAACAATTTGTTGGCTACTGGGCAATGAATTTTTTCAGCTACAACAACTCATTGACACTACGTAGTAAGTGGAGAAGGTTACTCACTCCAGTGAAGTGTTGATTGACATCTGCTTTGTGCCCAAGTATTCAACAGTTATGTATACCAAACATTTAAGTCTACAGAACACTTATTTGACTATTAGAATATAAGTTCCCAAAGGGCAAATATTAGATTTTTTCTCAATCTTTATATCTCCCACAGAGAACCCAGTGCCTAGAACTTAATATTTTTGGAATTGTGTTGTCTCTCCCAAGGCTGCTGAGCAGAGGCCTGAGCACATGAGAGAAAGCAGCTATGGAATAGTGGACTGCTAGATTCAGAACTAGGAAGACACACTGTCTCAGACACTTACTAGCTATTTGACCCTGGGTAAATTACTTAACCCTTCTCAGCTTCAATTTCCCCATCTCTAAAATGGGAATGATAATGACATCTCACTGGGTTGTTTTGAGGTTTGAGATAATATATATTTTGCAAGTGTTAATGTGCTATTTAAACTCTAACTATGGCTATTAAGGTAAGTCTGGAGAAGAATAAGACTCAGTCCCTGCTCTCACAAAGCTTATAATTAAGGGATCATGTGCAAATAAATGTTATGAAGAGATCAGGAAAGGTCTTCTGTAAGAGCAACTCTGTAAGAGCTAAGATGTATTTTAAAGATGTGAAAGTCATTTGCATAGAGATGATAACTGAACCTATGAAAGTTGAAAGAAAGTTATTGTAGTGAGAGAGGAGGACCTAGGATAGATTTCTAGAGTGTCCCTACAGAAAGGAAATATTAATAATGATAGTTAGTATTTGTATGATTCTTTAAGGTTGGTTTTACAAATAAGATCTCATTTTATCCTCACAGCAGCCCTGTTATTATTATCCCTATTTCACAGATGAGAAAACTTACTTGACAGAGGTTAAATGACTTACCTAAGGTCATATAGCTAGTGTCTGAGGCAGGATTTGAACTCAAGTCTTTCTGACTCTGGACAGCTAAGTGGCTTAGTGGATAAAGCACTGAGCTTGGAATCAGGAAGGCTCATCTTTCTGAGTTCAATCCAGCCCCAGACTCTTATTAGCTGTGTGACTCTGAGCAAGTCACTTAACCCTGTTCCTCATGTGTAAAATGAGCTGGAGAAGGAAATAGCAAACCACTTCCAGAGAGTCAGACATGACTGCAAAATGACTTAAGAATAACTTCCTGACTCCAGGTCTATCATTCTTATTCACTGCTCTACCTAGTTACCTATAGAAGATGGACGACAGGACATGAATGATGATCCAGTAAAGGAAACTGAAAAACATCCGTCAGAAAGGTAAGAGGAGAATCATAAAAACCTATGGAGAGGTGGGGCAGCACAATAAGGATGCTGACTGAGAAAAGAAGAGGGGATTTAGAAGATCACTGGTACCTTGAAAAGAGAAGTTTCAGGAGTAAGGGGGAAGTGAGAAACAGAAACGAAGACAAGATATAGGATAAGTTTGAGGAGATGGAAGAAATAGCGAAATTAGAAGAAGGGGTGGATTTGGGGATTGAGGATATAATGAGTTTCCACTTGGATATGTTGTATATGCTACTGGCAGACCTTCCAAACATATTCAATTGAAGATATGGGACTAGAGCTCAGAGGAGTGATTCTTAGATCGAGTCATCTTCCTAAGAGTGATAATTGAAGCTTCATGAGTAGATGAGATCACTAAGGGATAATTTAAATAAAACAAAGATCAGGGACATAGCACAGGAACACTGTGCTTAGGAGGAGGACAGAGGACTATGGAGAGGTATCCCTTTGGGTTGGGAGAAGGAAGGTTTCATGGTGGAGTGAACTGGGTCATACACTTTTTCATATCCTTGATATGATCTAACATAGAGCTAGGTACTCAGTCACATGGTGACTGGTCAATGGATTGATAGTTGCTGTCCCAAGTATGAACCCTAGAGTCCTTTTCAGGCTGATGGCCATGAGCATTCCAGAATATCCTCTTCCAGACACCCAAACACAAGGTTGCCAGTATCATAATGGCCCCTTAAGAGTTTAAATTAAGAGTTCAAGGAGAACAGCAGTTTGGTGAGATGTTTATTTCCAAGAGCAGCAACTGATAGATAACTGAGGGCATGAACTCCAGATGGGGAACTGCCTGGAGTAAAGCCTGAGGCCCCCATAACCTCTCCCACCTCCAGCCCTGAAAGTTGGCTTCTGTAGGAATCAGATACCCTATGAAAGAGGGAGGGGACCAGGCACAGCTGAAGGTGGATAGGGACCAAGCACACGCAGGGGCCACTTGGGGATGGGTCTTCCAGAGCATGCAGCAGGCCTGGTTCAGGCTCCATACTGGATATCTGTGGCAATGGCCAAAAAGCCCTGAAGAAACAAAAGTTCTTTAGTCGTTGAAGTTCTAAGTGCTTCCAGATTCACCAGCCAATTTTCTGAGGGACACACAGGTCCTAGGCTAAGTTATACTGAAAGGGTTGAGTAGAAAACACCCTGGAAGAGGATCCGATTTAGAGTCAGAAGACCTGAGTTTGAATCCCTGTGAGATACTGGAGTCAGAAAATTGCTGCTGAGTTGTTTCAGTCGTATCCAACTTTCCATGATCCTGTTTTGGGGTTTTCTTGGCAAAGATATTGGAGTGGTTTGCCATCTCCAACTCTAGCTCATTTTACAGATGAGGAAACTGAGGCAAACAGGGTTAAGGGACTTGCCCACAGCCATACAGCCAGTTAGTGTCCAAGGCCAGATATGAACTCAGGTCCTCCTGACTCCAGGCCTAGCACTCCATCTACTGTGTCACCTAGCTGCCCTGGACCTGAATTCAAATCAGGCCTTAGTTACTAGTTGAGTGACCTTGGGCAAGCCATTTAACCCTGTTTGCCTCAGTTTCCTCATCTCTAAAATGAGCCAGAGAAGAAAATGGCAAACTACTGCAGTATCTTTGCCAAGAAAACCCCAAATGGACTCATGAAGAGCCAGACACGACAAATGACTGAACAACAACATGAGATTAGGCAAGCTATTTCCCCTCTTAGGGTCTCAGTTTCCTGAAGATTGGATGGATGCCTGTGTGACTTTGGGCTAGTGACCTAACCTCACAGAACCTCGGTTTCCTTTTCTGTAAAATCAAAGGGTTGAATGAGATGATCTCTAAGGGCTCTCCCAGCTCTAGCTCTCAGTAGGGTGGTCACAGTGCTACTCTGTGGTCATTCAAGGGAACAGCACTTTCCTTGGCTCTTCTTACCAGAAGCAGAAAATACCCTCGGGGAGTTGTAGCCTCCACCCTCTTCCCCCAGGGCTGGCTCTCTACAGCCGTACTAGGCAAGGACGAGGATGGGGGTGGGATCACCCAGCGTCCACTTGAAAATTTCCCATAGCAAGGAACTGCGTACTTCTTGTGCTAAGCATGCCATTAGAAGGGTTGCTTATTTATCAAGGTCTCCCTAGAGCTTGATGACAAGAATAGACCTCCTCTTGTTCCTAGAGGTCTCACTCTTGTTCTCTGTTCTTTCTGTATGGGAGAGCCAGAATGTGTGAGAGAGAAGAGAACCTCGTACTCCAAGCTGGCAGCATATCAAAGCTAGAAGGGAACTTTGGAATCAAACAGAGAATGTTACAACTGGAAGGGGTCTTTGAATGGTGAACGCGGAGTATCATCAGAACTGGAGAGACCTGAAAACAGCATTGGAGGGAGATTTAGAACAGAGGGCAAGGGTGCCAGAAGCCAAAGGGTACTTAGAGATGTGATCGAAACCTTCTCATTTCCCAGATGGGGAAAAGGAAGCCCAGAAAGGACAAGACACTTACCCCAAAACAGAAGAAGGGCTAGGCAAGAATGGGAGGCAGCAAATAAAGGGATCAGTTCTTTACTATACAGTGCACTGGAGACTGAAGAGGGAGGGGACATGGGGCAAGGGGATGGAGGAATACTGCTGAAAACCTAAGGGCAGGGGAGGTAGGAGATGATGAGGCAGTGCTCTGGGAACAAGTTGTTAGTCCCCATGATACAGGAATTGGGTTCCTATAAAGAAATTAAGACTACACCCACCTCTTGGATTTTGATGACTGTATCTTGAAAGCTGGTCTTGGGCAGAGTGGGCAGAGGGAAGCCTTCCTTGAGTTTTCCTGGGGAAAGGCTATGAGTTGAGTTCACCTCTCCATCCTCAACCCAGAGCCTGGCACCTAATTGATATATACTTGAGTTCTGCCACCTACCTATGGAGTTCCCAGCCCCAGTGGCTTCTCAGGGGGCTTCCCCTGGTATGAGGATACAAGGAGAAGGTTCTCTGTACTGAGAGAGCTATACTTCTAATCAGGTATATTTAGGGACTCTTATTTCCCCATCCAGCTTTCGTCCTCTCTCTTCTTTTGCTTAGTCTTCAGTGATCCTCCATCTCTCCATCCCTAATCTCCCTCCACTCCTGCTCCCTGGAAACCTCCTGCAAGAAAAGTGACCTGGGCAAAAATCCCAGTTCAGCCACTGAGCCACCAAGTTTCACCAAGCAAGTCACTTCTCTTTCCATCTCATCTGTAAAATGGAATTAATGATAAACTCTGACTGGCCTCCCTCCCAGGATTGCGAGGATGAGGACAGATGTGAAGATTTATTCCAGTCCCTTGCCTTTCTGTCTCCAGGGAATTTCAGATGTGGTTCGATATTATTTTTATTATTATTTACTAACATTTTCCTAGAAGGGGGGGAGAGGTTAGGGGTGGTGAAAACTCACGGTTGATCCTAGGCATTATGGCTGACTTCAGAGTGACATTCAGCAGAGTCTCCAATTTATCAACCTGGGGAGGAGATGGGAGAGGCCATAGGGGAGAAACCAAAGGATGGGATGAGAAGTGGAGGAGGACAGAGAGTAGAATGTAAGAGCAATGGGCTGGGCTTGTCAGTGGTCCCTTCCAGCTCTGACCTATGAGTCTAGGAAGAAGGGAGAAAGAGGGGAAAGCAGAGAAGCAGGAGAGGAAGGAAGGGGTTTAAGTGGGTCTTATAGGTCTTGCCATGTCCCTACCCTTAGCACACCAGGCCTCACACTGCCCCAGTTCCCTCCCTTCAGAAACATAATCTTTCCCTACTTGCCTGGGGAGAAATTGCCCAGAGAGGGTGGGATATGGGACAGTGTATGAGTGGCTGCTGGACCCTGAGAAATCAAGTGGAGTAACCATAGATCCTCATCCTGATTCTCTGACTCAGAGACATAGGGCACTTACCTGGAAGGGCCCCACTGCTGAATGAGCCAGGGTCAGGCTGAAGCTGTAGGAAGAGGGCATGGGTGAGAGCTGCCCTATATCCTAGATTTAAAGGGTTATGAGGGCCCCCTTGAGGGAAGGCAAGAGGGCAAGGGGGTAGGGTGGGTACCCTCTGCTTCCCAACCCCAAACCAACCTATTCTTTTCTCCCACCCTCCCCCCAAACCTGGAACCATCCCCTTCAAAAATGGGGGAAGCAACTAGAGATAGGGGAAGTAGAGAGGACTCACTTAGTCAGTTTCAGAGAGGCCCCAATATTCTTTCCAGAAGTAAAGATCTGGGCTGAGGCTTTGGTATCCTGGTAAGAAGAACCTATTTCAAAGCCTGGCCCCTCCCCAAGCATCCCTAGCCCCTGCCCCTTCCACCCCAGTCAAGTGGGTTCCACAGGGGCATGAACTCAGTGGAAATGGAGTTCCTCTAGAGCAGGGTTTCTTAATTTTTTCCTGTCACTGGACCCCTCTGACAATCTGGTGAAGGAAGACACTTAAAATGAAATATACAGGACTGATGTTTTGAAATACAGCTATCAATTTTTTTTTTTTAAAGTTCATGGAACTGAGGTTAAGAACCTCTACTCTAGGGATTTAGCCCAAACCAGGAATGGAGGATTGGCCTGGGGGCAAGACAGGAGAAACCAAATTCTTCCCTCCATTGACCCTCAGTTACAGCTAGGCCTTTCCAAACATTCTTCTCATCCCACAAGAAATTCCCTGCCCTCTCCTCTCTGCCTCTTCACAGATAACCAGACTTCAGGCCCCAGACTCCCATTCCACCTCATCCAGGAGGGAGGACCAGTCAAGGTCTCAGGAAGCTCTTTGCAGAGTTCCTATAGCTCTTATAGCCTGAACCTTTCTATGCCTCCTCTCTATTCTGCCTTGTTTTTGCCTCATTTCCTTTGTGTGAATCTTGTTGTCCCAATTAATCTGTGCTGTGGAAAATATCCTGGACAGAGAAATAGGGAGGCAGTATGATACACTGAAAAGAGTACTGGATCTGGATTCAAATCCTGTCCATACTAACTACTTGTGTATGACCATATACAAGTCACTTAAACCTCCTTGGGCCTCACTTTTCTTATCTGTAAAATGAAGGTGTTTGACCAGGTGATTTCCAAGGACCCTTTGAGATCACCGTCTGGTCTATGATCCATTGTAATGGGGAAAGCTGTATGTCACTTCCCCCTCTGGAAGTTTTTTCATCTGTAAAATCTGTAAAATGAGAAGATTGGACTAGATATTCTCTAAAACCCTTCTAGTTCTCACACTCTGTTGGACGTTCTAAGATCCTTGTTATCACTGACATTGCATGGTCAAAGTTCCCCCGAGTTCTAATGTTCTAAGGTATGTGGTGCTTTCTGTTTCTATATTCAGGCCCCCATTCTGATGTCAGCCAATAAATGTTTGTTAAGTCAATAGATAGCTTGTCTAGGTACACTGCGGGGGCTCAGAAAATCATAGTGGACAGGCATTGCTGCACTCCCTTCTGTGCAGAGCCTTCCACAATCTTGTCACTTGTCACTGGCAGAACATGGTCCTAGGGAAGGGAGTCTGGTCCTCTGGCCTGGATCTCCTGCAGCTAGGACTTAGGGCACAGAACAGTTCCCTAGGCTTGATATCTGACTTGAACCTCCAGGTTGCTACAGAGCACTGGTTCAGAGTCTGGGAGTTAACCGGGGTAAGGGAGCGCCAGCCCTTGGTACCCATGAGCCCAAAGCAGGGACCATAACTCAAAGAGTAATCTAAAGCCTGCCTAAGCAGAGAATGAAACCAATACTTGGGGTCAATTTGTAAAAGGGAGGCCATGCCTAGAGAGGGTGGAGCTGCCCACTCACAGCATGCAGTAGGAAGACTGGTACAGGTGAGGTTCCATTGGGCAGAACAAAGGCCTGCACTGCCCCAGGCAACAGAAGCTGCAAAGTGGCTGGCTGAGTTTGGAGGCTGGGGGGAAGTCGAGCGAAGATCTGCAGGGCCATAGGTGTATCCGGGAATCTCCTCTGGAGCTGGAGCAGGGGTACAGAGATGGAAGAAGGGAGATAAGCAGGTTAATAAATTTTGACATTTAGAAAGACACACAGGAAGGGAGGTCATAGTGACCCTTTCCTTCCCCTTCTACACTGTCTGGGGGTGGGGGTAGGGGAATGGGAGCTGAATGGGGAATTATCAGACTAGGTCCCAGAAGGGTAGGAAGTCATTGGTGGGGAGTGGGGGGTGGGACAGCCCTTACAGGTCAAGTTTGTCTTTGGTGCCCCCAATCTTCCCACTCCTGGCCCAGGAGGAGTGAATGAACCTCCTGGGGTTCACATAGGGGCACATGGTCCTCAAGGTGCTGCTCTTAACCTCATCTTGGTTGGGAAAGCTCTAAACTCACTTCCAATCTCAGCTCCACTTCTTACTGGCTGTGTGACCTTGGGCAAATAACTTCACCTCCCTAGACCTCAGTTTCCTCATTTGTAAAATGAAGGGGTCAGACTAGATGATTTTTAGGTCCCTTCTAGCTCTAAATTTTGTGATGCTATGATCCAAAAGCATAAAGCTCTAATAGTTGGAGCCTGAGATTTGACTTCAGGGAAGCACTTTCCAGAGTCCCTTAAACAGTGTCAGGTAAATTCCTCCCTCTGGCTTCACTTAAAGACATTGTGGAATAGATACAGATCTGGACTTGGTGTCAGGAAGACCTGAATTCTAATCCCACCTCTGACACTAGCTTTGAAACCTTGGGTAAATTCTTTGGCTTGAGTCTCAGTTTACTCATCTGTAAAATGGCAATGCTAATAATGTTTATAATACCTACATCACAAGACTGTTATGAGGTTCAAATGTCATAACTCTTCTAAATGGTTTACATACCATTTGAATGTCATTGTTAGGCTAGGGGTGGGGCATTGCTTTATTCTGGTCACCTGCAGGTCCTGCCAGGGCAAGGGGTTCTTTCCTTCCCTTGGTTGTGGCCTTTTGATTGAGTCCAAGTTTTTACAGAACAAATCCTTTTATTAAAGGGATTTGTTCTGTGAAGTTTGGATTCAGTCAAAGGGCTGCACTGAGAACCTAGAGGGTCACATGAGATAGATATTATGATTGTCCTCATTACATATAAGAAAACTGAGGTACAGAGAGGTTAATTGACTTGCCTAGGGTCATACAGCTAGTCCAGGGCCTGGCGTTCAAACCTCATGGAATTGTGAGGCACAAATGAGATTGTATACATAAAGTGTAAACCTTAAAGCACTCCATACATGTGAACTATTAATATCTCAGATAATTAATTACTCAGATACTCAAATACTCAAATGGAACAGAGAGATTTGAGAGTTCTCTCCAACTTATCACATCCCATACATTCCTGCCCAGGCTGTACGACTCTTGTCCATGCCTCCCAAAGGTCTGCCATAAGGGGCTCCACCCAATGTGTCAGAGGCCTTCCTCTATTTCTCCTGACACATGCCTCCCTGTTGCACTATTATTCTATGGGATGCCCATTTGTAATATTTATGTAAATTATCAAAATTTTATACAAATTTTATACAAAAATTTTGAAATAATGCAGGATAAATTGGAGATAATCATAGAGGAAATGTGCTAAGATTAAGGAAGATAAGAAAAGTCTTCTTGAAAATGAGATTTTTTTAGCTGTGGCTTGAGGGGTAGAACAGACATACAGGCCAATTTTAGTGGCAAATATATATTACTGTTGACAGCTAGGTGGTACAGTGGATGGAGTACCAAGCCTGAAGTCAGAAAGACCTGAGCTCAAACCCAGTCTCAAACATTTACTAGCCATGTCACTCTGGACAAATAATTTAACCCTGTTTGCCTCAGTTCTTTATCTGTAAAATGAGTTAGAGAAGGAAATGACAAGCCATTCCAATATCTCTGCCAAGAAAACCTCAAATGTGGTCACGAAGAGATGGACACAACTGAAGCAAATGAATAACCTCTATTAGTACAGATGAATTATTAAAAAATTTATAATCTTGACTCATGGGGACAGTGGAAAGATGACTTTACTAGGAGCCAAGAGACCCAGGCCCTACTAACACACTGACTTACTGTGTGTAGCATCTCCAAGTTGACAAGGACCTTGGAGGCCATGTAGCCTCCTTGAACAAGAATCCCCTTTATAGCACACCTGAGTGGTCATCCAGACTCTGCTTGAAGAGAAAACCCATGATCTCCTGAGGCAGCCCATTTCAATTCTGAGTAATTCTGAATAGCTGTAATTGATAGGAAATTTTCCACTTCTTCCATGGAAGAGAAATCTGCCTCTCTATAACAATCTCTTTCCCTTTCTTCACCCCTCCACCCCCAACAAACAACAGATCTAACCACTATTCCTCTTTAAAGACCTTTAAGAATCATCTACACTTCTATATATTACTAACAAAGTTCAGCAAAAAGATTTAGAAAAGAGAAATTCCATTTGAAATAACTGGAGCTAATATAAAATACTTGAGAGGTTACCTGTCAAGACAAACCTAGGAACTAAATGAAGACAATTACAAAACACTTTAATGTTAGATCTAAATAACTGAGAATATTATTGCTCATGGGTGGGCAGAGCCAATACAATAAAAATTACAATCCTACCTACATTAATTTACTTACTCAGTGCCATACCAACCAAACTCCCAAAAAATTATTTTAAAGAGCTAGAAAGAATAATAAAATTCATTTGGAAGAACAAAATAGAAAGGAATTAATGAAAAAACATGTGAAGGAAGGTGGCTTATACCAGATCTCAAACTGTATTATAAAGTGGCAATAATCAAAACAATCTAGTACTGGCTAAGAAATAGAGTGGTAGGTCAGTAAATAGACACACAATACACAGTATGGTAATCTAGTGTTTGATAAACCCAGAGCTTTTGGGATAAGAACATACTATTTGACAAAAATTTCTGGGAAAACTGGAAAGCAATTTGGCAGAAACTAGGCATAGATCAATATCTCACACCATATGCCAAGATAAGGTCAAAATGAGGACATGATTTGGACATAAAGAGTGATATCATAAAAAAATTAGGAGAGTATGGAAAAAATATACCTATCAGATCTATGGATAAGGGAAGAATTTATGACCAAATAAGAGATAAAGAGAACAAACAAAACCAGTGCTGACAAGATTAGAAGAAAAGCAGAAAATTGGGAGGAAAATATTTTTTATACATTTTTCTGATAAAGGCTTCATTTCTCAAATATATAGAGAACTGGGTCAAATTTATAAGAATCTGTGTCATTCCCCAATTGATAAGTGGCCAAAGAATATGAATAGGCAATTTTCAGAAGAAAAAAAATCAGTTATCTATAGCCATATGAAAAATGCTCTAAATCACTATTGATTAGAGAAATAGAAATTAAAACAGCTCTGAGGTACCACCTCATACCTATCAGATTGGCTAATATGGCAGAAAAGGAAAATGACCAACATTGGCGAGGATCTGGAAATACTGGAAAACATTGTTGATAAAATTATGAACCACTTCAACCATTCTGGAGAGGAATCTGGAACTATACCCAAAAGGTTCTAAAACTTTGACCCAGGAATTGCACTACTAGAGCTATATCCCAAAGAGAATTTTTAAAAAAGGGAAAAGGACCTATATATGCAAAAATATTTATAGCAGCTCTTTTTGTGATGGTAAAGAACTAGAAATTGAAAGGATGCCCATCAATCAGAGAATGGCTGAACAAGTTGTGGAATATGATTGTGATGAAGCACTATTGTGCTATAAGAAATAACAAGCAGGATGCTTTCAGAAAAATATAGGAAGACTTATATGAAGTGCTGCAAAGTGAAGTAGTTCCAGATCATTGTACCTAGTAATAGCAATATTCTATGATGACCAACTGTGAGTAGCTATTTCCAGCAATGCAATGATCCAAGATAATTCTGAAGGATTTTTGATGAAAAATGCTATCCACATCCAGAAAAAGAACTGATGGAGTCTGAACACAGATCAAAGAATACTTTTTCCTTTTTTTTTTAAATTTTTTTTATTTTTCTTGGGGTTTTTTGTCTGTTTGTTTTTTTTTTACAGCATGCCTAATATGGAAATATGTTTTGCATGACTGTGCACATATAACCTTTCTCAAATTGCTTGCCTTCTCAAGGAGGGGGCAGGGAGGGAGGGAGAGAACTTAGAATTTAGATTTTTTTTTTAAAAGCATGTTATTTTTTTTACATGTAATTGAGAAAAATAGGAAGGAAACAGTAATAAAAGAATAAAGATGGAAAAAAAGGATATATAATGCGTTCTGTTTTGGACATGCTGAGCTTCATATGGCAATGGAATATCTGAGAGAGAATAAACTTAATTCTCCAGAAGTATTGAGCTAAATTACTTTAATTGCTAAACTATACATTGTTTTAAAATTAAATAGCCTTGAAATTAAAAAAAAATAAAGCCCTTCAAACACCTGAAGCCAGTTTTCATATTCCCTAAAATTCTCTCTCTCAGGTCCCAGTTCCCTCAACCAAACCTTATATGGCATGATTCTCAAACCTTGGACAAGTTAGTTCCTTTCTCTGAACTTCAGTTTCCTTCTCTGTCAAATAAAGGGAAGTGTGTGATTAGCAAAGAGTACCCTAGACAGGAAAAACAGGGTTCAAGACTGGTTCTGACACTTACTATTTGACTTCAGGGAATTCCAGGACCTCAGTTTCCTCTTTTAAAAAAGAGGTGGTAGGAGAAGATGGTCTCTAAAGTTCCTTTCACTTCTGTCTTTTAAAGTCTTTTATGACTTGACCTTTTTCCTATCTATTCTTTCTATACTTTACTCTTTCTCATATATTTTTCAATCCAGTGATACTGGCCTTACTGAGTCCCTTAAACAAGATATTCCATCTCCCTCCTCTGGGAATTTCCATTACCCATCATCCACGGCTCCCTCCTCATCTCCCTCCTCATCTCTACCTCCTCGCTTCCTTGGCTTCCTTCAAGTTCCAGTTAAAATCTCACCTTCTGCAAGAAGCCTTTCCTTATCTTTCTTAATCTTAGCACCTTTCTGCTGTAATTATCTACAGTTTATCCAGTATTATATATCTTGTTTGTATATTTTTAAATTTTATTTTATTCTGAACTTAAGAAATAAACAAGCATTTCAATAACATAGATGATTGTACATGAAACTACAATCTATTATGTACAACCTGCTGTTCCTTTTAAATATATAATCAAGTTATCATGTCATTTTCTTTTTCTTCTTCTTGTTCCCTACCCCATCCCCACTCTAGAGATGGCTACCATTAGACACAAATATGTATGTATATATGTATATATATATATGTAAAACCATTCTATACATACTTCTATTTATCAGTTTGTGCTTATAAATTGTTATTGGTATATTTTCTCCCCCATTAGACTGTGAGCTCTTGAGAGCAGGAAAAGTTTTTCCCCCTTTCTTTATTTCCCATTAAGTGCTTACTATGTGCCAGGTACAGTACTTGGTTTTTCCTGTCTGCATCACAACAAAACAAAACAGGATTTTTGGGAGAATTAACAGAGAATTGTGTATGTGGTACAGACTTACATATTTGGACCTAAGTGAGACTACAGAGAGCAAGCGGATGTGGGCAGGCAGTTTCCAGCCTGAAAGGCAAAATTGATGACCCTTACCTCAGGCACAAAGCCTTTGAAGATCTTGGTGTTGATATGTATGGGAAACTTCTTGGATATCTGGAATGACAGAGGAAGGTCCCCTGTTCAGCCTTACCCAGCCCTCCCCTTTCACAAGCAAGGCAACCCTCTAGCCTTCTGAGCCCAGGGTTAGCTAGATGCCATTTAGATTCCCTTAACCTCTCCTGTCTTCTTTCAAGTCCCAGTTAGAGTCCCACCTTCTGCAAGAAACCTGTCCCAGTCCTCCTTAATCTTGGAGCCTTCCCTCAGAAACCACCCCCAGTTTATCCTGTACGTCTCCTGTTTGTCTATAGTGGTTCTCATCCTTGGACTACAAGCTCCTTCCTGATGCCATGGCCCTCTTGGAGAATGAAGGGTAAACGACCACCACCTTGAGGGCAGAGACCGGTTTTCTTTGTATCGCCAGCGCTTAGCTCTGTGTCTGGCATATAGAAGACCCTCAATAAATGTTGACTGTTACTGTCTGCCTGTTTCCTTCTCCAGTCTTGGCCCTCACCTTACTTGGCTGTCACTCATCCGCCTATTACAGCCTGGTCCTGCCTCCAGTCTTAGCCCCGCCCTCAGTTGGCTGGCATTTATTTTCTTCTAGCCTCACTCCTTGGTCCCACCCCTCTTCCCAGTCCTAGCTCCAGTACCAGTAAGATGCTGCTCTGGCTCTACCCCCAGACCCTATGTGTCACTCATGTTCTTCTCAATAATCCTTAGCTCCACCCCCCAGCTCTTCTAGCTGCCATGCAAGCCTCTCTAGCCCCTCCTCTCCTGGCTCTGCCCCGCCCCATGCATTCAGGCCCCGCCCCTTGCACCAGGCTCCGCCCCCTTACCGTGCTATCCGTGACGTTCCAGGACAAGGCTCCTGCCCTATAGTATACGGAGGCAGCTGAATTGGCCACAAAGTCCGAGACACCCAAGAGCAGCATGCGGTCGTTCTGTTCCCAGAGCGAGAATGGAGTAGGGGGTACTAGGGCTTCTCTGTGGCCGTCCCGGCTGTAAAATTCACCCTGGGGTGGGAGAGAGTTATGGGGAGGAGAAAGGAAGGACAGGACAGGGAAACTGAGTCAGGAACCCTCAAAGTGCCCAATCAAGCCCTCTTCGAGGACGGTCTAGTCCCAGATGGGCCATTCTTTTGCTGTGTGTCTTCTTTCTTGGCATCATTTTTCTTCTCAATAAAATAATGCTAATTATCCCTGACCTTGCAATCATGAAACCCAAACAGCATTAACAGATGGAGAAAATGCAAAGTGCTTAAGATTCATAGACTCTTGGAGCTGGAAGGGACCAGAGCAGGCACCAAATCCCACCCCTATCACCCACCCCACGCAGAAATCTCTACAAGCTTTCTTGATTGTGGGTCATTCAGCCTTTGCTTGGACAGTGCATAAGGGGTTAATAGTTAATAGAATTCTGCAATGTTAGATCTGGGAGAGACCTTAGGACATAGAATATAGAAGACCAGAGCTGAAAGGGACTTTAATCCAGCCCCCTTATTTTATAGTTAATAAAACTAGGGTCTTAGAGTACTTAAGTCAACTAAAGCAAGTATTCATGTGCTTTTTGATGGTGTGATAAAAGGCCTCCTTGGGAAAAGAACGCTCAGAAGAGAAACAAATGGCCAAGGAGACCCAGATATACCACAGATCTGCTGTGGGACCTTGCCTTAGTCCCTTGGTTCTGTCTGGCTTCTCATCTGCAAAATGGGAATGACAATTTCCTTGGACTCTCAGAGAAAGGGTGTAGGGAAGCGTGATGCTTAGCAGGAAGGGAATGAGGAGGAAGAAAAAAAACCAAGGGTTGGGAGGAGGGAGGAAGATGTTAATGATCAACTGAAGATGGGGAGAGTGAGGAAGGGGAGGCAGAAGGAGGATGGAGAAGGATGAAAAGAATGAGGAGGATGTAGGAAGGAAAGATAGCAAGGAGTATGAGAAGGGAAATTACCTTAAGGTCCACTTCAATGCTTTGCTCTGTAATCAGGGGTGCTGCCACCAGAGAATAGTTCAAGTCTGCAATGGAGCTTATGTGGCTGGATTCTGGGGACCAGAGCAATAAGAGCTACTTGTCCTCAGAGGGAGCGCCTGTGAGCCCAGACCCCAACCCACCTTAGGACTTCCACACAGCTCATGTCTCCCTCCCAGATCCAGGCTCTTGGTGTCACCTCCTGACCTGGGATGGTCTGTAATATTCGTTCTAGAGCTTGTACTGCATTCTGGATCTTTTCACAAACCTGGACAAGGAGAAAGGTCCAGAGAGTCAGGGAATAGGGGCATCTTAAGGAGGGTGACTGTGAAGTAGTTTCACTGACTCCACCCCTCCCTGGCATCAGTCTGTGCCAGGATACCATTCTGTCTCCTTGCTCTGATCCCTCCTGTCCCCAGAATACCATCTCCAGAGCTCTGAGCCATGAGTTTTTCCATTCAGTCTTTTCTTCCATACATCATCTCCCTTGTCTGGGGTGGGAGATTGGAGGGAGGGGGGGTGGTTGAGAGGGATGGGAGAGAGTAGTGGGGAGGCTTCCACATGTGATCACTGGGGAGGGAGAGGGTGTGGCCTGACTGTTTGTCAAGGAATAATAATAAATATATATAATATAATATACAATAAAAATAAAAGCGCAATATAATAAACATAAATGAATATTACTCTCTTGCCTTAACAAAATACTTTATATACTTTGTCTTATTTGATCTTCCCTTCTGTCTCCATCTCTCTGCCTTTCTGTGCCTTCTCTATCTGTTTGTCTATGTCTGTGTCTCTGTCTCCCTCCTCCTCCTCACCCCCCTCCTCCATCTTCTTCTTTTCTCTCTCTCTCTCTCTGGCTGTCTGTGTCCGCTCTCTTTCTGTGTGTCTCCCTCTGTCTCTGTCTCTGTGTATTCCTGGGTATATGCTATGTGGTTACTTCTATGTAACCATATAGCAGTCTCTTCTCTAGCCTCCCTACCTCTTCCAGAAAGTAAGTGCCAAGAGGCCAAGGGCTGTTGCCTTTTTTGTCTCCATCTCCCCATTTGCCCAGCACAGGACTTTGCTGAACGAATGTTTGTTCAATTGAATTGTTGATTTTATAAAGGCAGACACAGGCCCAGGGAGGTTAAGTGATTTGACCAAGAGTACCAATTATTAATTGACAAAACTAGCCTTTGTACTGACTGTCTTTCCTTGGGGGTAACAAGAACAAAAGATATTTCTGAGGCATACTCAGGGTGTCTGGGTAGATTCTGAGTTTCAGCACCAACCATCCAGTATGCCAAAAGCCCCAGAACCTGGCTCATGATCCGTGCTGTTAGTGTCATGATATCAAGGACCTCACAATACTGACATAACAAGCCATTGATATGTATATTAGAATGCCCTCTGGTTGTTAGAGGGATGAGGAGCTCAGAGGTGGGAGGGCCTAGAGCTAAGAGGGAGTCTGAAGGGGCTGGGTGAGGCTTGGGAGATGGAACAGGGTTTAGAGAGGGGACAGGATTGAAAAGGGAGGAAAAAGAAGGGGGCACCTAGATGAGGAGAAAACAAAAAGGGGGCAGAGGTCTAGAGATGAGAGGGGAAAGAGGGCGGGTGGTTGAAGGGGTGGGGAGGAGGAAGAGCTTGGGATGGTTATTGTTGTGGGGTAGGGACCTAGGAAGTAGAACCTCACCTTGCTGTTCAATTCCCGCTGAATGGGATCCTCCAGGGCTCCAGTGAAGATGTTATAGAGCCAGCTAGGGGAGGGAGGACAGGGATGTGTGAGTCTGACACCCTCTCTCTGCCCTGAGACAGCCCCCCAACATTGTCCTTACCTGGCTCCTCCATGGAAGGTGACATCCAAGTGCCCAATGTGGCAGCTACAGCCTGCAGGGCTCACGGACAGACGGCCAGCGCCATCCCAGCCCACCTCTATTAGCATGGTCAACATCATGTCCCCCACACTCAGTTTGAAGGTTCCGCTGTCATGTCTGTAGAGTGGATGGTACGGGAGAGGGCAAGGAGGCCACCCATAGGTACAAATAGTTTGGGAGCAGTACCACCCATGGCCACCAGAGAGCAGCAGCTGCCCACTGAGTCAGCTAACTAATGGCTTTCACCCAATTTTGGGGTGGCCAGATTCTCACAGGAACCACTCTGCAGGATCTCTGGCCAGACTGTGTTGTAGCAACCCTCACTGATAACTGGAGTGCCCAGAGAGGGCTTCCATTAAGACGTGGTGAAGCATGAGCTGGACCTCGAAGGCTGGACTGAATTTGGCCAAAGCTAGTAAAAAGTCATTTAAAACACTCATGTTTGACGGTCCTCTGGCCTTTCTTTGTAAAGTGATGGGACTGAATCAGAGGATTTCTAATGTCTTCCAGCTCTTAATCCTATGAAACTGTGAACCCAGCTCCAGAGCCCTACAGAGAATGTAGAAGCAGGGGATACCTTCAAAAGGCTGGGCTTGGGAAGTTTAGGAATTTGAGGTCCCAGGGCACAAGAAGGGCACAGAATACCTGTGTTAAAATATTGGATCCACTTATTTAAGGTGTGACCTTAGTAATGTCTCTCCTCCTTAGGCCTCTATTACCTCACCTGCTCATCTCTTAAATGGGGGGGCAGGGGATTGGAAAAGATGGTTCTTAGTCCACAGTATTAAAAGTCTCTGTTCTTTGAGGATCTGGAAGGCTCTGATGGGGAAGTTAGGCATGTGTCTGTTATCAGGAAAAGGAGGGACCCAAGGATCAAAGTGGGAGGGGGGATTGGGGTGGCTTAGCTGTGCCTTTCCAACATCCCTCCAAAATCCTTACATTAAGGATACCTTCACAGACCAGTGACCGTTGACTTGGGCCTCCGAAGGTCCCATGGACAGTTTGATCCTGGAGCTGGGAACAAATGCAACCAAAGACTCCCCCAAATTTATAGTCTTTACCTGGAACCTGTAGGAAAGTACCAAGTGAAGCTCACTTTCTCGGCCCAGCCACCCTCAAGGGTCTCCCCGTTACCCAGCCCCCATTATTTCCAAGTTGGAAGTCTCCTCAAACACTAACAGACCCCTGCTTGAGACAATCCCTGGGGAGAGAGTTTGAGGCCATTAAGTATCCTGAGCTGTTATGGAACAAGGAAAATCGAAAGAGTGCTTAGACTAGGGAACATAGAATATTGGAACTAGAAGGAACTCTAGAGATTATCTAAGCCAAACTCCCATTTCATAGTTGAGGAAACCGAGACCCAGAGAGAGGAAGGGATATAAAGCTAGTTAATGGCACTTTATATGCCACATAATGGAGTATAATCCAGGTGTCTTGGTAGGGGAAGAGGAATGGGGAAGAAGCAGTTATATAATGCCTACTATGTACCAGGTACTGTTCTAAGCACTTCACAAATATTATCTCATTTAATTTTGACACCTAAGACTTGGAGATTTCAAAATCCTATTCTTGGTGTAGTAGAAAGCTTGCTTTCTTGCTTTCTGATGACCTCAGTTTCCTCATTTGTAAAATGAAGGGGGGAAGAAGAATTAGACTAGAAGGTAATAACTCCTCTTTATATGGTACTTTAAGGTCTGCAAAGCACTCTCTTCCCAATAACCCTAGGGAGCACTTATCTTGTTATGGTTATTTTACAGATAAGAAAACTGAGGCTCTGAGAGGTTACGTAACTTGCCCCTGTTCACACAAATAAGTGTAGGAGGCTGGTGTCCCCAACTCTAATTTCAGCAGTTTCCTGTTCACACCACTTGTCTGAACTTGTCTGTTCAAACATTTCTTCCAGCTGGGACATTTTCTGAGTCTGTAATGAAAGCCTGAGTTGGAGGGGTTTGGGAGGGAAGTAGGAGGTGGGGGGAAGCAAGGTAACTGAGAGCAAAATCAGAGGTCCATGGAGGGATCTGAGTGGAGTGAAGGAGAGGGCTGGAGGTCAGGAGGGAAGGGCGTCACCTGGTGGGCTGAGGTGATGGGAAGACCCTTGATTTTCATCTCTCTTACCCTGTCATTGCGTACTCCACGTGGCCCACCAGGGGGATTGAATAGGAGCCCCGGAAGTCTGGGATGGGCAGCTGCAGTAGAGCAGACGTCAGAAACTCCATCCCAACCTGCTTCCCTGCAACAAAGAACAACAGGACCATCACCTCTACTTCCCCTCCCCAGCACCACAACCTCCGCACCCATTATGGAGCACTAACCATAATCCAGGCCCTTCTGGGTGATCTTCATCTTTATTCCAGGAGTTCTTGCCTCCATTCCTACCCCCAACAACACCACTAGGAACCACAGCATCTTAAGGTTTCTCCAGGCCCTGAGGAGGGAAGGGTTGAACATGAGCAAATGGGGTGGGATGACTTCTTTTCTCTCCATCTGTCAGTTAATCAACAAACATTGATGTATTTTGTGAAGTGACCCTGGGCTCTCAAAGTTGTCAGTAGAGTGAGACCTTTGGTAGATCCCACCAAGCTGGAAAGCTGTTGCGCATAGCCCAGCAATGGGCTGTCACATGGCTAGCCTAGCTGAGTACAGAGTCATAATTGGATATAGGAAGCATGTCCTTCCATTGATGGAAGAGAGCAGGACACTGTCCTAAGATGGACAGGGAAAGAAATAAGATGTGAGCTGGGTCTTGAAGGGTGGGAGGGATTTGGTGAGGAAAGAAAAGCATTTCTAGGCTGAGGGGTACAGCCTGAACAAAGACTGGAGGTGGGAAAATGCAAGAAATGTTCAGGGACATCCCCACCCCCCAGACTGACAGGTCCACAGTCCTTCACATATACTCTGTTTTGTAACCCCCTTTTAGAGTGAACCTATTATCCAAAGTCCTTTATGCCTTACCTTTTTAGCTATGTTTCCCATCATTCCCTTCATATGCTTCAGTCAAATTGGACTGCTTTGTCCCCTGTTCTCATCCATCTCTCCCTTGTCCTTACCCGCACCTGACTTCTACCCCAGTTCTATTCTATATTTCTCTTGAAAACTCTCCCCTTCCTTTAATCCATCAATTACTCAATCAAAAAGCATTTATTAAGTACCTACTATGTGTCAGCCTCTATACTAGGATCTAGAGATAAAAAGACAGTCTCAGTTCTCAGGGAGCATGAGTTCTACTGAGTGGGATGAGGGGTGGAAAGCTCTCACCCTAGGTTCACAGATACAAATGGTCCATCCTTCCTTAATTTTTTTATTCAAACATCTCTGCTTGACTTCTTTTTTTTTATTCTAACTCATTCAATGTTCATCTATGTACATGCCTAGCTGGATCAAAGTCCTCACCTTGGATTCCAAAGAGCTGAGAGGCCTAGTTGCACTTCTTTTACTTATTTTCTAGTGACCTTAAGAAAGTCATTTCTCTTCCTGAGCTTCAGTTTTCTCATCTATAAAATGAGGATAACAATCTGTGGACTCTCTCCCTCACAGATTTCTTCTGTAAGGAAAGTACTTTGTAAAATCTTAAAGACCTTGTTATTGTGCAGAAATGAGAGCTGTTATGACCCAGGGCATGGTTTGTGTAACACTATTCAAGGAGATACCTTTGTGTCTACTGTAGTTCCATGCACAGGGCCCTCACACAGAAAGTGCTTAATAAATGCTTATTGAATTTGGTTGAAGTCTTTTTCTCTCTGAGCATTGAATGTTGTGTCTCCACCTTCACCAACATTCATTGACAGTGCAGGTATGAGAGTGCTTTGAAGTCCTTCACAGGGCCCTCTGCCTGTGTCTGGGTCATGCCCTGGGGGGAACTTAGACCAGACTCTACCCCTAGGATTAATCTCTGCCAGCCCAGCACAAAGAGGATTCCAGGAAGAAGACTGAGCTAAACGGTCAAGTATTAAACCACTTATAGAATTCCCTTCCTATCCAAACTACCCATGAGGATCCCAAAGCACTTTTCCTGCTTCTATTTGGCTGAGTGTAGCTTTCTCTCCCCAACCTTGGCTAGCTTTCTACTTCCCACCCACCATCTGCTATTGGTTGCAGCTTGACCTTGATCAGGAAGGCATTGCTGCCCTCTCTCCCCACCCTTCACCCTTCACAGACAGATACACACATACCCAGACATACCCACAAGAGGCCCCAGCCCTGGCCCCTGGGCTCAGCTGGAGTTTCCCCTTCTCCTTACCGTAGGCTGTTTCAGAGAGGGAGCAGGAGTCTGTTCTCTCACTCTTGGGTTATATAGAGTAATGCTGAGGAAGGGGAAGTAGAGGAATGGTCTGTAAAGATAGGAAGTAATAATGGGGAAGTGAAAGAGAGGCTGAGCTAAAGAAAAGTGAGGAGAGTGAGCTGGATATATGAGTGAACTTTAGCTCTGGCCCCTCCAGGTAAATCAGTCTTCCAATAAAGGTCTTCCTAATGTCATTCTCTGCCCTCTTCAATCTGTCCATCACATGTTGCTAGATTGTTCCTTAGTTGCTGGTCTGGTCATATCGCTCAACACAAAATCCTTCATTGACTTTATTATTGCCTAACAAGTAAAGTTCAAGCTTTACTTTTCTTGGCATTCAATGCCTTCTACAATCTGGCACTTCTCTGTTGTTCCAGTCTTTATTATCTCTTGTGATTTCTTTCCACTATTTCAGCATTCCAACAACTGTGCACCTGGAGCATATCATACTTCCTACCACCTCCTATGTCTGGAATGTTCTTCCTTCCTGTTCTCATCTCATCCTTTACAGCCCAGCTCAATGTTACCTTCTCCAGAAAGCTTTCTCTGACCCAATACTTCCCAAAGTCCCACGGTAACAATCTTTCTCTTTCAACCTCAAATAACACTTTTCTTTGCCTCTCTCTTACTGAGTGTAAAGCATTGTTCTAGGCCCTTAGGATACAAAAATAAAAATGAAATGGCCCCTGTCCTTAGAGTGCTTCTCTTCTGGTGGGGAGACAGTACCCAAAGACAATGAGGAAACAGAATATTTAAGGACATAGAGGATAAGCACCGACCTGGGATGAATCACAGAAAATGCACATGATGTTTCAGATGGGTGGAGATGAAGAAGCAGTCGGTGGTTCCAGGCATGGGTGTTGGGAGAGTGGTGGTGGTGGTAGTGGTGGTGGTGGTGTAGGTATAGGGCTGATTGGAGAGACAGCTTGTGGGAAGTCATGGAGGCTGGAGATGAAATGCTAAGAATGAGGAACAGAAGAGTAGTCCATCTTAGCTGGAATGGGGAATAATATGAACCAAGTCAAGAAAAATACGTAAGGCAGGTAGGTAGAAAGTCAGGAAAGTTGATGGAGGGCCTGAGGTGTCAGAGTGAGTAATCTTATTTTGTCCTAGAGGCAATGAGGAGCCACTAAGGGTTTTTGAGCAGGAAAACGATATGATCAGACTTGTTTGGAGACTTCCAAACCAACCGGGAGATATAATAACAGTTGGCATATTAGTTCATTGGATTTTCACAACAAGCCTATGGGACAGCTACTGCAGATACCAGTAGTCAAGGATGCTACTACACATTCCCATTTTACACATAAGAAAGTAGAGGCTCAGGGTAACTCTCACAGGCTCACATTGCTAACAGCAGGAATGAACCTATGGCTTTCTTGTCTTTAAGATCAGCATATTTTCTATTATGCCTACTGCCATACTGGCATTATCTTGGTCTAAAGCAAAAAGTAATGAGGTAATGAACTAGGTAAGAGGCTGTGGGCTTGGAGAGAAGGGAACAGATGCAAAAATTATTGTGGAAGTAGAATTAACAGAATTTGTTAACTGATTGGAAATGGGTGATGAGGGAAAGGGGAAAGTCAAGGATATGGTACCTTCAACAGAAATGGGAAAGTTTAGAAGAGAAGTGAGTTTAGAGGTGATGGAAGGGGAGGGGAAAGATGAGGGGGTAGTTGAGGCCAGTTTCATTCACTGGGTAATATTGCTGTTATACCTCTCTGTATTGGGGGCTTATGAAGCCTTTACTAGACTGTGAACTTGGTGATAGCAAGGACCGTGTCTCTCCCTTTGCATCTATCATGGTTTTCATGAAGTACAGAGATTCATAAATTAGTTCTCCCTGACCTGCTTTCTAGGTCAGTCGTGTTTGGTATCACATATCTTACATTGTCTTCCATTTTTTTCAAGCTCTTGATTTTGTTCTGGTTTATTTCTTGCTGTCTCATGAAGTCATTGATTTCTATTTGGTCTATTTTAGTTTTCAGAGAGTCCATTTTTTGGATAAAGTTGACCATTTTATCTTCTAAACTATTTCTTCTCCTTCTAATTCTATTGTCCAGAACTTTTATTTCATTTTCCAAGACAGAATGTTAGGGAATCTCAGAGCCCCTGGGCATCTAGAACTGTCCCAGATATCATGCTGATCCTTGCCATTCACTACTCCCTAGGATTCCCAATATTGTCACCCTGGGTCTTTCTCTGACCTTTGCTCTTGCTGCTTTCAGATACAGAGGCCTCTTGCAGGCTCCCCATAACTCTAGCCTATCTCTGGCCAAGCTGGTAGGTCATGTTTCACTGACCTTGGCTTTGTTGGTTGCATTCTTTCATGTTTCACTCAGGCTTCTCTCAGATCTCTTGCACAGTCCTAGGATAAAAAAAAAATCACTTACTACATGGAGTTTTTCATTGGATTTTAAAATTATTATTTGGTCTGATGCAAACTTTAGGTTTTTGCTTGAGTTGGTATGGGGGAGCTCACAATGCACCTTCTGCTTTAGGAAGCCATCTTTGGCAGAAAGTTTCCTTTATTATCTAGCACAATAGTGGCTCTCTACATAGTAGGTATTTAAACGGTCATTGAATGAATGAATGAGGTCAAGGGTGGAGTTAAACCATAAGGTGGAGGCATCCAGTGCTCAGGCCCCCCACTTCCCATCTCTCTCCCTGTCCCCCCTGTCAGGAGTATTGCCAGTCATAGGCATTTCTAGAGTCTTTCTCTTCTACTTCTGCCTTATAATTTACTCTTCTCTCAGCTGCCCCTGTACCTCTTCCCATTTTGTCTCATCTACTCACTCATTACATCAATAAAGAGGGATATGTAACCACAAAAATTAAAAATATACGTATTTTTAAAAACCACTTTAATTCCATCACCAACATTAGATTTGGAAGGAATCTCCAAGGATTATCTAATCTGTTTCTTTGCCTTCATGAAGGGAATTCATTCACTTTTTTGGCCTTGTATCCCCAGGACCTTTCCCTTGGCAGTACTAAGTGTTATTGTATGCAGAGATAGTCTAGTGAAATGTAAAGAATAATTGGGTTTGGAATCAGTAGGCTTGTTCAAATCTCTAAATCTGTGACCTTGGTCAAGTCATTTATTCTTGTTAAGCCTCAGTTCCCTGTAATAGTTATACTGCTTCCCTCTCAGACTAGCCCACTTCCCTACACATGTGGAACTGCCTCAACTAGGTCCTCTGTGACCAGGGGCAAGTTACAATTTCTTAGTGCCTCAGGAAACTCGACAAGATGCAGGATCCCACACTTTACTGGTCTGTGCAACGAGAGGGAGTTTCTGAACATGAACTTCCTATACCCAAGAAACCACAGGTCTGATCCATTTAAAAAACAAAACCAAAAAACCAACCCCCCTCCCCCCCCCAATCAGCCTTACTAACTGGCTAATAGGGATGTTATCAGTGAGGAAACATTTTGCAGGTCTTCAGGTGGTTGCAGCCAGTTTACATTGATAGAGACCAGTCTACAGCAGTGAAATCACAGGTTCCATTGGGAGGAAGGTGGGGGGGAGTGATGGATATACTTACTATTGCCGTGCTGTAGAAGTCATAGTTTCCTTCATGTGAATCTTGTTTGAGTTCAGTGGGAGTAGGGTATGAACTTCCTTCTTCTCTGCCTTTTTCATAACCTAACAGAGCACAAGCCAGCTTTAGGCACTGAAGAAGGGGACCACAAAGAGGCTGCCATTTTAAGGAGGAAGTGTTCTATCTTGGTCAGTGACTCTGGACTTCCTGCTTCCAGGCCAGTCCCTCAGCTATTATCCTAGGAAGCATCTTTGGGAGATGTGATCTGGCAACTTCTGTATCTGCTCTAGCCCCGTCTCCTCAGAAGCCATACCTCCTGAAGACCCAGAAAATGCTCTTTTTCTCCATATCTTCCCCTCTCACTGCTTCCCCTACCACACTGAATAAATAAAAATTAAAAAAAACACCCACATAATAAACATACATAGTCCAACAAGCAAATTCTCATATTGGCCATATCAAAAAATACATGTCTCACTTTGGATTTTAAGTCCATAACTTATCTGGTAGGAGGTGGGTGGTATAATTCATATTTGTTCTTCTAGACGTGGTTTCATTCATCAGTCCTAAGGAATTTCAGTTATTTTTATCTGTAATTTTTTTTGTCATTGTGTAAATTGTTAGCTTAATTCTGATCATGTCACTTGGCATCACTTAATAAAAGTTCCCTCCACTTCCTCTGAAACGGTCCATTTCATCATTTAGTATGGCACAATAACATTCCGTTACATTCATAACACCATAATTTGTTTGGGCATTCTCCAATAGGTGAACACCCCTTTAGTTTCTAGTTTGGAGCTCCTATAAATATTATTGGACATATGGGTCCTTTTGCTCTTTCTTTTATCTCTTTGGGGTAGAGATGTAGTAGTGGTATCACATAGGTAGGTTGTGCACTAGATAGAGCGCCAGCCTGATGTTAGGAAGACTCATCTTCTTGGGTTAAAATTTGGTCTGTGACCCTGGGAAAGTTACTTACCCCTGTTTGCCTCAGTTTCCTCATCTGTCAAATGGGCTGGAGAAGGAAAAGGCAAACCACTCCAGTATCTTTGCTAAGAAAACCCCAAATGTGGTCATGAAGAGTTGGACACAACAATAAAAGTGGTATCATTGGGTCAAAGTGTATGCACAGTTTAGTAATATGGGTAACATAGTTCCCAATTGTTTCCAGAATGGTCAGACCAATTCAGAGCTCTGCCAGCAAAATACTAGTGTGCCTGTTTTCTCACAGCCTCTCCAACATTCGTCATTTTCCTCTTTTGTCATCTTTGTGAGTATGATAGATAAGAGGTAGAAGTCTGTAAAAGTAACTTTTTGTTAGTATTTTTTGGTTATTTTTTCGTTAGTACTTATTAGTGATTGTTTCATACTTGATAGCTTCGCTATCCTTTGCAAACTGCCTGCTCACCTCCTTTGATCATTTATCTAAGTGGAGAATGGCTCATAAGTCATAAAATTGAATCAATTTCTTACATATCTTAAATATGACTTTTATCAGAGAAACCTATTACAGTGATTTTTCCTGGTTACCCATTTTCCTTCTCACTTTATATTAGACTTGTTTGTGAAAAACTTTTCAATTTTATAAAAGCAAAATTGTCCATTTTATTTTCAGTGACCCTCTCTCTTACTTGTTTAGCCATAAATATAGCTCTGAAGTCCGTAGATCTGAAAGGTAATTTCTTCCTTGCTCCTTTAGTTTGTTTAGGATGTGATTTTTTTATATCTATGCACCATTTTGAATTTATGCCAGCATGCAGGTGTGAGATATTGGTCTACATACTCAATTTCTGCTAAATTGCCTTTCAGTGGAAAAGAAAGCTCTTGTCAACAAAGTCTTTGGCACTTTGAAATAGTTGCAATGTTTCCAATGGTTCTACGTCAGAAAGAGATATTTTATTAATGGAAACAGCGCAAAAGAAGATATATTACCATCTACTTTGCCACTAAACCCAAAGCACCTTGGGACTGTTTCCTCTGACTTGTAGCTGAAACCTTCCATATGTATTATTTCTCCCATTAGAAATTTAGCTTCTTACTATACCTAATGGGCTATAAAAATGTGCATACCCTTTCTAAGACAACACCACCACTAGGTCTATACCCCAGTGAGATTATAAAAAAGAGAAAAGGATCTACACGTACAAAAATATTTATAGCAGCTCTCTTTGTGGTGCCCAAGAACTGGAAACCGAGGGGATGCCTATCAACTGGGGAATGGTCGTACAAGTTGTGATACATGAATGTAATGAAATACTCTTGTGCTATAAGAAAAGATGAGTGGGAAGATTTCAGAAAAACCTAGATTTACATGAACTGATATAAAGTGAAGTGAGCAGAACCAGGAGAACCTTGTCCACAGTAACAGCAACACTGCGTGATGATCAGCTATGACTGACTTAGCTCTTCTCAGCACTGCTGCAATAATCCAAGACAGTTCCAAAACACTCATGAGGGAAAATGCTCAACAGCCAGAGAAAGAACTGATGGAGTCTGAATGCAGGTCAAATCATACTATTTTCACTTTTTTTTTTTTGATGGTTTTTCCTTTCGTTTTGTTTCTTTTTTCACAACATGAATAATATGGAAATACGTTTTACATGACGCCACATGTATAACCTATATCAAATTGCTTGCTGTTTTAGGGAGGGAGGGAGATTATTAAAATGAATGTTGAAAATTGTCTTTATATGTAATTGGAAAAAATAAAATATTATATACATTTTTAAAAGAAAAGTTTTTTTTTTTAAAGAAAATTAGCTCCTTGAGAGCAGGAACTATCTTCCTATTCTATTGCATCCCCAGAGCTTAGCATAGTGTATTTGCATAAAGTAAGCACTAAATAAATGCCATTTCATTCAGTCATCTTTGTATCCTTACCACTTGGCACAGAGTCTTGCCTATAAGTAGGTGTTTAAAACTTGCTTGTTGAATTGATCTGAGGTAGAAGAAGAGTCATGGGACTTTGTAGAATTTAGATCTGAAAAGTTCCTGGAGGGGAGGGACTGGTGTTTGATTTGTCTTTGAAGCCCTAGAGCCTAGCACAGTGCCTGGTACGGAGAAGGTGTTTAATAGCTGGTTGTTGTATTGGACTAACGCGACCTTTCCAAATCCTTCTAGGTTGTCTATAGCAGAGACTGGGGTTAAGCACAAGAGTTCTGACGGACAGTCATTGTTCTTTCTCCTTTCAAATGCTGTTGGTTAAGCAACAAAAAGGGTCCGTAGGACTAGGGAGAATCTAGGGGAGGTCTGGCTCTACCTTTGTTCTAAAGTGGAAAGTGTCTTAGGGATGAAAGGAAAACTTATGGTGTGTCTTGTGTGTGTGTGTGTGTGTGTGTTTGTAAAACACAAGTGTGGATTTGAAACCAAGATTTAAAGGAGGAAAGGGGACTATTGGGTGGCAGAGAAGGTAGATTCTAGGAGCAGGGGACAAGGGAAGGGAATAAACACCTACTAAATGCCAGGCATTGTTCTAAATGCTTTACTGTATTACCTTATTTGATACTCACAGCAACCCTTCCAGGTATGTGCTGTTATCATCCTCTTTTTAGAGTTGAGGAATCTGAGACAAACAGAAGTTAGTTAAGTGGCTTGACCAGGGTCACATAACTAAGTGTCGGAGGTTGGATTTTAACTCTGGTCTTCCTGACTGCCCAGTGCTCACAGTGCACTGTGCCACCTAGCTGCTCCAAGAGGAAGGGCTGGAAGCTGGGTGAGTATGAAAGGAAGCTCACTCAACTGAATGCTATAGGGTATTGCCAGAGAATGACTCTGCCAGATATATGGACAGCTTCCTCTTCTGTAGTCCATTCCTGTGGGTTTTCCTCTTTGGGGACCCATTTACCTAAAAACCAGGTACCAGTGGGCAGCTGGGACTCTTAGGGCTGTGGGTCTATATGTTAAGGAGAATCTTAGGAGAAGGCAGGCTGAGCTCTGCCTGGTGCCCCTAGCACTCAAGGGGAGTGCTGAGGCCTCTGAAGAATTTTCCCAACAGCCATGTCCAAGTTCCTTTGAGTCAGAACCCATCCCTGTGCAAGGGCTTCATTTTCCTGCACAGAAGAAACATTCATTTTACATCTGTTTCTCACAAAAACAGATCTTGTGCCCTCCAGTCTGTTTTCTGGGTGTTTTTAGTCTAAAATACACTTCCGAAGCTTCTCCTTTTCCTGTTCTTTTTTGCTCTACAAGCCACTGTTCCTGATCTAGACCAGAACCCCAGAAGAGGACAATGCTAGTGAGTAGTAGAGGTGAAAGGGGGGTGAAATATAATGATTGAGGCTCAAAGAGACATTGAAGCTTCAAGCAGTCAGCCAAGTGATCATTTCTTGGCTTGCCAGGCACTGTGCTAGGCATTTAGGGGTACAAAGAGGGATGGACAGAACCTCTCTGAACAATATTAGAGTTAGAAGGGAGCTCTGAATATAGAATGTTAGAGGTAAAAGAGACCACTGAACTTGGAATGTTAGAATTAGAAGGGAGCGTACAATATAGAATGGTAAAGCCAGAAGTTTAAGGATCAGCCAGTTATGTGAAAGGAACATCAAACCAGTGAGAAAACCTCCCTTTTAGTCCACTATCTGAAGTAGTTGGGAAATTTACTTCATCTGGCTGAATTTCAGTTTCCTCATCTGTCAATGGACCCTCTCTGTCCCAGGGCTGTAGAAAAAAGTATTTTGTAAATGGCACAGTACTATGGAAGTTGTTTCCTCTTTTTGTGTAAGGATGGACCCCTATGACATTCTGGTGAAGCCTACAGACTCCCTGTTCAGAAGAATGATTTTTAAATAATCGAAGGAAATGCTAAGTTTCAGTTTGAGATAAGTGAAAATAACGATGTAATTTTTTTCCTTGTAAGGTCACAGATGAGGACCCGTGGACGTCAAGTTAAGAAACCCTGTTCCAGAGAAATGTGGGCTGTATACCTTCAAGGCCATCTGGTCCAACCCTCTAATTTTTCAGATAAAGAAAGGCCTATGTCACAAGAAGTGTCCAAGAGGAGAGGATCCCTGCATCAGGGATAGCAGAGATAACAAACGCTTCTGTCCCTGAGATGGGGATTTCAACCTCCTTCCCTTTGCTCCCTCCCATTCTCATCCCATTCAGACCAGAGACGTCAGGGCTGCACAGCTAACACTGTCCACCAGGGGACACCAAGTCACCAGCTTGGGCTGCCTGGCCAGGTTCTGTCAGGCCAGTACAGGGGATTTTTTCCCTGGAGAAGGGCGCTTTCAGGAGGTGCCTTCTGAAGGGGGATTATCTAAGGGGCACCGGGTCAGGAGCATCACTGTAGCGTCTCTGGCTGTGAGACCTAGGAGGCGGGGCCTCCAGAAGCAGCCACACCTCTGGGCCAGTTTCCACATTTTTTTTCTTTAAATAGGGCTCCAGGCCTATGCTTTAAGCGTGGACAAGCAGGGATTTCAACATCCTTCCTCCTCTTCCTCAGGCTCCAGGATTCGAACCGAGCTAACAGCTCTTTCCCCCCCATTAATTCAGGAGTCCTTCGTTCCCTTCCCCAAAGATCCCTGGACTCAGACATGGGTATCTAGTCGCAGCTCTGTCACTAGCTCTGTGTGTGACTTTGGGCAAGTCATTTCCTTTCTCTGGGCCTCAGTTTCCCCTTCTGTAAAATGAGGAAACTGGCCCATCAGGTGATCGATCCCGAGGGTCACTGCTAGTTGGACCATTCTCTGTATTTATAAGGAGTCCGCGGGAAGCCTCGGGAATGGGAGGGGACCCAGAAGGGTCCTCGTTGGGCGCCCCTTCACCCCTATAGTGCACAAAGCGGGGGGCCCGCGCGGGAGTCCAGAATCCCCCGCATTGAGCCTCTGATGAGTTTTGCAACTTGGCCAGCAGGAAATGCGACGCTGGGTTCCCAGAGAGATAAGAGCACCCCCTCCCCTGGGCCGCCCCGCCCGGCCCGGCCCGGCCCCTTCCCTCCTCGGGTCCTGTCCCTTTCCCGGATGGGACCTTGGGTCCTGAGTCACTCCTTTTCACCACCCTCCCTTACTCCACCCCTGGAACTGGAGCCTCCCCAGCTGGGGAGTTGGGCAAGAGGGAGGCTCTGGGGCTGCTCCCTCCTGGAGAAGGAGGAGTAGGGCGTCCCTCCCCAGCCCCGCCTCCCAACTGGGGGGCGGGACGAGCCTGGGCTCCAGCTAGGCCCTACACCCCAATTCCAGGAACTGCTGCCTCCTCCTCCATCTCACGTCCTGGACCTTAGGTAGGGAACGGGAGCGAGAGTGCAGAACCCTGCTGCTGTCCCCACCAAGGATCAGTAACCAGAGTACCCCCACTGTGCTGGGGAAGGGCCCTCAGGTGGAGGAAGAGCCTGGAACTGCAGTTAGTAAACTGAAGTAGAGGTCCTAATCTTGTTCCCTTTGGCTGTGTAGCACTGGACCAGCTTTCTAGGCCTCAGTTTCCTCAGCTCCAGAATGAAGCAGCTGGACCAGAGCAGGGGTTCTTAACTTACAAAATACACGGAGTACAAGGAAAACCTGTATTTATGTTATGTTAAAATTTAATTATAAATGAAAAGCCAAGTTCATGGACTCTAGGTTAAGAACCCCTGGACTGGATGATAGCTGTTTCCTTGAATTCTTAAAGGTTTTTCCCAGGCTTGTTGATAAGCTATTACAATGGATGACACAGAAATATGTGTATGGGGGAGGGAGTGTCAGCACAGGGGAATGAGAACCTCTTTTGCCTCCAGGTTCAATTCACTTCATTGTTGGGTGCAGCTGCTTTTGGAAAGGAACTGTTTTAAAAAGCACTACCTGTTCATACCTTACAAATAAGAAAATGGATCCCTATAGTGGGGAGTAGTAGAAAGGGTCCTGGATCCCATGTTTGGTAATTCCATTTGTTTCTGTGAGATCTTAGGCTGTGAAATCTCATTTTCCTTCCTAGGCCTTCTTTGCCCCATCTGTCAAATGAAGGGCTTGAGAATCCTAGATGATCTAATGTTAGATGAGCTTTAATATTTCTCCTGCTAAGTGCTCTTACATCCCTAAGAGTCTGTTTTCTAAGTTCCAAGGCCCCTTCTTGCACTGGAATTTGGAGTCTGGGATTTTATCTTCACCAGAGGGTTTAGTAAATCATTCTATATCCACAATCCCGAAGTAGCACCCAAGGGACTCAGAGACCCATCGATTTGTCCCAGGAAACTCTGCCCAGACAAACAAACTATCCTATCCTCCCCAACATTCTGCCTGCAGGTTTCCATTCACCCTTTCCCCCTGAATAGGGGGAGGGGAGGTTCCACTTTTGGTCTAGAGATACTGGCTGCTAGGGAAAGGACTCAGGAGACTGGACCCTCAGAGCTCCCTTCTTCCAAGACAAGCTCCTATTCCCAAAGAGCCAGCCCAGAAAGGGTTAACTTTCTAATGATTTCCCAAGCCATGGTTGAAAGGAGAAGGGTTTTGTGTGCTTTGAAAAAAAAGAAAAGGGGCTGTCTCTCTCTCTTTCTCTCCCTCCACCCCCCTTCTCTTTCTCTGAGTCTCTTGTGCAATTCTTGGGCTACAGTTCCCAGGCCGGAGATGCAGCTGTGGAAGAGGTGGTTAGCTCCAGCAGGCAGTGTGGAAGGGCGGGAGGGTAGGAGGGGAAAAGGGAGGGAGGGTGGGAGGGAGTCATGTTTGTCTAATACACTGGTGCCAAAGGCAGGCTGCCGGCTGCCTGGGAAGGCCTCCCAGCCCCAGACAGAGAGGCGCCTCTGTACACCTGGGGATGTTCAGGTTAAATGACTACACATTCTTCTGCACCCAGCTGATTGAAACATTCACAAACAGGCCGGCTGCGCCAGGCTCCAGATGGGCTGGGGCCCAGCCAAAAGGGAAAAGAGAGAAACAGAGAGATTTCTGAGCAGCTCTGCTCGGGCGGGCTGAGCTGTGTAGGGAGGGTCCGCGGTCCAGGGACCCCCACCTCCACCCCTCCCTCCCAGAATTAGGGGGACTTGTAAAAGACCACACCACATGTATACATACGTATATATACAGACATGCACACAGAGACACGTCATATGTGCATGCACATTTATATCTGCAGGATAGTATAGTGGAAAGAGCACTAGCCCTGAAATGCAAGTCAGAAGTCCTGAGTTTTGATCCCAGCTGGGTGATGCTGGGGTAGTGGCATCTCCTCTCTGGGTCTCAGTTTCCTCATCTACTTTTATAGATGAAGGGGGTAGGGTGGAGTAGATAATATCTAAGAACCCTTTAGATTCCAAAATCCTATTACACTGACCTCTACATGGATATATGTACATGAATATATACATATTGAGACAGTGTTGCCATGTCCATGTATATACATAGACATATATGTATGTATATCTCTATCTACATATATACTTTTACACACATCTGTATGTGTGCATATGTACACCTCTAACAAAAGAACAATGTAGTATAGGAGAGAGGACTGGGATGAAAGTTCAAATCCTGACTGTACCATTTACTAGCTGTCAAACTGTGGACATGTCATTTTTCCTCTCTAGACCTCAGATTTTCCATCTGTTAAAGGAGTGGGTTGGACTTGATGACCCCCAGGTTTCCTTCTAGCTATATGCGACAGTCATTGGCTTTTCATACACTGGAAAGAGACATCTGATAGAGTGAAAAGAACACTGGCCTGAGATTTAGTTCTGGGTTGGAGCACTCAGTTTATCACTTCCTGGCTATGTGACTTTGAGCTATTCACTTTCACTAAACCTCTATCTACCATCTGTAAAATGGGGATAAAATACCTGCACTAATTCTAATAGGGGAACTGAGGAAAATACTTTGCAGACTGTAAAGTACTATAGAAATGTGACCTATGAACCATTATGAGACCATGTAAATACATACAAATATAATCAAAGAATCACATGTACATACATACATCTACCTATACAGATGTCTAGTAGACACATGGTAATATGCATATTCCCATATACTTTTAGGCATATTATAGTTAACAAATCTTTACACACGTGTACAATCACATATCTATCCCATAATAAAACATTCCTAAATATACAAGGGTATACACATCAGGGTTTTTCCTCAGTCTAGGGTCTAGACCAGATCCCTGGTTTTAGGACTTCTCTTTGGGCATTTAGTTTTCTGCCTCCACTCCCTATTTCTTGGCTCTCCCAGCCAAATCCTCCTCCTCCCACATATGAACCCAGTGTGTGCCTGCCCCCAACCCCCTGTCCCTAGCTGGGAGCACTGGCCCCAGGGGTGAAGCCTGGAGACCAGGAAAAGGACCTATCTCTTAACTCCTAGGCAGGTGGTGGCTGGTGCAGCTGAGACCAGTGGGCAGTGGGGTGGCTGACAGGGCAAGGCAGGGGCAGGAAGGAGTCAGCTGCTAGGCTGCATGCCAACTCTGAACAGGCTCACCCTGCCTCCATGGCCCCCACAGGCCTGGCCACCAAGGCCAGATAAAACCACCTCCAGTTTGCTGCACCATCCCCCTTCCCCAACAGACCAAGGCTCTGGGCAGGTGTGTGTGGGATGGGCAGGGCAGGGTAGGGCTGCAGGTGGGAACACCCACCCACCCTTTCCAACCCTCTTGCCCATACTGCAGGTTGAGCTTTTTATTCAGCATCCTCTTGTTCTCATGAGGCTGCTGTACCCCTTTCATGGGGGAGGGGGGCGGGAAGGGAAGGGGCTTTAGAAGAGAACCAGTCCAGCCTCTTCATTTTAGTTAACAAAACTGAGAATTGGCACATAGCAGATTGATGGCAGAATGCTATCACAATGCCAGAGCTGCAAGGGAAATTAGAGATCTAGTACGTCATTCCTTTTACAATTAGAGAAACAGGTTTCCAGTGGAACCTACTTGCCCAAGGCCACTCTGATGATTTTGGCAGACATCAGAGTTGGTTGTAAACTTAGTGATCAGACTGTCCAGGCCAGACCCCTCATTTTACAGATGGGGAAGCCCAGGGAGGCCAAGTTAACTTGCCCAAGGTCACACAGCTGGTGAGCTAAAGAAGCCCAGGTCTCCTGACTCTTCAACCTAGGGCTCTTTCCAGGCTATGTACTAAGGTCCTGCCTCCCCCGACTCTGGACTGTTCCAGGCCAGCTGGGTCATGAGTTGGCTTGGGTAAAAGGGCAGAGCTGAAGTATTATGCTGGGGGGAGGAGGAAAAGGGGAGGGAGGAGGAAAAGGGGAGGGAGGACTTTTAAAGATCCAGGAAGGTTGAGTCTGATAAGGGTTAACATTCAAGGGCTCACAACTCAAGATAGTGTCAAAACCGCAGGCTGTCAATGTCCCCCCTTCTAAGCCCAAGGGACTGATTCTTATTCACCAAGGCTCCATCCCAAAACCAGGCAAGAAGACTCCAATTTATCAATTATTTGTTTAATAACAAAACGCCCCACACACTATTGTAAAAAACAATATTCTCAATAAATCATTGTAATATACAATACAGGCAATTATTTTCTCAGAAATCTGAGAAGCAAAAAACAAATTACATTTTTTTCAAGGAGTGTCTTTAAAAAAATAATAAAAAAGTCTCCCCCGATCACAGAGAAGTCAAGAGTCTCACTGGGGCCCGGAGGTTTCTGGCCCCTAGGGCTGCAGCGACTCCATGCCCCCTAGCCCCGACCGGGCGCTGGGATGGGATGGGCCAGCTCATCCCACGGAGTTCGTGGGAGGTCACTCTCCTATGCAGGACAGCAAGTCTCCCGACAGCCCATTTCCTCACGAGGACGCGAGGGGAATGGGGAAATCTGGGAAACCCACGGGCGCTATTTCCCCTCGCCCCAGCTTCCAGAGTTCCGTGGTGGTCTGACGCACGTTTCAGCGGCACAGTATACGATCATCTGCACCAACGCAGGCAGCCTAAGAGAAAGAGAGGAAGAGGGGAGGTGATGAGTTGGCTGTTCAAATCCCCAAGAACCGCGACAAGCTTCAATGCGCCCCAGCACTGAAAAGAAGGGTCAAATACGTACGATTCGCCCCTTCTAACAGAGCCCGAAGTGAGAGGTACTAAAAAGGACCCCCCCCCCCCCAAACTTCCCAATCAGCCTTTCCCACCACCCACCCAGGGCAGGCGCCTCTTCTACTATGAGCAGAGAGTCCAAAAACCAGGGAAGCGAACTCACCTCGGCCGCGAGAGCACTCATCTCGCCGTTGAGGGTGCTGAGGGGCGCCCGGGCAGGGAGACCCCGGCTCCCGGGGGTGCCGGCGGCCTGAGAGTCCAGCTCCAGCTGCAAGTCCCAGATGTAGTCAATGACGTGCTGCAGGATCTCTACCTTGCTGACCTTGCGGTTCTGGGGCAGCGTAGGCACCAGCTCCTTGAGGCGCGAGTAGCACCCGTTCATGTCGTAGAGCAGCACGTTCACCTGCTGCTCGTCCAACAAAGCAGGGAGCCGGGTGCCAGCCCCGCCGCAGCGCGAGATGGCGACGCTCTGTTCCGACAGGCAGCGCACCACTTCCCCGGCACCTCCAGCCACCTTTCCGGCCTTGAGCGCGCAACTGGGGCCAGCGGCGGTGGAGCTACCACTCGCAACCTTCATGGTTCAGCAGTCGAACAAGGAACCAAGTAAGAGCCGAGACCTGGGTGAGAGCTGGGTCCGCGAGGCGGGGGGGGGGGGAGGAAGGAAAAGTGCGAGGACAACAGGTAAATTTGTAGCAAAGAAAGAAACACGCAATTGTGCAAAGTCCTCGGCCTGATTTCTTATTTATATACCAGTGGGAGCCAGGGAGAGGCGGAGCCAGAACGTTCAAAAGCAGCCAATGATAGACCGGGGGTGGGCCTGCCGCCTTGTTAGGGACACGCCCCCTGTTCCCCACGTGCGGCATAGCGTAAAGGGAGTTAAAGGAGCCAAGGCCCCCACGGGACGGGAATCCGGGGGTTTAGAGAAACTGGGTTGGGGGGGAAGGACTGCAGGAATGTGACAACTTCTTTAAGTGGTTTAGTGACAGCTCAGACAGCCTAGGTGTAACGTCGGGAGTTTCAAGTCTTCCTCTCCTTGGGTGTCTTTGCACCCCTGGATTCGGGGCTTCTCGGTACTGCTGAGGCTAGGCGAGGACCTCAGGCCGAGGGGATTGGGGAGCTGGGAGGGACTGTGTCCATTCCTCCGGCAGAAGCCTCATGCAGCTACTGCCTCGGGGATTCCCTCCAGGGTGTGGGCTTCCCACTGCAGATTCTGGTCCCTCGCACCCCAATCTCTAGCTGCCGACTTCTAAGGTCGCCCCCCGGGGGCTGTCGCCAATCCGTGCATATTCCTTGGCTGTGTTTCCTGAGGGGAATTCTAAGCACCCCGTACCCCAGATCTTGATTGAGGGGTCCCCAGCTTCCACTCCCAGCCAGCCGCTGCCCTCCCTCCCCCTCCTCCAGCTTTCCCCGACCCCCTTGGCGGGCCCAGCCCTGTGTCAGTGTCTAAACAAGCGGCTCAGACCGTTAGACGCCAGTCCCGTGACGTCACCCATTCATAAAACCCGGACGGGCTGTCAGGCTGGCGCCGCGCGGGCGGTCGCCATGGAGACCGCAAACAGGGGCTCGCGCGCCTTTCCCTCTCCCCCGGCCGCTCCAAACACTCACACACTCTCTCCCTGTTAGTCACCTGCAGAAGTGCAAAGGCAGGGGCTCAGCGCGGAGCCAGCCAGTCATTTATCACCTTACCACTCCGGAGTGGAGATTAGCTACATCTCGCACCTGCAGATGTGCCGCTGCCCCGCCGTAGCCCTCCTCCGGCTTCGGCTCTGCTCAGCCCGGCTCAGCCCCGGTCCCCGCCGGCCGCCGCGGCGTGCCCCTAGAGCCCCAGACTTCCCTGCAAAGTTGGGGGGAAGCTGTAAACCACTTCTTCCAGGGCGAGGGGAGGGGGAGAGAAAGGGGCGCAGAAACACTGCTGAATGCCAGCTGGGAGCCCAAGAGCACTGTTCATACCGTGGGCTCCTTTTCCAGTTCTTTGCCCCTACCATATGAGCTATGAATTTTTTTTGTACGTACGGGTCCTTTTCCTCTTTGATCTCTTTGGGGGTAGAAGCAACTCCTAGTTCATAGAAAGGTCCAGAAGGGACCTCAGCACCTAAAGTGTTAGAGCAGATCTCCGCGATCTCTCCATTGTGTCCCTTCTTGGCTGTGATTTTGGGTCTCTTTGGGTCTCAGTTTCGTACCTGTAAAAATGGAAGGGCTGGACTTAGATGACCTCTAAACGCCCTTCTAGCTCTATTGTAAGAAAATTAAAACAATGAAGATTAATTAAAAAGAAATAAAATTTTTTCTCTTGACAGCTCTATAACTATGATTCTTCATTTTGAAAATGTTGGAGACTGAGGCCCTGAAAGGGGAAGTAACCTGAGGTTACAGGTAAAGCCATTTCAGTTCAACAGTATTTATTAAATGCCTACTGTGCGGGGAGTGTTAGATGCTCCATTGTGGAGTACAGATGCCTGACTCTGGATTGTAGAAGGTTACCTTGTGTGGGAAGCCTGTAAGCTTTGGCAAATTCTATGATACTAGAAAATCTGATGGGACGTTCTATAGGAGAAGGTAACACCTATTGCTGTAAGTATAGAGATAGGAATTGGAACAGTGATTTCTTTGGATGGAGGGAGCTCTGGCTTCCCAAAGCACTGTGTGTATCTTCTCTTATGTAGTCTAAGACAGTTTTCTGAGGCACTGAGAGCTTGGGACTTGTCCAGGGTCACACAGCCAATGTCATAATTTGAAACCAGGTCTTTTTGGCTATACATTGTTGAACCAGGAAAGGAGACATTTAGAAAGTAGTATCGGAATTGAGCTTTAAAGGATATTAGGAATTCTAAAAGGCAAGAAGAGTGAGTGCATTCCAGGGATGGGGGACCATCTGTACAAAGACTTGGAGACCAGAAGAGAGTAATGTATAACAAGGGTGGAAAGTTAGGTTGGAAGCCAGGTTGTAAAGGACTTTAAATGCCAAAAAGGAGTTCAACTTTAGAGGTAATAGGGAGCCTCTAGAGTTCATTGAACAAAAGGATGGCATAGAACTGTGCTTTTGGAAAATCACTTTGGCATCTATGTGGAGATGAATTTTTGGTCATAGTAATCCATTAATGCAAGGAAAAACTGTTAATGGCCTTCAGTCCTATGCAGTAGTGGAATGGCAAAAAAAGGGGGGTATAGGATGCTGTAGGTCCTCTAAATGTGAGATGTTTCTCCTGTGATTAATTATTTGGTCTATTAGAAGAACTGAACCTTATAGATGTCAATATTCTTGAAATTACAACAAATAAACCAGAATGTATTTTTCAGCTAAATGACTTACAGGTTCTCATTAGAGAGGACTCAAAGGACAATGCAGAGACACATGATGGATATAATAGGTCACAGAATATTGCCAGTGATGATTTTCACTCAGAAAGTTGTATAGTCAACATCATTGAGAAATGGTGTGACCTCAATGAACTGTGTGACATGGTGGAATGGGGATTGGACATAGACAGTCTGGGCGCAGATGTGGCTCTGCCACAGAGAATCCCTTTGACTTTGAACAAATCCCTTATACTCTCTGGGCCTTGTTTTCCTTGTCTTTATAAAATTCAAGGGGTTGGACTAGATGACCTCAAAGGCCCCTTCCAACTCTAAATCTATGATCCTATTACCCTGAGTGGCATGTAGAGGTTGAGAGATAAGGTCAATGCTACTACCCTGGAAAGAGGCGGGGGAGGTTTAACAAACTGGCTCCTCCATACTTCACCTCACTCCTGCCTCTACTTACCAGACTTCTCCTCACTAGCCTCTCTGCTTACTTGGTGGGTATCTATCCGCTTTCCAGTTTCTTTTTATGTGCATTCTTTCCCCATTTTAGAGTGTAATCTCCTTGAGGGGAAAGGGCTTATTTATTTATATTTGTATTCCTAGTGTTTAGCACTATGACTGCAGCATAGTAAACTCTTAAGAAATTCTCTATCTGTCTTTATCCACTCATGAGGCAACTAGGTGGTGCAGTGGTTAGAGAACTAGACCTACACCCAGGAAGACCTGAGTTCAAATTTGGCCTTAGATGAACAAGCTGTGTGATCCTGACCAAGTCATATAACCTCTGTCTGCCTCAGTTTTTTCCAGCTGTAACATGTGTATCGTAATAACAAGCACCTGTCTCCCAGGGATATTTTGAGGATCAGATGAGATAATAGTTGTAAAGTGCCTGACACACAGTAGTTTCTTCTTCTTCCTCATCTATTTATTTATCTGTCTTTGCACAGGCAGTCCTTCATGTTTGAAATGTACTTCTTCACCTTCAACTCTTTGAATCTCACTTCCTTCAAAGGTCATCCACCTTTTACAGGAATCCCATCCTGATTTCCCTTTCCCCCCTATCCCTTGCCCCCAAAGCTGTTGCCTGCTGCCCCCAAATTACTGTGTATATATATTATATTTGTTCTGCTGGGTCTGTGGTGTTTCTGTCCAATAGGATTTGAGCTCCACAAGGGCAGGGTCTTTTTCTGTCGTTGTATTCTCCCTATGTGGCACAGTGCCTGGCACCATGTAGGCATGTACTAGTTAAGTGAATGAATGAACAAATCTGTAAAATGAGGGGCATGGACTAAATGACCTCTCCTATTCCATCCAGCTCTAACCGATTATTTATGATTCTATGACAGTAAGTACATTGCGCAGGATGAGAAAATGTGGGATGTGGCTGTGCTTCCATGGAGACAAGAGCCACTCCTATGAGACCGTGGATCTACTGAAAAGTATTGAGAGAGATATGCCTGTGCAGAGTGCTGGACCAGACACCAATGTTTAGGTGAGATACACAGACAGCCATTTCACTCGGTGTTACATTACATTAAGTACATTAGGAAAGGGCAAACAAAGTTCTATGTCAGTTAAGCGTTTATGAAGCACCTGCTAGACACTGTGCTCGGCAGCATTGTACATTTGTAGATATTTGTGAAGCCCATATGTACATGTGAAGTACACAGGTAAGGTTATTACCCCCGGAGGGATCAGGAAAGGCTGCTTGGGGGAGGCAGTATTTTACTTGTACTTTTAAAAGATAATTAGGAATTAAAGAGGCAGAGGACAGCCAGGGCAGGAACCCAGATCTACTGGACTCCTAGCCCAAGGTTGTGTTCTTCATGCCTTTTCCCTTCAGTTTGTTTTGTGAGTGTTAATAGGAGAATGCATGTGGCCAGGGACAATATACCTGTAGATTCAGGAGGGGGGAGGGAGGGGGAGAAAATCTAAGACTTATGGAAGTGATTGTAGAAAAGTGAAACCAAATAAATGAACAAAAAAAATAAAATATACCTGTAGAATCTTGATTGATTGGGCCTTGGACCTTTTTCTTCTTAAGGGAGAGGATGAAGGTTCTCACACCTATCTATCTGGGAGGTCCCAAATGGATGCTGTGGGATGGAACAGGGGTGGGGATTTGTTCTTCAGAGTTTGGATTCAGTCAAAGGGCTGAACTTGGGGACCTAGAGGGCCACATGTGGCCTGAGCCCATAAATTCCCTACCCCTGGAGAAGGACTCCAAACGTCATTTTACCCTCAAATCAATTTCCCAGAGCTGCAGCTCCTCTCCTTGAAATCTCTCTCTCTTTCCCTCTCTCTCTCTCTCTCTCTTTCCCTCTCTCTCTCTCTCTCTCTCTCTCTCTCTCTCTCTCTCTCACACACACACACACACACACACACACACACACACACACACACGCTACTGAAATGTTTTGGGAGGACCCAAGACAGCAGAATCTCTTCATCAATTAACGCACAGGCTCATTCTCTGATCACATTTTTACATTCCCTGGTTTTATCTACTGCATTTTGGGGGCATTACAGGGATTTTAAATACAGAGACACTGTTTATCTTTTTGTAGGCTGGGGGCATTTTCGTCTTTCTTCTTGCAGTTGTAGATGATTCAATGTTTTCAACTCTCTCCAGCCTCTGGTTGACCCCAGTGCAAATTTCTTGGCAAAATACGTCAGGGTTAGAAGATGGGGCTGGGGCCTTTGGGGAGGCCTACATGCTCTAGAGCCTCCCCATCCCCAAACTCTGTTCTGGCCAGAAAATCTGAGGGTCTTCCTCACTCAGGCTTATTCTTTTGGGAAGTCAAATAGGCCATGTTTTGCCTCAATACTTACCTAGCCTTAATCACTGAATGGATGTTGCCTCAGATAAGCAGAGAGCTGGGAAGGACCTTAGCTTAAAAAGGCCAGGCTCTCCCATTATATCCTGGGCCATTGCCAATTGTCCTGACCCATGTCTTGCCACTGGACCTGGATGACTCTGGAGGAGAAAGTAAGGCTGATGTCTTTGCACAGCCTGCCTCACTTAAATCTAATTTACTTGCAAGTCAAGATACTACTCTCTTGATGTCGTTGGTTCCCTTTGAGAATGAAGGATGAGTAGCATCAATCCTCAAACTCTACACATACGCCTAAGCTTGGGGATCTCAGGTCATAGAAGAAAGGTGTGGGGGAGGGAAAGGCCACTGGGAACATGAACTGGTATCCTGCGCTTACACCCTGTTTTCCAAGGCTTCTTCTGGTAACAATATTCTGTATTCTAAATTTCAACCTCTAGTCATCACTAGGCTCCAGGAGCAAAGCCTGGGAAAGTGAGTTTTAGCCATGTGTCCACTTTTGGTAAGATATTTTTTCCCATTTTACTAATAAGGCAGACAAAAGTCTGAAGTGTAGAGTGGCACCCCCACATTCACAAAGTCAGCAGAGTAGAACCCAGGACACCTACCTTCTGATGAAGTAGGACCTCTGACCATCATTACTTGATTGCTGGCAGAATATACTGGGGCAACCCGAAGGAACTGAGTCCTTGCCAATAAATGGCCCAGTTACCAGGCAGAGTGAGGCTTTCTTCAGCCACCCCTTCTGTGAGGCTCAAACATTTGCTGGCGTGCCCTTCAGGGTAGTCATTCTTAGGGTGGTATCCTCTTGGGCACTAGACATTTGTCCCACCTGTCCCTCCCCCAAACATGCACATCTTGTAAATATCAGTATTCTTCCAGGGCTGCTCTTCAGCTTCCAGTCATGCAACACCAGGTTCTGAAGAATTAAAAATTTTGAGTCACCCAGAATGCAAAGCAGAAAAGCATAGTGGGCATGAGCAGGCTGCAGGCTATTAGAAGTGAAATGTGCACAGGAAAAACGTGGATAAGGTATTGTTGGAGAATTGTACAGCCAGCAAAAAGGAAAAGCAGACTGATCCTGGCACAAGGAGGTGGAATCACCAATGGACAGCTGACATGCTCCACTGATATCCAGGTAATGTCAAGAAATCTATAGCTCTCCCAACTCAGGCCATTGCCTGTCCTGTCCTCCATGCCTGGAAGGCACCTCAGTCCCTGGGAATGCCTGGTTTCCTTCAAGACTCAACTCAGGCACCATCTTCTACATGAACCCTTGACTGGTTCTCCTGGATACCAGGGCCATCTCTCTCAGATTACACTGAAGTCATTTTGTATATATGTGTTGTATATGCCTGTGTGTCTGTATACATGTACGTGTATGCATGCACACATGTACATGTATGTGTGTGCACTCTGCATGCATACATTGCAGAATAAGAATCCATTTTATATATGTTATCATGGGGCACATAGGCATGCATATCTATGTATGGATGCACACATGCATGTGTACGTGTCTGCATGAATATATATGTGCATATATACATACGTACATGCATACATAGACGTGTGTGCTGTCTCTCTTAATAGAATGTAAGTTTCTTTAGGGGAGGCACTATTTCACTTTATGAATGCATGGTAAATGAATGGAAATGCCTCCCTGAACACACCCCTCCCCTCCCATAGTCAGTCAATAAGTATTAAGTGCTCACTATGTGCTAGGCACTGTTTGGGGATACAAAGAAAGGCGAGAACATGGCCCCCACCTTCAAAGTCATCGCATTCTAATAGAGAAGACAACATGAAAACTCTTTACCTATCACCTGGGCCCTTCCTTACCTTTCCAATCCTTTTACTCTTTTCTCTAAGTGTGTGTATGTATGTATCTTTATATATCCACATATAAAGATATAGACATATATAACGTGTGTATGTGTGTACATGTATGTATATAGAGGAAGCGATAGATGTAGTTAGATAGCTATATAGTTATGCATATACTGTATATATATATATACAGATATATCTATAGAGAGATAGTTGTACACATGTATATATATACATGCAGAGAGAGAGTATTGTACATAGTTGTTTACATGTTGTCTCACAATTAGATTGTGAGCTATTTGAGGGCAGGGATATTGGGGGGGACTTTCTTTGTATCCCCAGTATTTAGCACAGTACTTGGCATGAAGTAAGGGATCAACGTTTGTTGACCAGTCTAGGTCGAAGGTAATTTCAGAGAGAAGGCATGAGCACGATGGATTGGGACAGGTCTTGTCCTGTAGAAGGTGAAGTGAATATGAGTGAAGCCTTGAAGAAGGCCAGGGAAGCCAAGAGGCAGAAGAGAAGAGAGCCTTCCAGGCATGGAGAATGAATGAAGATGAAAAGACATGAAACTGGGAATGGAGTATGGCACTCAAGGAATTGCAAGAAGCTCAGTGTCACTGTATTTTTATATGTGGAGGGGGAATAAAGACTGGAAAATGTAGGAAAGGGTCAGGTTGTGAAAGACTTTAATAATTAAACCTAGGCTTGATTTTCATTTTACCCTGGACATAATCGGGAGCCACTGGAGTGTATTGAGTGAGGTGGGGGCAACACCATCAGAACTTAAGAAGATTGAGAAGAATCACTTTGACAGCCGAATGGAAGATGGATTGGAGTGGGATGAGACCTGAGGTCGGGAGACCAGTTAGAAGGCTCTTGCGGTAGTCCAGGTGAGAGATGACAGGGTCCCATCCCAGAGGACAGCAGCTGTAGGAGTGAGGAGGACATGTTTAAGAAATGTTGTGGAGGTAGAAAAGACAAAACTTGGCAACAGATTAGATATGTAGGGTACGTGTGACAGAGAAGTCAAGGATGGCACCATGTTAGAAGTGTGGGGAACTGAATAGATGGTGAGCTCTTAACAGATGAGGAGAGGGACATTTTCAGTTTGATATGTCAGCAAGTTGAATAGACATCACTAGAAAGAAATTTACAGGAGGACATGAAAAAGAATTGTGTGTTGTTGTACATTCCTACCCTATTCTTTGTGACCTTGGGGGCCATAGCACGCTAACAGTGTCGGGAGTGGGGGGTGTTTCTTGGCAAAGATGCTGGAGTAGTTTGCCATTTCCTTCTCTAAGAGGTTAAATGACTTGCCCTGGGTCACACAGCTAGTAAGTGTTTGAGGCTGGATTTGAACTTGAGTCTTCTTGACCCCACATCCAGCACTCTATCCACTGAGCCACCTAACTACCTAGAGTTGCATAGGGTAGGAATTTGTGGATGTACTATTGATAAGATCATGGATCCTTTGAAGTATTAAGGAACACAAACACTCACAAAATACATATGGATGGATCTCAACCCAATAGCTTTGGTTCCTACTGGGGAGAATATAAAGTCAATGTGGTACATAGCATGAGCACTGTATTTCAGAGTCAGAAAACCTGAGGTTGAGTCTTGGCCCTACTGTGTGACCTCAGGCAAGTAACTACTCTCTGGGCCTCAGTTTCTTCATGAGTTTCTTCATCTGTAGAATGAGTGAATGGAACTAGGTGACTGATAGGATCCTGATCCTGTCTCAAAGATGGATCTTTACAGACTGAAGGGAGACAAAAGGGCCTGCAATACACTTCTTTTACAAATGGGGAAACTGAAGTTCCAAGGTGGAACAGGATTTGCCTAGTGTCACAGGTGGTAAGTGGGAGAGCCGTAAATCAAACCTAAGACTTAAGACTCATTCCAATGGGAGGATTCCTTCAGGATTTGACTCCTGGCTGTCTGAACCCCATTAAGCAATATGTGTGTGTGTGTGTTTAGAAATAGTACTGAACTTGGAGTCAGAATAGACTTAGATTTGAATCATGGTTTCTTCAGCTTATTATCTGTAGGATCTCATTGACCATCAAATTCACCATCTATAAGATGGGGATAAAAATACTTGTATTCCATTCCTCTTAGGGTGGTTTGTCCTGAGGAAAGCCCTTTGTAAATCTTAAAGCATGATAGAAATATGAACTGTTATTCATTGTGGATGGGGGTGCTTACATACCAATGCATGTCAACGTGTGTGCATGGAAGTTGAGGGAAGACCCTATGTTACTTTGGGCATGTGTGTGTAGTATTGGATATTTGTGTGGTTTGGGGAATTTGCATCTTACTTAAAGCCACCAAACTCTCAGCAATCAGTAGTAGGTAGAGAGTACTGTCCCTTCTGCCCCCCATGCTCCATCCCCAATCCACTTTTCTAACAGCCCCTGCTCTTGATAACCCTAGAGGAACTATGTCTTTAAGTCTTTGAAGGGGCCATTCAGTACCCACGTGACTTTCTGTAACACAGCTCTCTACTTCCAGCTGTTCCCCAGATGTGCCAACATTTCTAGGGCAGCACATCTTCTTTCACCCGCCCAGCAGGCGCCTCAAGGCCTGGGGCCAGCTGCTGACCAACAGGGCTTTGGGGAAGAGGCCCCCTGGATCTTATTCAGTGGCCACCAGGGAGTTAGGGGCAGAAACCAGTGGGCAGGCTCTTCTTACAACTTCCCAACCGACACTCACCCTGCTTGGTTGTATATACAGGGTATCCCAGATTTCTTAGTAAAGTTTTAAATTTTAATAACTTAAAACCTAAAACTTCATTCACTGAGACTTCTGGAACACCCTATATATTGGCTGTTCATGTATGTGTGTTGGTTGTGAGTGATGTATGTCTGTGTATTATATACAGTCACCTAGAATCACACTTATTCCCTGACTCCCACAGTCATAGACATCTGCACTCACCCCTTACATAGTTACACACAGAGTCACAGAGAATTAGACTCAGCTCTCACACACATATGGAATATAGTTCACTCCCTCCTCACCTCCCTTCCCCGCCCCCTTCCCCTCGAGTCATGCAGAACTACACTTAACCTCGAATATGCAGTCACACACACTTAACACTCACTAGCCTGGGCCTGGCCCTGATGTTTCTGGAGAGCCTCTGAAGGGACCAGTCATGGCTCACTCTGTCATGCAGGAATTCACTCACTCCCTGTGTGGGAACTTTGAGCTGCAGGATACTCATGGTCTCCAATTCTAATCTGGACCTTGGGATACCTGTGTGAAAGTGTGTGGTGTGTGCGTATGTGTATGAATCCAGGTCCAGGTAAATGCGTTTTGGGCTGGCAGCATGAAGAATTAGACAGAGGGCTGGATAGCAGTTCTACACACCTCCAACACTACCTAGTTGTGTGATTGAGCCTCAGTTTTCTTATTTGTAAAATGGGTCCACTCATACTTTTAAAAACTAGTTCATACAAGGAAATAAAGCATTTATAAACACCTACTATGTGCCAGCCACAATACTAAGATACCCCATCTGATTTTTGTAACACCTCTGGGAGGTGGGTGCTATTATAATCTGCATTTGACAGTTGACAGACAGAAGTTAAGTGACTTGCCCAGGGTCACCGAGCTAGTAAATGTCTGAGGTTAGATCTTTAACTCAGGTTCTGACTCCTGATCCTAGGCTTGGAGTTCTATCCACTGTTAACACCTAGCTGTTTAAGTATGGCTCAAATCAAATTCAGTAGAGGCTTTGCTAACTTTAAGTCTTATCTTCTGTGAAGAGCCTCTTCTGACCCCCTTAATTCGAGCAAATTCCCTCTATCTCATAAAGATATATGGTGGTGGGGGGCTGGCTTGTTTGTACATCAGTTTTTGCATATCTCCCCTATTGGCCTGGGAGCTCCTTGATGGTAAGGGATTGTCTTTTGCCTTTCTTTGCATCCTTAGCTCTTAGCACAGTGCCTGGCACACAGTAAGTGATCAATAGTCTCTATTTGACTTCCTGTGTAAAGTTCAGATGTTATTATACTTTGTAGAGGGTGGTTGGATGTGGAAGTTGTGTTTGGGTGTTGACTAGGTTTTTCGTGTTACCACTGTGTGCCTGTTTGTAATAAGCCCACAGCACCTTCACTGCAGGGTTGTTGTGAGCCTTGGATTATACTGCTAGCTAGAGTACTTGGACAACTTTCAAGTTCTAGATAAATCTCAGTTATTATTATGACTGTGTCCTGTTTATAGACAGTGTCAGTATGTGACTTGTTGGGGATGTGTGTTGGCCTATGTGTGTATTAGAGACCCGTGTGACTTTATAGGGTATGTGTTGGTAGCATAGGCGTAGTATGTGTACATGTTCAGTAATAGCAGGAAAAGAACTTCGAGGATAGCTCCTCCAGCCTTATTTTACGAAGAAAGTGAGGGGTAGAGTGGTTTAAGTGATTTACACAAGGTCACCAGAATCTAGAGCCGGGTCCAGAGCTGAACCTTACAGAACTTTTCACAGCTGCTCAGCTGGATTGTATGTGTTAGTGAATTGGGCCTTTGCATGCAAAGGCACCCCCCTTTCTATTTTAATCTTCTCCCCACCTTGATTTCCCCCCATCTTCACCTCCACTCTACTCCCCTCCCCTTATCAGCCCAGGTGGGTGCAAAGGCAGGCCAGGGATCTGCCCAGTCCTGGGGAACCTAGGCCTGATATCCTTCTCTCCCACCCCAACTTTAAGGCCCACAGCCAGGCCCTCTCTTGCTTCCCCAGCCCCTAGCTGCTCTCCTTACTTCTGGCCTGTGAGGAAAGGGAGCCAAGGCGCCTGGGACCAGAAGCAAACTCCCTCTCCCCCTCCCCCTCCCCTGGCTGTGTGGCCTGGTAACCCCTCTGCAGGCAGTGGCCCCAGCTGTGCAGAGGTATTGTTGGCCGACACAGGAAGTATTGATAGCCTCGGCAGCTGAACAAAGCCAGGGGTAGGTTGGGCTGGGGAGTCCTAGACAGCCGGGCTCCAGCCGGGCCCTCCCTCCCACAAGCCCCTGCACTGATCTCCCATTGTTCTTCTTAGGCCCTCCCTGATGGCCCAGCAGACCAGGCGCAGCCTCTGCTTTCACAAATGGTGAGGGAGTGACCAGATGGATAGCATCCCCCTTCCCAACTCAGCCTTTCCTCCTAGCTCCAGTTCCCTCATTTTCAGCAAATAGGTCATTCAAAACATAGGATGTTTGAGAAGAACCTTAGAACCTAGCAGGCCATTCCTTAGAATATGGAATGGTAGAACTGGGAGTGAGCCTGGAAGCCTCTGGAGCCATGAAAAGGGTGCTGGGCCCCATGGGAGTCAAGAGATCTGGGTTCAAGTTCTGGCCCTCCCTATCACTCACTGTGTTTTCTTGGACAAAGTTACTTCCTTTCCCTGGACTGAGTTTTCCTCTTCCTGTAAAATGACAGGATTGGACTAAGTGGCCCCTCCTAGACCTGCTATTCTGTAATAATTCTCCTTCCCAGAGCACTTTTCCTCCCAGCCTCCTCCACCTCCCACCTGGCTCCCAGCCCCTGGCCTATCCCTCCAGAGCTTCAAGATACAGCCTCCTCCACTGGCCTGATTCACAGGCCTCCCCACACCTGGCTTCCACCTGCCCTGGGGGCTCTAGAAATCTGGGGAACTGGATGATTCTGTAGCTCTCACCAGCACCACCCAAGTCCCTGCCTCAGGCCAGCACCCCTCTGGGACCAGCCCACACCCTCTCCTCCTCCTCTCCCCAACCACCCCCACTATCCCTGCTGTCTCAGGTCACACCTCAGTCTCCTTACACCTTCTCCCCACAGTGCCAACATGCCCCTGTCACCCTGACTTCTCTTCCTTGTTGGCCACAAATATATATACAGACAGATATACATGTGCTCTAAGGCTGGTGGGGAGGGGACGTTGGCCAGTCCCCCTTTACACACGTATCCTGGACTCATACAATGTGAGAGCTGGAGGGTCAGAGATGGAAGGAGCTTATCATCTAGTCCAAGTCATTTGTTTCACAGATAGGGAAACTGAGTCCCAGTGTTGTAGAATTAGTTAGTAGGACAGCTTAGGCTAGAATGTGACCTCCAAAATCCCTGGAGTCAGAAAGACCTGAGTTCAAATGTGGTCTCAGACACTAGTGGTATGACCTTGGGCAAGTCACTTCACAAACCCTGTTTGTCTTATTTCCTCATCTGTAAAATGAGCTGGAGAAGGAAACGGCAAACCACTTCAATATCTTTGCCCAGAAAACCCCAAGAAGTCATGTCACGACTTAAATGACTGAACAGATAACCAAATACCAGCCTTGTGCTCCTTCCACTATCCCACACTGCCTGTGGTGTACACATTTGCACTGAGTGTTCTACTTTTATCAAGAAGGAAAGCTGGGGGTGGGGCTGGGGGGAAGGAGGAGAGAGGAGAGGAGGCCTGAGGGTGAGTGGGTGACATGCCACATCTCTGGGCATGTCGGTGGTAAGCTCCCTTCAGGGAAGTCTCCTGGCCAGGGCTGGAGAGCAGGAGCTTTCTTCATTACCCAATTCTTCCTCACCCAAAAGAGCAGCCAGTCCTACCCTGGCCCAGGGCTGGGGGCGGAGCTGGGCCAAACAGGTGTGCTGAGGGATGGACCTATGCAGCCTTGGGCCAGGCTGGGGGAATGCCAGGGGAAGAGTTTGACCCACTTCCTGAAGGTTACTTAGTCTAACCACCCTTTCTCTGCAGCTCCTCTTCCACCCCTCCTCTTTTATCCGCCCCCCACTCCCTCATGACATCCACTCTTTCTTTTTCCTTCTCTCTCTCCTTCCCTCTCTTCTCTCCTTTCTCCCTCTACTCCTCCCTTATTCTTTCTCTGCTTCTTTCTCCCTTCCTTTTTCTAATTCTACCCGCCTCACTTTGTCTGGCGGGTAAGGGAGCTAATTCAGTTCTCACTTAGCCCCTCAGTCCCAAGGGTTCCTGGAGAGCCAGGTCCTCCTCCAACTTTAGGATTCTTAATTCTGTGCTCTCCCTACTGCTTCAGATTCATTTTTACTGAGACATTGGAGACCTCTGGGAAATGATGCCCTGACCACTGTGAAAGCCCCAGCCCTTGATGGTATTCATACCTGCTTCACCCTTCTCAGGACCCTGATGTGCCCCATCTACTCCTGGGAGTCTGTGATACTGGGCACTCCTAGGCAGCCTCAGGGGTAAGGGAGGAATGTTTTTTTCCCCCCCCAGAGCAATTCCCCCTCTTCTCATGAACATCTGGCCATGAACATCTGGTTGGAGCTATATTCCTGCCTGGGGCCTGGCCCCCTGCACCCATCTGCTGGCCCCATCCCATCTGTCCACACCATTCCCAGGGGCTGTTCCCAGGGTGAGCAGCCCTTGGTGGCTATTCTCAGTCTCCAGCCCCAACCCCCTAGCCTGGGCAGCAGAGAGTGGATGCCCCTCCCGTTCCCACGAGCTGGGAAGCAGCAGCAAGTGGGCCCCATCTGCTGTCCAATGGGCGGGGGCTGGCCCTCTTTTGAGGTTGGTTAGGCAGGGAGATTGTACATAGGAATGTCTTTCAGTGTAGGATAAGCTAAGAGGAAAGGAGGGGGAAGGGGACACAACTCAAGTCCTAGCTCAGCTCAGGCTCCACTTAGCTTTCCTTGGGTCTGAGTCCTCCGAAAGCTCTCATTCGCCCAAGGTCAAAGCTCATGACCCTGAGGCCATAGGTCATCCCCTAAGGGGCCCTCTCCCCACTGGGATCAGTTTGCCAGCCCAGGGGCCATACTCTTCTTAACTCCCTGGAGGTTCCTTAGGAAGGGTCCCTGTTACAAAACTATACCAAAACAGAACTGGGAGTATCGCCCTCTTACCTAAACTTCTCTTTTTACAGATGAGGCAGTAGAGTACCAGGGAGGGTAGCAGGGGATGTGCCCAAGGTCACAGAACCAGCAGCAGCTCCTAAGTCTCCTGCTACCCAACCGAAGTCATTTTCACTATAGACATTCGAAATTCCTTGTGTGGTGGGTTTGAAGTAGGAACCAAGGAGGATCATGGGAGAGTGCAAAGAAAAGACTCAGAGCTCCCCTTCCTAGTCGGGCAGGCAAGTTATTTCTCTTAAACCAGGATCCTGAACCCAGGTTCTGCAATTCCAAGTCTGGGTTGGGTTTGCTAGAGCAGAGGGGTGAGATTAATGGGGAAAGAAGGGCGGAATCTAATCCTGCCTGCCATAGGATCTAGAATCTCTTGTCTGTCCCATGTCCTCCCACCCCACCTCTCTCCCTGGGGGGCTTCAAAGCCAATGCAAGCCAGGAGGCCAGCAGGAGAAAAGGGCTGGGGTTGGGGAGAGCACTGAATTCCCTTTGCTCTCCATTATTGTCCGTGGGATAATCAAACAGGTGGTTGTACTTTGGGGACCATTGTGTGGCAAAGTAGGGGGGGCGCGGATGGCAGGATCCCTGCTCCTTCTCTGAAGCTTGGACTGGCCCAGGCTTTGGTGTCTCTGGCCAAGACAAATGCCTTCATTACCATGTGAATTCTGGGAAAGGAGAGGCCAGACCGGTAACACTGTCGCAGCCATATGGTGCTGTGGCTGGGGCTAAGCTGGGCGGGGGGCACAGGCTGAGTAGCCCCTTTGAGTGGCTGGGAGCCGCTCTCCCTGATATCAAAGGGGCCAGGCTGGGACTACAGAGGGTTCCCAGGGCCCAGCAGACCACACAGGGACCTTGGGGCACAGCTTGCCTGTGGTCTCCCTCGTTCAACCCAGGGCTATGGTCCTTTGAGAACCCTAGAGGGAAGGGAGGCTGTGCTCCCCAACTCCAGGGTTGCCCTGGGGCCTGGGGGAGACAAGTCAGGAGGCTTGAATGGGCTTCGGAGGTGAAGAAGTTGAGAACAGCTGGGAGAGCAGGAAACAGAGACACAGCCACAGAGAAAGCAAGAGAGAAAGAAGACAGAGAGACGAGACAGAGATTGAAGACTGATAGGAAGAGTCACAGGGAGATAAAAACAGATGAGAAAAAAAATCATCTGAGGGGCAGACAAAATGAGAGACACCGGAGATAAAGCCACAAATAGGGAAAAACATGGCAAGGCCTCAGTTTCCTCGTCTGTCAAACTAGGCTGCCCCACCTTTAAGGCTTGGCCTGTAACTGTTAACATGGATCTGCCGCTCTTACTGTTTATTTCTCAGCCAAGAGTGTCTTACTTCAGGGGTAATGATAAGAGCTAACATTTGTTTAACACTGTGTGCCAGGTACTATGCTAAGCAGTTTACAGTTATCATCTCATTGGATTCTCAGGAGGGATCTGGGAGGAAGGTGCTTGTTCCAAGTCACACAGCTATTAGTGTCTGAGGGCTGGATTTGAACTCAGACCTTCCTTACTCCAGGCCTCGTGCTGTAACCACTGGACCATCTAACTACTTCTTATTATCCCTTATGTCTGGGACTTCTAGGAACCAGTTCCATAGCTGTTTGTTAAATTTTCAGTGTAAGCATTTATACCTTGGAGATCTGCAAACACTACAAATCAGGGCTTGTTTTATTGTTTTGTTAGCTAGATTTAAGGTGAAAGAGAAAATGTTAATAATGCAGGTTAAATTTAAAAGTGTCTTACATACTTTTTGGGTGGGCCTGTTAAACATTTACCAGCCTATGGTTGCTTGTGACTTTATCACAACTGTCTCTATCACCAATAGTCCTTATGTTTCAAGTTCCTTCAGCTTCCCAATCAGGGACTCCCGCTCCAGGGGAGTTTTCCCCAGCTCCCTTAGCCCACACAAGGCTGGCACTCTCTGCCCCTCTGTCTGAACTTCATATTCTGGCCTCCCCTGATTTCGGTTTCTGTGTGTCTCTCAAGCTACCCAGAGGTTTCCCCTGGTCAGGGAGCTGGTCTCCAACTCTGCCATCCTCCACAGCAGCAAACACAGGGGTTAGCCATAAAATCGATAAGCTTTAGAATCAGAAGAACCCTCGGAGGGAATAAGCATTTATTACAGGCCTACTATGTGCTAAGCACTTTAAACATCTCCCTTAAGATCTATGTCTGCTCGTATCTGCTCAGAACTCATACCACCCCAAGTAATGGACTGCTCAGTGAGAGGCCTGAAACCTTCCAGCTGTGGGCAGCGCCAGATACTCCCAGATAGTCCATTCCACTCTGGGGAAGCCCTAATGTAGGGAGGCTTGTTGTTGAGGTGAGCAGAAGTTTACTTCTCAGGCCCTTTCCAGCCAGATCCTGGCTCTGCCCTCAGGTTAAGCTGAACAAATGTAATCCCTCTTCCACAGGACAGCTTTTTAAAGACCTGAAGACAGCTCATCCTGTGCTTCCAGAAGTCTTTTCTTCTCCAGGCTAAACAACTTCATTTCCTTCAAATGATCTATTTTTTTTTTTTGACAGTTTCCAGTCTCTTCCTCCAAACTGGTCCCAGGGAGTACTTAGAACTCAAAATGGCACACCTGATAGGGATCTTGGAATTTAGAATATCAGGGCTGCAAAGAATCTTGAAACTGGAGGAGTGTCAGGGCCCACAAGGGACCTCAGAACCTGGGACAACATGGAACGCTGGAGCTGGGAGAGGCCTAGGGTCCAACCCCATCACATTGTGCAGAGGCAGAATTGAAATTTAAAATCTCTCCTGCTGCTCACAGCACAGCTTCCAACACATATGATAGGCTTAATTAATATTTGTTGAGCTGAAATACTCCTGGTGCACCCTCAGAATATGTACCTGGGGTGCCATATCTCCAGCAATGGGGACAGGCTAAATCATCCACACATTCCAGCTGTTTGTTGTAGTGAGAGGTTCTCTGAGCCTGGGAGACAAGAGATCTGTGTCTTGGTTACTGGGAAGCTGCCAAGGGGTAGTGGAAAGGATTTGGGAGATCTGAGAGAGTCACTGATTTCCCATGTTATTCAGGGCCAGTCACTTTTCTAGCCTTACAGCCCCTTATGTTCCATGATTCTGACAGCCATGCCCATAACTGTCCACCTTGGCGGGGAGGGGGCCTGTGCTTGTGAGAGGGAGAGGGGAGCCTGGGTCCCTTTGGATCAGCTCTGGAAAACCCCCTCTCACAGTTAATCCCAAGGAAGACAGGAAAGGAAGGGGCTGGGGGGGGAGGGGGAGGGAATCATGCTCAGATGTGGAGATTCCTTCTCATGCAGATGTCGCTTTTGGGTCTGTTTTTCCAGCAGCCCTTAGCATGACAAAGCTTGAGGGACATCATCCTTCCCTCCTTCCTTTTGTGAAGGAACAGAGGTAAGGGAGGCCCCACTTCCTTTTTTCCAGCAAGGGATTGGGGGGAGGGGAATCCTGATAAAGGTAGCTTCCTGGGTGTCAGAGCTGCTCAGGAGCAGTTCAGTTGGTTCGTGTGTGTGTGTGTGTGTGTGTGTATGTGTGTGTATGTAACTCTGCCTGTGTATCTGCAAATGCCCAGTCAGCTCTCAGGTCTGTAAGGCTCCAGGCTGGGGGGCAAGGGGCGATTATGCTGACTGTTGGTGCAGGCATGTCTGTGGATTAATTTACACAGATGTAAATATGAGCATCTTCCTCCATATCCCTGCCTCTGGAGCTTCTTGTGTCACAGCATATACAGATTTGTGTCTGTGTAGGTAGACCATCTGAAATGATGATGGGAATAGCTCCATCTACCCTACAATGCCGCTCCCCCAGCCATGTTTGGGTCAGACTGTCCAGTTCAGGACACTATGTTTTAGGAGGGGCTCTAACAAGCTGGAGAACATGAGCTACAGGAGGGTAGACAGGACAGAGAGAGGTCTGGAGAGAAGGCTTCCTGAGCCTCCGGACTGAAGGCCTTCAGACAAAAGAAGACAAGACTAGAGCCATTTGTATCTGAGGGAAAGTGTGTCTTCAGAGGCCTTCAGAGGGCAGAGCTGGGACTAATGAGGGAAAACTTACAAGGAAACAGATTCCAGCTCTGTATTAGGAAAGCCTTCCTCCCCACTACTCACTATCCCAGTGTAGAATGGGTTGCCTTGGGAGGTGATGCTTCCCCCATCCTAGGGGAAGGGTGGGTTTGGTGAGCTCTGGGGGCCTCTAGGTCTTCGTGTCTGTGCAGAATGTGACACTGAGGCTGGGGTGGGGGCAGTGTTCTAAACTCACCCTTTTTTCCTGCTGCCTTAGAAGAACCTAGGCTTGGGAAGAGGAGAGCCCAGGGGTGCTGAGCCCCACCCCTTCTTGCTACAGGCAGTAGCCCTCCCTGGGTTCTGAATAAACTGAGCACAGGGCCCTCTGTCCTCGGCCTTAGCAAACCGGACACAGACTTGGTCTCAGCAAGCTCCCTGCCACCTTGTTCCTGCCCCATATCCACAGAGGGACATATTTTGCTTGAGGAAGAGGTGAGTCTTGAACTTGGCCTAATCTGTATTCCTTGGTCGATCATGACCTGAATGCGTCCCCATCATTAAAGAAGGATGATAATAATAACATTTCCTTTTAGTACAGAATTTGAATGTTTCCAAGCACTTTCCTGAAAACAATTTTTGGCCGGTGGAAGTGCAGTAGTTTTGTCCCCATTTCAGAGATGAGGAAACTGAGGGTGAGAGAAGGTCATGACTCTCTTCCTCTGTTGGGGACTGATAGGGAGGTGGGGATTCCTCTGTAGAACAATCGATCTTTTTTTTTTCCAGAGGAAACAAGGATACATAACAGTAGGTGTGTGTGTGTGTGTGTGTGTGTGTGTGTGTGCGCGCGCGCGTGTGTGTTCGTTCTTTGTTGCCGAAGAAGGCCATGTCATCAGAGAAATGATGACATTTATTGCACTTGACTTTGTTTGGAGCGAGGAAGGGCTGTGCAGGTCACCATCCTCACTTCTCCTCCACAGCCATCTGAATCCAGTCACCAGATATTCATCAGGATGACTGCAGATGACCCAGTATAAGGCAATTGGGGTTAAGTCACTTGCCCAAGGTCACACAGCTAGTGTCAAGTGTCTGAGGTGAGGTGAACTCAGGTCCTCCTGACTCCTGTACTGGTCCTCTAACCACTGCATCACCTAGCTGCCCTCAGGGTATGCAAGTCAGTGCAGAATAGATCAAATAACACTGACCTGGAAGTTGGCTTGAGTTCTAGTCTAAGGTGGGGCACTAACTTGATGTGAGACCTTGAGCAAGTCACTCTTCCTTTGGTCTCTATTTCTTCCTATGTAAAATGAGGACAATAATAGTTCGGTGGATTGCTATATACCCTTGAATACCCTTGGTAATCAGGCCAAGCACAAAGCCGGGTCCCCAAACTAGGCCCAGCCTCCTGGGGCTACTTGGAAGATTGAAAGGGACAGAGGCAGAAGGATGAGGGAGGGGGCCCTTCTTCTCTTCTCCCCCCAACCCCCCATTCCTCACCCTCTTGACCACCCTTTTCTCAAGTTAACTTCCCTTTCCCTTCCTCTGGGCTCCCTCTGCCCAGACTGACTGGAGCCGTTCTGCCCTTCCTGAGATTAAAGGCAGCTCCCTGTTCTTCCTTGGGCTAGCTGTCAGCTCTGACCTGGTCTGGGTCTCCTAACCTTGTTTCCACCCTACAGGGGATCCTTGGTTTGCTGGAAGGGAAGGGAGATAGGACTCAGGCATGGACTCCAAACACCTTGTGTCCACTCTAGCCTTTCCCCGCCATTCTCCTAGAGGACTGGGTTAGGGGCTGGAGTTTTCCTTCTGAGGGCTATGCTCAAGGTCAAACTGGCAGGAACCCTATGTAGAGGCTGAGGGCCTGGGAGGTAAAAGGGAGTTTTCAAAGTATGAGCACTGATTTTTAGTAATAATAGTTCACGGTTTCCTGGCACTTTACAGTTTATAAATAATGAAAGGGATGTGCCCAAGGTCATTCAGGGTAGCAGGGGTGGAGACAGAGCTAGAATCAGTTCTTTCAGCTGCCTGCCTTTCTAGGGCTCTCCTTGCCCAATACTAAACTACCTTTCTAGTGTGCTCCGACCCAGGAGGCTCTGAGGAGTGTTTTTAAGTATCTTCTGCCCTGAGAATCAGAAGATCAAGCATGGCTACCCTAGACAGTAGAGAGTTTAACCCTGTCGTTTTATAGGTGAGGAGACCAGGACTAGAACTGGGCTTTGTTCATTGTGGCAGGAGAAGCAGGCCTCCTAGTTGTGGTGGTCCAAAGACCTCTACCCTCATACTGCCCAGTCTTTTGATAGTTTATGTTTGGGGCAAGACATGTTTCTATTGGCTTGGCCCCAGACCAGCATCCCCCAGAGGTCTTCTGTCATAGTAGCCCTTTCCTAAGGCCTTATTTCTCCACACAGCATGCCTCCTCTACCCCCACTGGAACTGTGGGCCAGACTCTCCTGGGATGGTTGTACTACGGTCAGACTATCTTTCGTACTGCCTCACATCCCAGTGGAAAAAAATTCCTAGTTATGGCTCTGACAAGTAGCAGAGCTGGAAATAGAACTCAGGTCTCCTAGTTTGAAATTCAGGCTTTCTCATATAGCAGGCTGCTTCTACTCTGGTCCCCCCCTGGCCTTGGCGGCCACGAATCTTCATCCCTGGTACCAGACTAAAAGATCCTGAAAGCAAGAGAGATCACAGTATAATACAATACAGCATGTCAGAGATGCAAGGGGATTTAGAACATAGGATGTTAGAACTGGAAGGAACTTTAAGGATATGGACTGTCAGGGTTGGAAGAGGTCACTGTTTTTTAGTCCAAACTCGCATGTCATATAGGAATCTGCTTTTCAAAGGACTGTGAATCACAGGAGCTGTATCTGGAAGAAGGTAGTGTGATACAGTGTTTAGAGCATCTGGTTCAAATCCCACCATTACCAAGGACAAGTCACTTACCCAGCATAAGTCTCAGTATCATCATCTGTAAAATGAGGTGATTCAATTAGATGGCTTCTGAGATCTCATCTGGCTCTGGATCTATGATCGCAATTATGTAGCTAAGCTAGAATTTGAACTAAATATGTCATAAATGGAAGACATCTGAAGCTAGGTCACCTGGTTCACAATAAAGGACTCTTTCTACAGGTCCTGAACAATACAATGCAAGCTACAGTTTTTCTGAGAGCAAAAACTGGAAATAAAAGTAGATGTCCACCCATTGTGGGATGGTTAAAGTTGTGGTATATGAATGGAATGGAATTATTACCAGACTGTAAGAAGGAATGAATACTAAGAATTCCAAGAAGCAAGAGAAGATTTATAAGGACTGATGCAGAGTGAAGGAAGCAGAACCAGGAAAACAATATTCACAGTGACAATGGTGAAAGGAAATAACAACAAAAAATAAACTGAATGCTGGAGGACCAAGCTTGACCCCAAAGAATTGAGAAAATGTCCTATTCCATCTTCTTTGCAGAGGTAGATGGGACTGTGGGTATGGAATATCATCACTCTCTTGATGTGGTAGTATGGATCACTGGATAGAGGAAAGAGAGATATCTTCAGAAATGTAGGGGATAGAAAAACAATGGATAGCTACGAAAATGTTAAAAAAAAAAAAAAAAAAAGAATAAGCTCCTTGAGGGAAGACTGTTTTAATTTGTGTTTTTGTAAGTCTAGTCAGTCTAGTCATTCAGTCAAATTGTACTTATTGCACTTACCTGTTAGGTGCTCAGACTAGGGATACAATGAAAGGCAAAAAACTAGCCCCTGCTCTCAGAGATCACAGTTACTGAGGAGATAATGCAAACAACTATGTATTAACAAGATCTGTATATGACAAATTGGGGCTAATTACAAGAAGGAAGACACTAGACTTAAGGAAGACTGGGAAAAGCTTCTTGCAAAAGAAAATAGGTTAGTGTTCTGTATCGACAGTGTTTGTTGAAACTACCAACCAGCCTCTGCCTGAACACTTCAGTGACTGGGAAGATCGTTATCCAACAAATCAATATTTCCAATTTTCTGTCACTCAGTAGACATTTCTTAGGATCATAGGATTTTGAGCTGGAAGGAACCTTGGAAACTACATAGCCTTCAGATAATTAAAGTGTTTAAAATATGAAAACTTCTTATTTTAAGGAAGAAGAAACTAGCGACTCAGATTAGTGACAGACTACCAGTCACCCTGGTAGTAATAAGTGGCAGAAATTTGATTCAAATTCAGATTTTTTAAATTATATTTTTATTGTAGTAGAATACTCTGGGTACATGTTGCTTCTCCAACTAGACAGCTTTGTATGGGTAGGAGTAAGATGTTGCTTACAACTGTCTCCTCTAGCACCTAGCTCAGGACAGGCATGCAGGAGGCCAAATAGGTGTTTACTGAGTGAGCAGCCACCTGAAGGGTGGGTGGAAGACTCCTGGCCCAGCCAGAGTCCTCTGGGCACATTGGTGCCATCAGCCACTAGTGTCCTGAGAGGCCACCAGCCTGGTCATAAGCTTCCAAATGCAAGTTGAGAAATGGATCCAAGGCAACAGATAAAAGAAGGAAGGGGAGAAATTGACACAAGGGCCATGATTTTCTCACAAACCTGCCATTGCGGAGCAGAAGCCCTTGGCTCCAGTCCTGGTGGACACTGTAAAACACCAACTGTGGGTAGTCATTGCCCTTTTCTGGATCCTAGCTTCTTCCTCTGCTAGATAGGGATGAGAATTTCTGCCATTCCTACCTCACAGAAGTGATGTGAAGATTAAACAGTCATTAGTCCTAGATTTAGAGCTGGAAGGGAGCTATAAAGCCTTCTGGTTCAACCTTCATATGTTACAAATGTGGAAACTGAGGCACAGTGCTTTGTCCAAAGTTACCCAGATAGTAAATGGCAGTCAGGGTTTGAACCCACTCCCTCTCCGACTCCAGGGCCAGCTGGCTTTTCCGTTGTACCATAAGGTCCTGAAAACTGTATGAGGCCCTGCATACATGTAAGGGATCGTTATAACATGATGCTACTACTTATGGGGTTGGGGGGGGAGACAAAGAACTGAAAGGGAAGGTGAGGGGGCAGGGAGACTTGAGAATAGGGAGGCCCAGGTTGGTGTCAAGTCCAAAGAGCCAGAAGGGATGAGGGCCTGGTGTCTTCCCACTTCCCGGAGAAAGTCCAAATGCTAGATGCTGCTGGGATACGGTGGAGAGAAAGATGGGCTGGCAGGAGAGTTGGTGCCTAGTCTCAGCTGTCATTAATTTTCCGTTTGGCTGTGGGCCTTCCTCTCCAACTGGAGAATGAGAGGGTTGAACGAGACGGGCACCCCCCTGCTCTGCCATCCTGGCTTCTAGGGCACCTTCTAATGCCGTGGAACAACTATTCATCAAGTGAGCCCATGCGCACAGCCCGGTACTTCGGGGCTTTGGGAAGGAAAGAAACACAAATAGAGCTGCTGGCCTCAAGGGGCTCACAGTTAGGGGCACGCAAACGCCCACAGCGGCGGGCGCTAGCTCGGAGGCGAGGGGGAGAGGGCCCCAAGGAGATGGTGTGCCAGACGTCGGCCGGACTGCCCTTCCTCCGGCGCGGCGTCCCAGGACACATTCTTTTCGTGCTCTGCCATTCTCCCGCACGTTCTAAGAAGGGGGGGCCTCGCGGCGGCCTCTGGCCCGCTCCCCTCCTCTGGCGGGGCCGCATTCCTCGCTGCCGGCAGGGCCACCCCGAGATTTCCTGCACGAGGCGCTGGGCAGCTTCCTCCCCAGCCCGCCGGCTTTCCCATCTGGCGGACCCCACGGGGCGAAGGAAGGCGGTCCCCGCAGCTGCCCAGACTCACTGGAGCCAGGCTGGGGCGGGGGCGGGAAGGGGAGGAGGGGGCGCCGCGCCGCCTGTAAGGAGGCCAGGTGTGCGGCTGCGGTGGGGAAAGGAAGCCGGGGCAGAGCAGGGGGCTCCGGCTGGGGGAGGCGGCTTTCGTTTCTTTTGCAGGACATCTCCTCGGGTTCCTGAACCTCGCCTCGCCCAGTCCTATCCCATCCTGTCCCTCCCCTCCCCAAGGGCAGGATACAGCCGGTTTCCCCGCAAGACTCGCTCAGGAACTGGGCAAGTTTTTGTCGATAAGGTCCGAGGGCTGGGGGGCAATTCAACCCTTGACCTTCCCCCTTCCCTCAACCTCCTTCCCGGAGGAGTGGTGGTTATTGGGCACGAGGAGAGTCCGAGCTGCTGGAGCCCTTTTTTAGAGCTTTTGGGCTTTACCATCTTTCCCCAAAACTACCTTGGTAGGAGGGTTGTTTTTTAAATCAGTTTTACAGATGAGGAAACTGAGATTCAAGAAGAATTTCAGTGACATATCCAAGGTCACATAGCTAGTGAATGACAGAGCTGGGATGTGATGCATCAAACCATTCAAATCCAGAAATCCTCCCAGTCCCAGATTGATTACCTGCATACAGAATGTCAGAACAGGAAGGGGACTGAGAACAGAGTGGCAAAGCTGGAAAGGACCTTGGAATACAGAAGACCAAAGCTAGAAGAGACCTTAGTGATTATTTAGTATAATCCTTACAGGCCATGTCTCTGTGTGGGTACCCACAGTGCACGCTCAGCATCAAATCTTTTTTAGCTGTGTTCTTGGTAAAAGCACTTCTCTGGGGTTCTGTAGGGGAACTCAGCATGGTTGAAGAACTTCATTCCATTGTGTTGGGTGCTACACAAAGAGAAATCTCCAGATGCTGATTGTCTCCTCTTAGGTCACTTGATCAACAAGCTCTTACTGCAAAAAGAGAGCTCACTGGCTTGGGGTAAGACAAACCTCTTTCATAGGAAAAGAGTGACCAATACAAGACTGTGACCAAGGACCAAAATCGGAGGGCTGAAGGAGCTGGCTGTGGCGAGGTAGGGGATGAGGAGCCATCTTGGAATGGATTACTCAGACCCACAGCCTTACCTTCTTGCAGGGGTCATTTCCAGGCTTCCATGCCAAGTCAGAGTGAAGACATCTCCTTCAGCGTAGCATGAAACTGTAGGAACTAAGTGAAAGGAACGAGCACTGTGAGTTGGGATCAGGGGAATCTGTTCAACATAAGACAGGATGTTAAATGTATCTGGAAGGAGAGGATAGGATTTGAAGTGGAAAAGAAGGTCTATCTTGCCCAAAAGCATAGGAGTGTAAATTAATACACTATGCCCTCTTGGTGAACTCTCAGAACATAGAATGTCAGAGCTAGAAAAGACCTTAGATCGTTAAAAGGCAAGTGTGAGGTAGCAGATAGTAATTGCCTTGGGAGCTGTGATTCAGATTTGAATTCCATCTCTGAAACTGACTATGGCAAGTCATTCAGTTTGTGTCTCGGTTTCCTCATCTGTAAAATGGGGAGAAGAATGCCTATTGCACTTATCTCACAGTTGGTTCTATCAACTATAGGAAAAGCACTTGGAGAAACCATAAATGTGCAACATAAATTAGGTATTATTAACGTACTCTTATTATCATCAATTAGAGGATGCATCTGTGGTGCAGCTGAGCTGGTGTCCATCAGGAAGAGCCTGGTTCAAGTCCTGTCTAATATATAGTGGCTGTGGGACCTGAAGCAGGTCTCTAAGACAGCAAATCAAAAAGAAGGTCCTAGCCTGCTTTGACAGATGCTCCTCACCATGGGCTAGTTCCCTGCACCACTGAAAGAACAGCTGAGGAGGTCATCTATTGGAAACCAAAGGTGGGAACGACTTGCCCAAAGGTATGTTATCTTTCAAAAGCAAAGTCAGAATAGAATCTTGTCATCTGATTCCTAGCCAGGCTGAGACATAGTGGGGGTTCTTAATCTGGGATCCAGTTAGATTATAGCCTATAGCCTAAATTTGATATTTCAAAAAAAAAATTTCATAATTATTTCAAGATAACTTTCTTTGCATTTTATGCACTTATAAAGATTATTCTGAGAAGGTTCTATCCACCTAACCAAAAGCAATGCAGGACACAAAAAAGGTTAAGAATCTCTGGAGTGGAGGGATAGTTGGGCAGCAGAAAGAGGTCGTAGGGGGAAGGATGAGGGAAGATTAGCTAGGTGATGTTGGAGCTGTGACCTGGAAGCTCACTCTCCATTCTGGTGGCAGTGGTGGGGCAGCGTGACCCAATTCTGTAGAACAGCTGTGCAAGGGCCTGGCAAGATGTGTGTTGTAGGGCAAGGCTGATCCTTTAAGGACCCAGACCTTTATCCAAGTGATTACTCTGTCCTCTGCCACAGTTCCCAGTTCTTCTACAGACTCTCTTCATAAATCACTGGATTAAAAAATGTCAGTATTGTAGCAGGCAACCTTTTGGCAATGAGCTTCCTTTGGATTTGGCTAGGATGATTCTTGGAGGTCAGGGCACAGGGCAAAATGCACAATCCCTCGAGTTGTCCCAGGCTTGAAGTTTTTCCAGTCTGACAGAATCCAACAGAATTTACCCTTGGTCTGGCATAGCCTCCCCACCCCTCCTACCTCCCAGGTCTCTATCCCAAGAAGGCAGATGATGCTTCCTCCCTCTGACTTCTGCCATAGCCTTTACTGTACAGTAAATACAAATGGTACATAAGGGCAGTAAGAGGCCCTTTTTAGGGACAGTCATTGTGGACTGGATGAAGGAAGGAGGAACAGGAAGCCTAGGTAGGTAGATGTAGAAAGCAGAGGGGAAGACACAGATTCCAATGAACATAACAGTTCATATTGCTCTCTCCAGGCTTTATAGATTACTAAGCACTTCTCTCTGCCCCCCCCCCCCCCCTTACAAGGTAGACTGGACAAGCATTATTCCTATTTTACAGAAAAGGAAAATGAGGAGGTCCAGAGATGGTAAGGTATATACCCACACAGCTACCAGAAGGCACTGTCATGAACTCCTTTTCCCTGACTCAGCCTGCCATTAGGTGGGGAAGGAAGAGGAAGTTATGGCTGAATATTCCCAAAGATACCTCTACCCCAAATGTTTCCTAGGACCCCAGTAGCTGGTAAAGATGGGGCTGCTTAGATGCCCTATAGTCTGTATACCATCCCTTGCCTGGTACTCTAAAAGGCCACTGGGCACCCTAAGCAAGCTGCTGTGGGTCATGGCTGCTCTCTGCAGCCTTCCCCCCTTCCTTTCCCATCTTCCTCAGCATTTACGGCCCTTCCTGGCCTGAGTGTCATTTTTCCATGGGACATTGGAGGCTGGTGAAATCACATCTGGAGTCTAGACTCAGAGACTCTGTGGGCTGGGCTTCCAGGCTGGGCCTGGCCTGGCCTGCTCCACACTGTTTGCTTAGCTGGAGGTATTTAATTAGAATTAAAGTGGCCTCCCTTGTTCCTGCGGACAGGCCTGCTGGAAGCTGGGCTGGAAGTCATAGAAAACATCTGGGGGAGGCTGCAAGGGGTCATTAGATGGCAGAATGCGAGGCGCCGCTTAGAGCAGCCGCAGCCGGCGTGGGGCAGAGCTGTTTCAATACGGCTTTTGTGGATGGACAACCAGAGCCAGGCCAAGCTGCCAAGGCAGCACTCTCTGCTGAATGTTTGTTCTGGCAGACTGAGGTATCTTGGGGGGCTGCTGCTGGGGTGGGGGTGGGTAACAGAGGCTGGGGATTTGTTGGGGGTCTGGCTCCTTTCCTTATCTACCTCCTTGAAGAGAGGGGCCCAGGAGGACATTAACTGTTGTTCGTCTCATTCCAGGGTTTGTCACTCCTGGCCAAGAGATTCCTCAACTTGGCATGAAGCAGCAGGATGGGGGGGGGGGGGGTGGTGGAGACCAGAGTTGGCAGGACCAGGAATCTGAGGCCCAGAGAGGGCAAGTGACGTCTTCACAATCATACAGCTAGATAGCTAACGCTAGGTCATGAATCCAGTAGAAGATATGCTCCTGAAAGGCAAGGACTAATTAGATTTTGTATTTGTACCCCCAGTGTCTAGAGCATGCTTGTTGGATTGACCCCAGGTCTTTGACTCAGTCTAATGCTCTTCCTACTTTGCAATGGTCTTATATCATGCCAGGCTCCCAACACCCAAGTAAGTTCTAGTCATAGACTGATACCAACTCCAAGAGTGGGCAGAGGACATCCAGTCTGGGCAGCATGTCGAGCACCCACTACATACTAAGCACTAGGGGTACCAACAGAAAAAGGCCTTGGCTTCAGGGGCTGACTTTATACTTCAGGATTCCTGGGTGATACCTCTGGGTCCCTTTCAGCTAGCCCCACATCTGGAACTCATAGACCATAACCCTATGTGAGCCCTGTGCCAGCCACCTGACCCAGTGCTCCTCCAGAGGCCGCTTCCCCAGAATCCAGGATCCCTCCAGTCATTCTCTCATCCAGGCCTCAAAGAAACAGCTCAGGTCCCCTTTTTTGCCATGTTTCAAGTCCTACTTCTGGATTTGTTGGTTGTAATCCTAAGGGAGGGGCCCCTCTGAGGGATCGGTTACTGTTACCTCCCTTGGGAAGAGGTCGTGCCAGGGGTGAGTACAAGAATAAAGTAAGTACAGGCTCTCCCACAATCCACATCGAAGGAGTCCTCGTTTTCAGTGCTAATCTTCCAACAGGTGTTCTTTGCCATCAGCATAGCAGCAGTCCTGGAACTCCCTCTTCTTGAGTCCCTAGGGATGGAGGCTCAGCTTTTTGGCCAAATTCCTGTTCCCGCCTTTCCCGTGTGTGTGTCTGTCTTTATCTGGGAAAGGCAGACAAGCCCTTCCTCTTTACTCAAGTCTTGCAGATCCTTTCAGAGGAATGAGAAAATACTAACTCTCATCACATCAATCATTGGCAAATATTCTTCTTATTCTCCTGGCAAAGAAATAGTGGTAGAGAGGGGAATGGCCATTCAGCTCAAGGGCATCAGAGGGTACAGCACACAGAGAATTGGATAACAGAAGACTGGGCTGATCTGGGCTGAAACATCCTAGCTTTTCTACTCACTCACTGTGATCTTACAGTCGTATCTCTTTTCTCTGGATGATTTTCTAATTTTCTCTTAGAAACAGAATTACTAGGTCATCTATAAGGCTTTAAATCTGATTAACTGAAATCAAGGCCCAGCTTAGTTCCACATCTTCCAGTCAAGGATGCCTACTCTCCCTGGCCTCTTTGGACACCTTCCCCTGGGCCAAACACTTTCCCTGTCCCTGGGGATGGTGCCTGGGGCTGATGAGCAGTAGCTCCTCCTTCCCGCTGTTCAGGAAGCAGGCCCTATGATATACTGACTGCTTCTGAGTCATCTCCAAATCAGCACCCAGCTGCAGGGTGGGCAGGGCAGAGCTGAGCTAATGTCAAGTGGGATTCCTGACTTCCAAGGACAGTTTGTCTCCATGGCCCTGGTGGGGGTGGGGTAGCCTTTGTCTGGGGTCCAGCTGGGGCTCCTTGTTTCTACCCAAGAAAATTGGATTGTTGATTCCAATGAGGGCAGAGAACCCCAAAGCCAACATGTACCATAATAGAATGGATACACTGTGGAAGAACACTCTGACTTGTCATTCAGAAGGCAGACCTGAAGTCTTACTTTTCTAATAGTGGGGATAAGCTATATCTCTCATTTACTCAAGAGCTCCCTTTGGTAAGGTAGCTGTCCAAGGTCAAAGTGTGGGGCCTTAGCACAAAGCAAAGCTCATAAAGTCATGAGCCTGGCCTTATGACTAGAGAGGAGCTCTACTGGGATTTAGTTTGGAGGATTCACAAAATAATAGACAAGTGGAAGGGATCTCAGAGGGTATCCAACCTCCTTAAGCAGGAAAGCCCTCCACAGTATCAGAAAATGGTCACCTGGGCCCCACCTGAACACCACAACTGCCAGGGAGTTTGCTTATTCCCTTCAAAAGCAGCCATCCATCACTCCTTTTCTTAAAAAGCTTGAATTTTTTTTTTTGTATTAAGCTGAGTTCTTCAGCCCTGCAATTTCCTGGATCAGCACGTGCCCTTCTCCCCATGATGGCAATCATGCCCTGCCTCCGCCTCCCAATCTCTCTTAGGGCGAGGGGGCCCTTGGCTGAAAGAGTACTATATGGAAAACGGGAGGTATCAAAGCCCTTCTGACAAGGTTCATCTCCCTCTAATGGAGCTAGTCTTGGGGGTGGGAGCTTCTAGGGCCTAAAGCTAAAGTCCCTGATAAGGCAAGTTGGTTCATTTCTTTCTTTCATTTTTAAAAGTGTATTGGAAGGAAGGTGTACACCAAGTACACACTTTGAGCTAATTCTACTTGTCCCTGCCTCTTACTTCAGTATAGTTGGGGAAGAAAGACATGGAGGTTGGAAGAGACTGTTGGGCCCCATTTCTAGGGAAGGCAGGATTGCAGGCACCTGCTGCTGCCTACCAAAGGCTAAACCAAAGAGTTTTGTACCTTTCAGAAACCCTCTGCCCTGGATTTTGTGCACATGGTAGAAAGGGAAGGCTGCTTTGGGCTAGGGGAAGGAAGGCAGGGGGGTGGAGGGAGGCATTCCTCCATTTCTAGGCCTGAGCTTTGTCCAGGAGAAACCAGACTCTGGGAGTCAAGAGCCTTTCTCCCTCCAATACCTCTCCCCAAGGCCTGGGGCGAAGAGGAGACAAAGATATGTTGTCCCCTTGTTCTCACTTTTCACTTGACATAGACTTTTAATGTAAGAGAGGGGTTCACGGTAATACAAAAAATTTAAAAACCAGGCCCTCTCACCACCCATCACCCTTCCCACAAAGATAGCTGGGGTTTCTGCCCCATGCCGGGGAGGGAGGACACAGGAGGTACAACAACCAGAAACAATGAGAAAATCCAAGTCTGGGCTCAGGAGGGAGAAAGGAGAAGAGAGGCCTGGTCTGACCAGGGCAGCCTGGGCACAGAACATCAACACTGGCTCTGCAGGGCCTTCCTCTCTTCCCCTAGCTCCTCTCCCACCCCTGGCTCCAAGCCCACCCTTACTGCTCCTTTTTTTCCGTCTCAGAGGAGGAGGAAGAGGCTGACGACGATGACGACAATGGTGGCGCTCCCTCTTTGCACTCACTGGCTGACTCCTTGTCCTTGTCATTTGTCTCTTCATAACTGGAGACCAGAGAAAGGGAAGGGAGGGGAGAAATCTCAGGTCAGAAAAGGTGGGAGGGTTCCAAGGTGCAGAGAGGATCAGGGGCATGAGAGAGAGGTAAGTTCAGTAGCAATAGTGCCCTGCCACTCAGCACAGGAAGAGACTGAAGAGAGAAGGGGAAGAACCCCTTCTTCACATGGGACAAGACTGTGGGTCTGTTCTTTGGGTTTCACACTTAGCAGCTCAGACTCCTCTCCTGTCCACCTAAGCACTGCCCCCAAACACAGCATGTAAAGGACCAAGTCCAGGGACCCTGTGCTCTAAGCTTAAGCCTCACTTCCTTCATTTTTGTAGCAACTGTGATTAATTCAGTCACAGAATTTAGAGCTGGAAGGGATTTTAGAAAATGTCTAGTCTTACCCCCTCTCATTTTATAGATGGGGTAAACAGAGGCTAGTGGTTAAGTGACTTGCCCAAGGTCACACAGCTAGTACATAGCAGAGCAAGGATTTGCACCCAGGTCTCTCTGACTCCACATCCAGTGCTCTGCCACCTCATAGCTTCACTTCCTCATTTCTGTTTGGCAGCTAACAGGGCCCATATAACTCCAGATCAAGCAGCCTCACAACAATTCTACCTTAACTGTCAGCTTGATGCAGCCTGAGTTGACACAGATTTCTCTCCCTTCATCCCAGGGGTTCAATGGGAATCATTGAGTCCTCATGGATAGAATACAGGATTCCTGCCTCTTGTTCTCCAGCTCCACTGTGTGATCATGTCCCCTTGGATCAGCCATTTCTCTGCATCTACATCCCCATCTCCCTGCCCTTCACATCTGCCCTCTAGGAGGAATTGAGGTATGCAAGGATTCCCTAGAGAGATGTTTGGCGAGTACAAGATGGCCAACTCACCAGAAAGATGGAGAGAGGTTCAGGCTGGAACCTAGGGCTCTGGATAAGGCAGAGAAAAAGAATGAGCTCCTCTTGGGTCCTCCCTGTCTCTAAGGTGAACCTGGACAGACCATTTTGGGGCTGACATTCCCCCACTATAATCAGTGCCCCGGGGAGAAAGAAGCGAGGAACCAGTGGTTCTTAGGGGAAAGGCTGGCATAGAATGGCATGATGGCTGACTTGAGGGGGGAAGGGGAAAGGAAAGTGAAGAACGGAATGCCCTACCTGATAGAGCAGAAAGGAAACAGAGGGAGAAAGAGCGCTGGGGGCTACAGGGCGCTGGGGCTGTGTGGCCGGCGGCGGCGGGGGCAGGCCGCTTTCTGCTGCATGGAATCCGCAAGGCTGGCGGGAGAGCCCGAGACAGTGGGGAAGTGGGTAAGCCTCGGAGTGTGTGGCAAGATTTCAGCAGAAGATTCATAGCTGCAGGAAAGACAGAGAGGAAGAAGGGAGAGAAAAGAGGAGGAATCAGAGAATCTTAGAGCTGTAAAGGATCTTAATGACCATTTAAGTCCAACCCCTTTGTTTTACAGATGGGGAAACTGAGGCCCAGAGAAAGAATATGCCCAAAGTCATATAGCAAGTTAGTGGCAGAGTTGGGACCAGAACTCTGGAGGAGGGCAAAGGGAGATGAGGAAGGAGAGGAGAGAAACCAAGGGTGGTGATGGGAATAGATTTAGAAAGGAAGGCAGAATAATTCTGCTCTTCTACTCAGCTCCCTTTCCAAAGTCTAGAGGTGCTGCCTGCTTCCTCCTCCAGAGACAGCTAAGGCTGAGTAAGCATCAGAGACAAATCTCAGTATGGACAGACAGAGTATGGAGGCGCTGCATATTATTAACAACCTGATATAGTGCTTGGAGGCAGAGGGAGCTACATAGTCACGGGCTCTGAAAAGATTTTGTGGGGTAGGAGAGAGTTAAAGGTCTTTTGATTTGGTGGGACTTTAGAGAACATTCAGTATGGCTTTTTAATCCTGAAATGAGGAAACTGAGGTTCCGGCTATCTTCTTCAAATTGGATGTTCTTGCACTACGTGACTCTAGCCCCTGGGGGTTGGGGAAGAACTAAGGTAGCAAGTTTTTGTGTATGTATATGTGCATGTGTGTGCATACTGTGCTGGAAAATTCTTACGTCACTCCTGAGTGTGAAGTCCAAGGAGGTGGGGGTGCCTTCTAGCAGGTTCCTAACTTACTTCAGTAACTGCCATCCTTGGTCTCCACTCTTCCTACTCCCTGGCTTCCTGCCCACTATCCCCATCAAATGGTCTAAACAGCACCAGAAACTAGCTGTCTTAGCAGAGGATCAAGAATAGAGCATATATCTAACTCATTTTATACAAAAAGAAGTTAAGGTCCTGAGAGGGGAAGTGATGATGACATGGTCAAAAACAGCTAATGTTATTTAGAGTCTTAAGGTTTTCGAAGTACTTTATATATTTCATCTGTCTGGTTTGATCCTTACTACAACCCTAGGAGGTAGATGCTACACTGTCCCCAAGTTAGAGATGAAGAAAGTGGGACACACAGAGGTTAAGTGACTTGCCTCGGGTCATACAAGCTAGTAAGTGTCTGAGGCTGAATTTGAACTCGAGTCTTCCTGACTGCAGGCCCAGCACTCTAGCCACCGAGACACCAGCTGCCCCAGAGCTAGGATTCCAAAGCAGGTTCTCTGAACTCAGAAATCAGGGCTGACAGCACGTGGGTCTATTACAAACACTACTGATTTCATCATTTAGCCTCTTTTAGCCTCAGCTGCCTCTTCTAGAAAATGAAGAGCTTAGACTAAAATGCTTAAGATCCCTTCCAGCTCTGAATTAGTTTTTGACTTTGTAAATATAGGAATTATTATTATTAATAACAATGCTTTATCTATCTTAGAGGGTTTAAACCTTACAATACCATGTAAGTATAAGTTACTGCTATTAATATGCTCTATGAACCTATGGTCCAAATCCTGTGCACTTTCTGCTATAGTCTGCTGCTGCCTTCACCGACCGTCTCTTAGGAACTTGGGTTGTCTGTCCTCAGTGGGGCCCTGGCCTCCACAACTCCCAGCACCTGCCTGCCATCAGAGGGGGTGGGGGCCTGGAATGGAACCAAAGCAGAGGAGGATGCCAGGGCTACAGGTTAGGGTGTGGGAAGCCTGAGAAGACGGAATCAGTACGGCCCTGTTTCTCCTAGCCCCAGGGTCTGGCCCACTCCCCTTTCCCCTTCACCTCACCAGGAGACACGGGGCTGTGACCGTGAGCCCTGCTGGCTTCCGGGGAGGGAGGGAAGGTGGCGCGGGGGTGGGGGATGAGTCACGGGTGTGTCAGCAGCACGGCTCAGGGCGCCCAGGTGCACAGGAAGGCCAGGACCGGGACGATCGGTGCCTGCAGCACTGGGTTCCCAGAGAAACATCAAAGGCTAAGCAGGTGGGGAAGGGACAGGGTGAAGGCCTGGCCAATAACCTGGAGGGATGCGGGTAGTGGTGCTGGGGGAGGGATGGGCCGTATCTGACCCCCTGGGTGGCAGCTGCCCATGATAAGTTATTCTGAGGGTCCCTGGGGGTGCAGAGCTGCCCACCTGCCATCTCTTTGCGAGGCTGAAGAATAGGGGGTGGGGTGGGAAGGGAACAGCTTTTGGGGCAGACGTTGAAGGAGTCACATCAGCAAGGGGCAGGTCTATGCTGAGGGTAGGATGAGTGTGGCCTTCAACACAGGCTAGGGGAGCGAGGGAAGGCACAGGAGATTAACTGATGTCCTGTCACAATTTTGGTTTGAGTCTAGAAGTCAGGATATATAAAAATCACAAAAATTCAGGAAATGAGAGGACATATCTGACATATCATGTCCAAGCTAGAAGGGGCCTGACAGGACATCTGGGCCAAAGTCTTTGTTTCAAGGAGAATACTGAGGAGTTGAGAGGGAAGGTGATCAGCCTAAGGTGACCAAGCTGGGGAAAGGAGGGAGTAAGAATCACAATCTCCAGGGGCCTAATCACAAGCACAGAAAAGCTCTGACGGCTCCCTGATCCTCTATCTCCAGGTGCCATGCCTCTCACCCTCCAAATTACCCTACTCTTTGCCCTACCTAGCAAGAAACTGAGGAAGCTGGGAATTTTCTCCTGGAGGTTTTTCCTAGAATTCTGTCTTCCTTCAATCCAGAGGCCAAGCCCAGAGGGAAACATTTGAGGCCCTGAAAGATATGCAGAGCCTATGGGTGGGTGGGCGTGGCTCCACCCTGGGACATGGCGTCTCTAGCTTGTAGTCCTGGGAACAGCACCGGCCTGGACAGTCTCCCTGGAGCTTTTCTAGCCTTCCCACTCCCTAGTGCAGGTGTGCAGCTGCCAGGTGCTGACCCCTGCCTTGTAGCCAGGGTTCAAGTTGGGGGAGGAATCTGGATCTGCTCTTTAGCTTGTTTTTTTCAATAGGAATCACCTACTCAGAGAATCCTAGAATAACAGAGCATTAGATATGAAAGGGAGACCAGAATATGAGAACAGAGAATGGCAGCCCTGGAAGAGACCTCAAAATACAGAATATGACAAAGATAAAGAATGGGAGAACTAAAACAGACCTTAGAGACCATCTAATTCAACCACATAATTTGTAAAGGAGAAAATGGGAGTCCAGAGGGGAAAAAGACTTGCTAAAGGTCACACAGCAGTGCTCAGGTGATCTGATTCCTGAAAGCCTCCACTGTCAAAGAGAGGGATCGGAGGATCACAGATCTAGAGCTTGAAGGGGCCTCAGAAGCCATCTTGTTCAAGCCCCTCATTTTACAGATAAGGAAACTGAGGCCACAGGCCCAAGTTTTACATGACTGGCATAAGAAGTGAAGTCTGAATCCAGGTCTATCTGTCTCTATAGCATTCTCTTCTATAGGCCATCTAGTCCCTTGGGGGCTTGGGGACAAACTGAACACCTGAGCCAGTGTCACACTCTGCCTTGGTGGCATTTCTGTGTCAGTCTTAGATAGGCACAGGAGCCAGAAAGCTCACTGTATCTGAGATGCTGTGTGCTGGACATTCCACAAAGTAGTCCCTACCCGGAGAGGAAGAGGGTGGCCCAAATCTTGTGGAATGCCCCTGCTAGGTCCTCAGAATTACCCTGGGGGTGGGTGTGATGTGCTCTAGTTCAGCTAACTGCCACCCCAACCATCTGGGGAAAGGGAAGGCTGGATCCAGAGCAAAACTGCCACCAGAACCTACAGACAGGTTCCCACGTACTGGCAGAAAATGCCAGGGAGTGATGTTTCCTGGGAGACGTGTACAAACATTCCACTACAGTTCTCCCCCCAGCCCACAACCTCTGTGAGGCAGTGCCTCTACCCCTGGGGCCCATTGGCTGCACCTGTGAACACGCCCCAGGCCTTCGTGTGCTGTGGGAATGGTAGCCTGGGCCCACCCCTTACCTGAACATCTCCGTGACTTCTCCTTTTGCCAGTGCCACCAGCAGGGGGAATCCAATGCAGGCAGGGACCAGATAGAGCAATGCTGGCTGTGAGGGTAGGGGAAAACACAGAGGTTTATCAGCTCCAGGAGCTTATGCTGGGAAATAGGGGGTTTTCCCTAGGAACTGGGGCAAAGTCTTGTATGAATGAGGTACCATGGGCTATATCTGCTTCACAGAAGAAGTAGAAACCTCACTTAGTCTGGCTCTGATGCTAACTATTTGACCATGGGCCAATCGTTTAGTTTTCTCATTTGTTAAGTGGGAACAATACTGTACTACCTACCTTGACAATTTGTTGGGAAAGTGCTTTAAAAATTGAAGCATCATAAAGTACACACATGTACATGCATGTGTGTGCACGTGCATGTGACAGAAGGAGACAGAGAAGGAGAGGTAGAGAGACGGAGCGAGAAGAAGAGATACACAGAGAAGAGAAAGAGGAGAAGGTAGTGTCAAAGGAAGAGAGGGACAGAGAGGGCAGGGAGAAAGGAGAGACAGAGAGGAAGGAATCAAGGCAGGAAAGAGAAGGGAAAGTAAAAGAGAGCAGGAAGACAGTCAGCTCTTTGGCTCTGGTGCTTACAGTCCATGGTCCTTTCCTCCACATCTCTTTCTCCTATCCTGTCCCAAACTTCACACCGGAGTGGTCCTCATTGTTTGGCCTTGGCAAGAAATCTCAAATGCTAAAGAAAACGGCCTGAGAACTGCTTTCTGAGCCGTTCAAGGTTACATCTACAAGAGTGTTATTACCTGCCCCGAGGCCTTGCAGCAGACCCATGGAGCTCATATTTCTTGGGGGAGATGAAGCAATGGGCTCAGGGAGGGGCAGGGCTCAGGGGAGTCTGCTGACATTATTGCTTTTGTCAGAGAGCAAGAGTCTAGTTGGGGGGCCATTTACTTGGCACCCTCCCCCTAACCTCTGGCAGAGCCAGATTTTCCCTCTCTTCCTCTTCCTTCATTTCAGGAACACAGCCTACAAAGCTATGTCTTTTTTGACCAATAAGACCTCTGGAAACCTTCGGTTAAGTCAGTTCCCCTCTCTGCATCTCAGTTTCCTCATTGTCGGTTAGGTGACTCTGAAGATACTTTCTAGTTTAGATCATCTATGCTGTATTTGCTCGGACCCCACACAACTTCCTAACCATTCCCAGCTGGGCAGCAATACCAGGGGCTGGAGGTGGGAAGTGATGAATCCTGTCTTCCCAGGGAACATCATTCCCCCCCTCACTCCCTCCAGATATGGGACTGCCAATTTCATCCAAAGTTGAAAAGGCAGAGCTGTTGAGGGGGAGTGGTTTTGTGCCAGTCCCAGAGGCAGGAAGCCTAGGTTCCAGTAATGGCTCTGACAGACTTATTATGAGACTTCAGGGAAGGCATTTTCCCATTCTCTGAGCCAGTTTCCTCATCTGTAAAATGAAAGAATTTAGTCCAATCCCCTCACTGAATGGTAAGAAACTTGAGGCCTAGAGAAAGAAAATGACTTGACCAACATTTCAAAGATCTTAAGTAGCTGAGCCGGGATTTGAACTCAAGTCTTCTGACTCCAACTCCAGTACTCTTTCCACACCTCCTTACTTCCCTCCCTTCCTAAGCTAAGGTCAGGAAGGATCAAAATGGACACAGAGAAAATGTTTTATTCAAAAGAGGCATATGCCAGTCTATAGGATGAGGATTCTGTAACATCAGGGCTTACACATGGAAGTAGCAGCCAAAGTGGGGAGTGCCATCTGCTGGTGACTCCTGCTATCACCGCCCTCTGCCCCCCCCATTTCTCTTTCTGATTTAAAATTAGACAGTAACTACGGTTTCTTTAGAGTATTAAGGTTTACAAAGAACTTTCTTCCTAACAATCCTTTGAGCTAAGTGGTATAAGTATCATTATCTTTTACATATAAGGAAACTGAGATGCTGAGAAGTGACCCAGTCAAGGCAGCAGAGGCAGGAAGAGCACCCAGGATTTCACACTCCAAGTCCAGGACTCTTTTTGCTATGTCCTGCTGTTTCACTTACCAAGGCAGGCCAAACCAACATGGACTGATGGCAGAAAGGGCACAGAAAAGGAGAGGGTAGACAAGAGATGGCTGCTCCCCTCAGGAGTGGCTTGGCCCTGTCACTCACCTGGGCATGTTTGAAGACATGCATAATGAAAATAGTGAGGCCCAGACCAAAGATGTATGCCACGAAGCTGGTGTAGAAGTAGGTGTGTGTGTTCTTCTTCAGGCTGCAGAATGGGCAAAGATGGACAGATGTGTTAGGACAGTACGTGATTCCCTGATTCCATTCCCTCTAATGGATCTTTGGTCCTCATACTTTCAGGGGTCTTAGAAGACTGCAGCTCCTTGCTTTTGATGCAATCTTTCTGCCCCCAAGGAATGTCCAGCATCTGCCCCCTCTTCTCCATCTCAATATCTTCCACCTTAGTGGAGGTTCTTCTTATTTAGTCCTTGCATTATCATGATAACCTCCTGTTTCTCCCCCTATAACTCATCCTATTGACTACACGTGAATTGTTCTATAGTACAGCTCTGAAAATACTTACCCCATTCTCCTCAAAAATCCTTCCCTGGTTCTTTAGTGCTCATTGGGTAAATGGGTAAGGGCCAGACTCTTAAAAACCTGGCATTTGATGCCCTCCACAATCTGGCCCCAAACTACCTTTCCAGTGTCATCTTCCACTACTCTCTTTCATGTTGATATCCAACTAAATTGGTGTTCATGCCACACTCCCCCTGCTGCCCCTCTTACCCCCCGCCCCAATGCAGTCCATGTTGTCCTATGCCTGTCTTTACTCTCTTTCCCATTCCTGGCCCATCCTTGTTCCATTTCTGGCCACTGAAATTCCATCCTTTGAGGTCCAGCTAGGCTACCCCTTCTTTTCCTTTTCCCTTCCAGTTGGCAGTGAATTTGGCCTTAAATCTTTCAGATCTGTGAACTGAATCTTTCCCAAGCATGTGCCATAATCAGCAGTGTATTAGTTTTTTGTGTACATGGCTCATTTTCCATCCTAGACTGAGTTCTATGTGAGTAGGTTCTTGTACCTCCAGTGCTAGCACGGTGCTTTCTACGTGTAAGGTGTGCAGGTAATGTTTGCTGAGGTGAATTGAGATGAATTTAGCTCTATCCCATAAATGGCAAATTGTTTACTGTACGACACAATCATGAACGGAATTCTGAGTTTCTTATCTTGGCTGCTTCAAAACTCATTTTAAACACTCCAGTTAAAGAGCAGGGGGCTTTATGAGAGATACCTATTAAACGTCTACTGAACTGAACTGGTCACCAGGCTGTAGGCTTCAGAGAGGCAGGACCTGTGTCTTACATAAACTCAAGTTTCCTTACCAATGAACACTATGCTCTGCATAAAATGATTTTAAAATGGTCTCTCTGTGCTGAAAGATTCAGCTTGTCTCCTTTTGTGACGCAGTCCTTTCTCCTACCTTCCTGTCAACGAGATTTATTCTTGGCCCACATTATAGCCCAGGCTGATCAAGGCTGGGGAAAACAACCTTCAAGATTCTTCTCCTGATTCTCCAGGTCTGTGCCTCTGGCCACCCAAATTAACCCTTGTCTTCCATCCTGAGGACAAAGGGACTCTGGGCTAGGAAACAGGAGAACGTAGTTGTCATTCTGGGTCAAATACTACCTCTGACTAATGAGGAAGTTGGAATACAGAGTATCTGAGGTTCTTTTCAATTCTGAAAATTATATTCCAGGCCTTGGAACTAAGACTGACTTGGCCTAGGGCTGCCCACTTCCTGAATGTTGTGATAGCATTCTGGGAGGAGGAAAGGGGTGGAGGGAGTATGGAAGGTGGCTGGAGCTAGCTTTGGCTCAGGACACCTCAGTTCTCTTATTTGCCTGAGTTTCTGGGCTCACCTGATGTCAAATCGCAGAAGCAGAGCAATGAAGATACCTAAGGAGAGAAAGTAAAAGTCAGGGGTGGGGTGGGGGCCACCTGGGAGGCAGGTGTCACATACCCCTCAACATATCTCTTAACCTCTCTGGGCATCTTCATCTGTAAAATGGAGGGGCTGGGCTACATCAGCTCTATGGTCCCATCCAATAAAAACACTCAAAAGACACTTTCCAGGTGATTGCAAGTGTGTTTCTATGGCAGTGTGGGGTAGGGGAGTGGAGGTGTGCTGGTGGCGGCCCGGAGGAAGAGAGAGCAGCCCCAAGGCCAAGAGACCAAAGAATTCTTGATGCTTTGCATATGGAGATGGTGCCACCTGGTGGCCAACACCAAGAAGTGCTGGCTCTGAGAGCTTAATTTCTCAGACTCTCCAGCTGACTCACTACTGGATTTTGGGCAAGCTGCTTCCCCATGCTTGTTTCCTTTTTGTCAAATGGATAATAACCACCAGCTTCCCTCTGTCATGAGGCTGTCATGAGGATCAAAGGAGAAGGGACTGAAAAGGCTTTGAAACTGCCAAGTGCCCATAAAGAGGTTGTGTCTTCGTCTTTTCCCAGGGCCAGGCTCACTTCACTTGATTCTGTATGATTCTCGTTAAAATACCGAAGAGCCCACTCTCTTCTGGGTAGACAGTTTGCGCTCTTCCAGCCTGCCCAGCAGTCATGAACACAGCTCCCCCTGCATCTGTGTGTGACCACACCTGGTGGCACTTATGCAACTAAAGGTCAGGAATGTCTAGGTGCCCAGGGTGAGCTGCACACATGCCCCCAACGCCCCTTTCAGTCAAACACACAAACTGCATATATATTCAGTCATAACCATTCAGGTATCCATGGCTGGGCACAGGAGCCCATGGCTGGCTGCAAACACACGTTAACTAGTGGTCTCACATTCCAGCATTCTCCTTGGTACTTGGCACAGAAGAAGCAAAGGCCGATTGATTGATTGAGAAGTCCGAGTTATTCTTTCTAAAGCCTCCCAGTCTGGCTGGCTGGCACTCATTGATGCAGGACAGATCTTTCTAAGGGCATCTTCCCTCCACGGCTGCTTGGGGCTTCCAGCCCTGAAAATTACTTACCAAAGAAACTGCATGGCCTGTCATGTGGCATGAAATCTAGGCTGGAGTTCCAAATACAACATTAACCAACTGGCTAAATCATTTACTCTCTGGACCTCAGTTTTCTCATGTGCCAAATGTAGACAGTATTTACTTAGTCTCTTCCATAAAACATGTACGAATATGAAGATAATGGTGGTAAAAGTGTTTAGTCAGGAGCTACAGAATACTAGGAAAAAGGAGTCTGCAGAAGAAGCTGGGGCTGGTGATGGGGGCAGAGTGTTGTTACTGTTTCCTCCGTCTCAGGATAGACTCTCCTCTGATTACTGACCCCGCCTCACCCCCCCAAACTCAAGTGTTACCTGGAATGACGATGTCTCCCAGGCCCAGCATGGCAAAGTTGTCGGCCTCCAGCCCCTTTTCCAACAGGTCTTGGGGGAAAACCACTGGAGGAGAAAAGGAGGGGGAGGGGCCTTAGCTATTAGTCAGGCAAACCTCCTAGGGTAGAATACGTTCATGATGGAGTTCTCATGTTTGATCGGCTCAAAGAATTCTGAGAAATAGGGAGAGCCCTCAACCAAATCATCAAGACCCTTAGATTCACATCTCAGGTCCTTTACTATGTCAGCTGTGCATCCTTAGGCAAAGCACTTTCCTATTCTGGGCCCCTATTTTCTCCTTTCCTTTGAGAGGCAGGATGATGTCATGGAAAGAACCCTGGAACTGAAGTAAGAAGTCCATGACTTGGAGTAGCTAGGTTTCATCACTGTGGGTAAGAACACTGGATGTGAAGTTAGGAAGGCCCAAGTTCAAGTCTAGTCTTATACTTTTACAAGCTGTGTGACCCCAGGCAAATCACTTAATGCTCTTTTGGCCTCAGTTTCCTCATCTGTAAAACAGGGATAATAACATACCACATAGGGCTGCTGTAAGGATCAAAAGAAATAACATATATATGGCTTTGTAAATATTAAAGCTCTCTACAAATGCTAGCTATCATAATCATTACTAATTTCTCAGCCTCAGTTTAATAACCGCTAAAAAAAAGGTTACTGAACTAGCTGAACTCTGAGATACCTCCTACTCATATGAGGATAATCATATCTTATTTACAAGGCTATTATTAGAAAAATGCTTTGTAAAATGCTATATAAGTGTGAACTGTTAATATTTTTAGTAGCAGTTATAAAGCACCCCTAAAACCTAAGAACCTACAAATTCAGCCCTGCCACAGGTGATACTGGATAGTTGTGTCTAAGACATGCCTGTGCCCACTCCCAACCAGTGCCTCTGTTCTACCATTGTCTGCATCCTTCCTCCCCCAATAGCATTATCTTTGCCTCCTCTACACCTGGGCTTAAAAGAAAAAAAATCAAGTATGCAAGCACAGGATGGGGGAGATCCCATTTCCCTCTTTAACAAAAACAGGGATAACCTTTACCCTGTCTTCCTTACAAAGATAGATCAAATGAGAATGGATAGAAAAGTTCTTTAGAAAATATGAGAAGGTGTAGCCCAGTGAGGTATTAGTAGTATAAGAGTTCGCCTGGGGTCCTCAGTGAGGAACAACTTAGCCCTGAGAATGCTGCTGATCACTAAAGACAACAGGGCCCAGGGGATATGGCACAGAGTTTACTCACATTTTATTGGTGCCTCAAAGGACTTGGCCACAGTTACCATCACATTGGTGCCAAAAACCTAGGAGTAAGAGAGACCCAGAAGATAGTGAGGCTCAGAGGAAGGTTCCCACAAACCCCATTCAACCAAGGGACTGTGGCATCATCAAGGAGGAGCTGAGGCTTCCCAGAAGCTTTTCTTCATCCTCTGCCCCACTAGTACTTGGTCAGGGTGCTTAAGAAGTAGCATTATTACACTGAGCTTAAGAAACTATAGTGGTGGAACAGAGACCTGGATTAGGTGTCAGATGGCCTTGCTTTGAGCCATGGCTCTGACAATAATTAGCTGTGGACCTGGGAAGATCACACTTCCCCTCTCTAATTCTCAGTTTCTCCCTCTGGAAATCAGGTTAGGCTAGATGAGATTACAGACCTAGAATGGGAAGGGACCTCAGAGGTCACCTAGAACAAACCCCTCATTTTATTTACAAAGAGGATGTCTAAGGTTCCTCCCAGCTTGAACATTCTTTGACATCTTTTTCTGCGAAACAAGAACCAAGCTTTCTAGGAAGAGGAACAACTAGAGGGGACTTCAGACTGACTCCTGTAAGCCCACCCATCCCAGGAAGCTCTGCATGGGGCAGCTCACCCAGAAGATGTCGTAGACAAAGAGGCCTCCGAGCAAGATGCAGCCTGTGCTGACATTATTGAGGTGCAGGAGCTCCACTCCGTTGAGGGAGAAGGCCAGGCCAAAGAGGTTGTTGGCAATCCAGTGCTGTTGGAGAACAACGTACCCCCACCCAGCCGAGGAGGTGAAGCATGCTCCTCATGGGAGCTGGAAGTCTTCTCTCTTCCCAGCCATCAGACAAAGGGGGTGCTGCCACAATCCAAGATCATGCCCCACCCCTCCTTACCTTCCTTAGCAGGTACCAGACGCCAATGATACTGCTCAGGGTCAGGCACACGAGATCCTTGCTGTCAAACTCATAATTGACAATTTCTGCAGCAAGAGAGGTGGGGGAGGGGAGGAGAAAGAGCGTCATGTTCAGGCCCTTCCATGGAATGAGTCTGTGTTCTTGATCTTCAGGCATTTGTGGGAAATGAGAGGCATGTTATAAGGGGCTGCAGGGCCCGAGTCTTCCTAAGGAAGAAGCAATTCGTGCTAAGAAATCGGCTCCTTTTAAGTAGGAAGGCAAAACCTTTCTCTCCTGAGATATAACCTATAGGACCAAGCAAACTTCTGGCAGCTCTAAGGTGAAGGCAGAGGAAAAGAAAAATAAGGTCAGGAACAGAGAAATAGGAGGAAGAACAATTCAATGTCACTCAGCCAAGATTTATTAAGCATTTAAAGCGTTGTGCCAGACACTAGAGATTTAAGCTTTAGTTATGACCTTTGTTGCCCTCATGGAACTCAGAGTCTTATATGGGAATAAAACAGATAGATATAGCTCTAATACAAACTATTCCATAATGAGTGTATCAGAGAGGTGTAAAGCAAGTACTACTGAGGCCAAGGTGGGTCAGGCATTACCCACAAGAAGGAACCAAGGAAGGTGACCTTCCTAGGATCAATCCATCCGTCCGTCCATAAATCAATAAGCATCTGTCCCTTCCATGTGTCAAGCTAGAAGTACAAAGCCAAGTGCCTGCAAAGATGAGGCACTGTGATCTTTAGTATTATAATAAATTCTAAACAAGTTTGGAAGGGAGGGCAGTAGGAGCAGGTAGGGTGTGTGCGTGTGTGTGTGTGTGTGTGTGTGTGTGTGTGTGTGTGTATATGTTTGCATGTCCTCTTGTGCTCAACACAGGGTTCTGGCACACAAGGTTTAGTAAATGTCAGCTGTTCTGGGGGAAAGACATCCTTAGAGGCAGGGCAGAGTCTGACTTCAGTTTACAACGTAGGTTGGAAGGACCACTCTTCAGCTTAGAAAAGGAAGAAGCAGGAGGTGCAGTGCTTCAAACCTGGTGTCCTAAAGTGGGAGGAGATCCTCAGAGACAGACATTAGTGAAAAAGTAAAAAGAAATAAGAAGGCAATCAATCCCTCCATAGGCAGACCTACCTTCCTTATTCTCCCCTGAGCCTTGTGTGAAGAGTAGCTGATACTGCTTGTTGGGGAAATTTGCTGGGAAGAACTTGTTCATGATGGGGCTGGAAGACAAGAGAAAGTCGAACTCACATGAAAACAGGCACAGTCAGGGAGCACAAGCCTGGGAGAGAGAATGCTCTGAAGCTCCTCCTGCCTGAGAAACAGGCCAAAAGAAAGAAAAGACTTGGAGTTACAGGTTCATGGGATTTAAAGGCAGGAAGAACATTAGAGAGAACTTAGCCAACTCCCTTCATTTTACAGACAAGGAAACTGAGGCTCAGAGGCATGATATGATTTGCCCATAGTCACCTGGAGATTGAATACAACATGCGGCCTGGATAATGTGGGGGAAGTTTTCACTGGATCTAATCTACGGCCTCCATACTTAGGGTTCAGTGCTGGAATGCACAACCATCCTTTGGAGCAGTACAAGAAAATTAAAATTACCATTTGTATCATGCTTTCAAAAAAAAAACTTGTCATTTTTTTAATGATTTAATGAAATTTAATTTAATGATTTAATGAAATAATCTTCTCTCCTAAGTGAACAATATTTTACAACAGTTTTTACCTGTATTGAGGGCATTTGCGGAACTGAAAAGATGTGTAACAAATTATAAATCCAATGTGAATTGTTAAGTGCTACCTGTAGCAAACTGTGCTTCCTTATTAATATAAGAAAATTAAAATTACCACAGAAAAATGCCAGGCTGGGAGTCAAAGCGCTTACAGTTGGGTCCCAGACCTACCATTTATTAGTCATGTAACCTTGGGCTAAAGTTACCTACCTTCTCTGGACCCAAATTTTGTCACCAGTAAAATGAAGATTATCTGCCCTGTTCACCTGCTATGAGATCCGTCAATTTGCAAACCTCATAGTACTGTTGAAAGGTGAGCATTTCCCAGTCCCTTGTCTCAATGTCCCTATTTGTAAAATGGGGTCATCCTGGGGCTAAAGGTTAGTTTGAGTTCCCCAGACACAAGGAGGACATTACTGATTCCTGTTTAAAAGCTGGGAACCAAGGAACCACAAGTGCTTTGGAATTCCCTTCCAGGAGAGGTGATTTTCATAGGAGTAGCAACGTATTTCCATAATCTTTCAAAGTATGTTTCTCACAGCAGTATTGTGAGGCAAGTGTTACTATTATTGTTGTACAGAAAAAGAAACTGAAGGCCAGAGAGGCGTCTGGACTTTCTAGGAAGTGACAGAGTAAACGGAGTCAAACCTCCACCCCATGTCTCCTAACTCCACATGTGGAGCTCTTTCCACATCTTGGCACATCTGCAAGATTCTGAATCAAAAGACAGATCAGTTTCTATTTAGCAGATTATTTTGTCAGCCGCTAATCCTCTAAAATCTGGTAATCCATGCAAGAAGCTCATGGTAAATGAATTCCTCTCTAGGTTTTTTTTGAGGGGGTGAGGGAGTGGCAGATAACATTAAGGCTTTTCTTTTTCTGTAGTCCAAGGATCATTTGTCTCACCCAAGATCCTCAAATGCTCCCTCATCTGGGGCTGGGTTGCATTTATCTGCTCCTCTAGGGGCTATGGCCTATGTATCTTTCCTTCAACTGTGATCTGGACAGTTTTTGCCCCAATCCCTTATTCCCTTGACCTAGGGCATCTTGAGTTAGACCTTACATTTTCTCTTGGTAAACTAAAATGACTTGAAATCAAGGTCTGTGGCTTTGAGCATCTTGCCATTTTCTTATTCTGTGAGAACCTCTGCAATGGTCCAGGAAAACGTGGTGTTGGGAGTGGGTTCCGTTTTGCAGATGTTTTTCTGTCATCTCAGGCAGGGACTCAGGAAAGTGTGAGGTGGCTACCTCTTGAGAGCCTGACTCCCCTGCTCCAGTACCTTGATGATGAAGACTGAAATTCTCTCCCAGAGCCAGGGCTGATGATGACACTGGAGTTAGAGGGGGAGGTGCTGCCACCCCTGGACAGGTTAGGCCTCCCACAGCTTTGGCTCTAGCATGGGCCTTCCTCCTTCAAGAGTCCATTCACTTGGCATATGTGCTGAAGTCTATGCTTAATGGGAGATGAGGTCCTAGTGCTGGATGTTACCATTTCCTTTAACTCCTGGCAGCTCTTCTTTTTCATTCCTGATAAATCTAGCTTCCTGTACTAAGGGGATGGAAGCAGTATGGGGAGGCCTGGCCAGGCTATCTGAGCTCTTGCTCTTAACTCCTTGATTCTGAGAAACAGACCCCTCATCAATTCTGATTTGCTCCACAGGGCAGCATTTCTCCAGGTCCACTGCCTGCCTGCACCTGTTCTCCCAGAGCCTCAGGACCAGCTGAGGGAACTGACACAGGATGGGGGGAATTCTCCTCCATCATTCTTTTGTTTATGGAAGAATGGGTTGAAAGCCCTCCTGCCAGGCTATGCAGATGTGCACAGCCTCATGCAAGCTTACATGTATGAAACTGTAACTCACCTCTCTCCCAAAGCTCTTCTGGGCAGGGAAGGGAGGATGGCACATAACTTGGACTAATGAGAGAAGGTGGTTTTTCTCTCCCTGAAGGTGTTCATGCAGACATGAATATGGAAACAGTGGAGGCTCCTTCTGTGTCCAGTTTGGATTAGATGGCTGCTGACATTGCAAAAGGAATCTCAATGCTTAGCTATCAACCAGCAGCCCAGAGGCAGAGAGTGCTCTGAGGATGAGGGTTCTGCTCAGGCCAGTTCACTTAAAAAGGCCTAACTTGGGAAGTGAGAAGGGTGGTCTACAACATAAACCTGATGTAGGTATGACTTAAATGTTTTCAAACTGGGAAGAAGAGGTTTTGTCTTCAAAAAGTGGTGATACTTTGCTGTGAGATTTGTGTGTACATGGGAGTATTTTTTTTGAAATGTGCTGCTAAGGAAAGAGCCACAGAAGAGTGGAAAAATAATTTGAAGGAAACCCAAAACAGAAATCAGGGTTATGGATCATTCAGAAGTCCTGACCATACACATTACACAAGGGGGGAGGGGGGGAGGAATCAGAAAGACAAAACATTTAGTTTTTTGGCTGTTCTACGTCTAATATCTGATGCTGGACAAATGTACAGTTAAGTGCTTAATAAACTTTGGTTAATGTCACAGAATTGCAGAATTAGAGAGTTGGAAGGGACCTTGGTGGTCACCTGCTCTAAGTTATAGGCTATAGGAGTCTCAACTAAGAAATATTCCACAAGCAATCCTCTAGCCTTGGCCTCACCTCCAAAGAGAGGAACTAATACCTCCAGGGTAGTAGTTATCAAACTTTCTAGTCCCAGAACCCCTTTATACTCTTAAAAATTATCAAGGGCCCCCAGACAGCTTTTGGATTTGGCTTAAAACTATCAATATTTACACTATTAGAAGGTCTTCATAGTACAAACAGTTTTGACCTCACGATGCCCTCCCTGGTTTCTGAAGACGGTCGGATGGAATCCCCAGACCACATCCTGAGAATCACTGCTCCAGAGGCACAGCCGGAAGTGGATGGCTCTAATAGTTACAAAGTGTTTTCTGACACTGAGTGTAAAGTTGCCTCTTTGCTGCTTCCTCAAAGTGCTCTAGGTTCTGCCATCCGAGGCTAAACAGAACAAATGTAATTCTTCCTTCAAATGCTTCAGCACAGCCATCACGTCCCCTCTGTGTCTTCTTTCCTTCAGGCTTAAACATGACTCAAACTCTGGGCTCTCGGTCATCTTGGATGTCTTCTTTTAAGTCTCTGGCTTATTTAGCAATGTGCTGAACCTAATGCTCCAGATGAGGTCTGATGAAGCACAAGGTCAGTGGGTCTGATGAAGCACAAGGTCAGTGGGTCTGCTGCTCCCTATTTCTGGAAACTTTATCTTCTTCATGCAGTCCAATACTGAATGAGTTTTCTTAGCTGACATATCACACTGCTGCTTCATGTTGGGCTTGCTGACCACTAAAACCCTTAGATTCTTTTCAGGACAACTCCTCTCTTTCCAGGCTTCCCCCATCTTATTCTGGGGCCAGGAGTCCCTCATTTCTTTCTGTCCTATTAGATCCAGTGCAGTGCCCAAGCCTCTCAAGACCATTTGGGATCCTGCCTGTCATTCCATCTGTCAGTTCTCCATTCCAGCTTGGGGTTCTGAGGAGTGTTAGCTTTGAATGCAATTAAGCAGGTGCTCAGGCACTGCCTTCCCTGAGAACCAGCCATAGCCAGGGCCTGACGATTCTGTAGCTTAAGTAGCTTTGAAAGCTTAAGCTCCAATGGCTAGAACGCTGAGTAGCCAGGGTCACCTGCATGCTGCCAGTGGGCAGAGCAGGAGTGCTGTGCAGGACACGGACATCAACACATACAATTCAAACAGCACAGTGACTATTAGGCTGGAGATTTAAGAAAAAACTCAAGTTCAAATCCTCAAGAGTTGGCAGTCTCAGAATTCTTCATCTAATTTGAGCAAAGGGAGAGTGAACTAAAGCAATGACAATAAAGTATTGCCAACGGAAAGTAGCAAAAGTGGGGAATCTTTGGATATCTTTCAGTCTAGAACCCATGGCATGTTTTTTTTTCTTTCTGAAGATCCTTTTTTGCTTTTACCATTATCTTCCTTTCAGGATTATGACCAACAATTTGCTAGGTAGTGAACTAGCTAAAACAGACTAAACAATGCAGCTGGTGGCTCAGAGTGCTCGGCCTAGAGTCAGGAAGACCTGAATTTCAACCCAGCCTCAGACATTTCCTAGCTGGGTGACCCTGGGCAAGTCACTTAACTCCATTTGCCTCAGCTACCTCATCTGTAAAATGAGCTGGAGAAGGAAATGATAAACTTCTCCAATATTTTTGCCAAGAAAACTCCAAATGGGATCACAAAGGGTTGGACATGAGTGAAACATCAAAACGAATGAGTGGACTGGCCTATTTAGGACACTTAAAAGAAATGACTTCAGAGTTCAGTTCCAATTGTGCCTTTGGGTAACAGTAACTAAAACCAAGTTTTTGTTACTGTATCAACACATTTTTCCTTTTCCTAGCTGAGAAACTGTTCAGAAGAATGGCTTACCTACTGCTATCAAGAGGTAGAGCTGAGCTAAGTGGTTATATAGAATCTTAGCACGCAGTGTGCTTATGATCCTAGTGCCATACACTGGGTTCCACACATTTCATAGCACATCTACCCCTACATAGACAAATAGGGCTTAATGAAACAGAGGGCCAAATTAGTGGTAAATGATTGCTGATGGGGAAATGAAACTCTAGCAGGAGAAGCCCATTAGTAGGCTGCTTATTAGTGCTCATGGAAGCCAAAATGATGGTTCTGAATGTCCCCTCTGATTACTGAATGAATCCAGGTGCTGAAATGGGAAGTGAGGTTTGGAGAGGGATGGCCGCATGTAGGTGATGGCAGGACTCTTCTGAAAAGGCTCCATTGTTTTCCCTCTCTTGAAAAGAACAGCTCTTCAACTTAGCCAATCTTAAGTCTATGATATCCCTTGGATAGTGGGAAGATGGACAGGCAATTTTGGACTCAAGTCTTTACTAGGGATCAGCACTGGAGTAAAGGACTGTGGAACTAATCTTCAGAAACAGGCAAATCTAACACACAGTCCCAAGTCAAAGAATGACAAAAAGTCCCTCAGAGAAACATGCCAATGACAAAGGATGAGGTCCCAGTGTGGGTCAGTTAGGGAACTTCCTTTAGGACAGCCTTGACATGTGGCCTTCTAGGTGCTCAAGTTATTGAATTCAAACTTCACAGAACAAATTTCCTTAATAAAAGAATTGGTTTTGTAAAACTTGGACTCAGTCAAAAGGCCTCACCCGAGGACCTAGAAAGCCACACGTGGACTCAAGGCCACAGGTTCCCTACCCCTGCTCTAGGAGCTTGTTATATAGAACTAAATCATAGCTAATACAACATTTTAGATTGTATCTTTCCAGCAGTGTTGGGATGGGTGGCTATACTAGAGAACCTTTTCCCTCAAATGTGACCAGGTTTGCTAACACTTCAAATTTTTTTTCACTTTTCTTGTGCTTTAAGAACCAATTAAGTAAGGATCATAATCCTTGAATCCAGTACCCCAGGACTCAGTGTTTGAATGGTGGAGATTCACCTTAAAAGTGGGATTTGCTTTGAAACTTTTACATCGGTGATTCTCAGAGGGTGTGAGCAGGCTGTACCATCAGTTTCCAGCATATGTTCCAGAAACTGTGGGGATATTACACTTGTAATCACATGTATCAGCTGGAGTCTACAGAGGGTCTCATATCATACTACAATTCCCCATGGCAAAGAATAAATACTGTGCCTGAAGCAAAAGACGTGTAAGAACTGCTATTCTGTATGGCAAGTCCAGGTGGTCAGCAAAGCCTGTGTGCAACAGTGCATAGCAGCAGAGTTAAGTCAGTGAGGGGTGGCAGTCAAAAATCTGTTTGTTTCAGGTTGAGCCTTTCTTACCATAGGCTGCCTCTGTTTTAAGTTCCTACTTGGCATTCCCTTTCTGTTTCTGGAATCTTCTACTCCTCCTGGAACTTACATTTCAAACACTTCCATGCACTATACAAACTCATTGTGATATCAGAGATAGGAAACTAATCAGACATATGTGACAGACTCTAGCCCTTCCTATAAAACCTTGTCTCCTTTCTGTTGTCCTGTTGGGAGACCAGACTCAATCTGCATTGAACCTAGGTTCTGGGTCTCAGGTCTGATGGGCTTCATCATGTGGGGTGATTATTCTCTCCTTGCTCTTGCTATAAACTGAAGGTCACCTTACCCAAGACCTAGCAAAGTCCCTTAGTGGCATGGATGTTTTGTCCCCATGGCTGGGTTATGTTCTCCCATTAGTGGTATAATCTTTGAAAGTGCCTGGATGGATCCTTTGTCTTGGACCTCTCTTCTCTTGCATGACTCTGGATATCTCAGGTTAAGCCTTATCCTTCCTTTTCATGAGTTACAACGAACTTGCAATAAAAGTCTATTGCTTTTAGTATTACTGAATGTGAAAACTTGTCTGAGTCCCTAAAAGCAGCAGCAGTGGACTAGGGTACTCCCTCAAAAAAAGATCCCTAAGAAGGCTCCACAATTCTTTCAAGCGGAACACCGGCCTCTGCTTGTGAGAGATCTGAACTCCTGTTTGGAAAGCACTATATTTAATTCTCATTAATATTACTAACAAGAGCAGCAGCACCTCACATTCTACAGCATTCCAGAGCTCCCCACGCATTATCTTCATTATAACTCTATGAGGCAGAGTTGAAATCCCATGTACTGGAGAGAAGAGGGAGAAGCTCCAAGTCAAAATGGGTACCTCAAGGGCAGTGTCTCCTGACATCTGGCTCAGGGCTCCTTCTAGTACTTGAGTGCTTCTGAGGACAGCTTTGTTCGATGCACCATAAGGTTTCTTGTCAACAGCAGACAGCAGAGCAGGGGAGATAGGGCCAACCTTAGAGCTGGGAAAATCTACCCTTTTAGCAGATTTTTGACATCCACTGGCTTTAGCTCTCAGTGCTTTATGTGACTCTCCAGAATCTGGAGTCAGAGGTGAATCAACTATCTGCATTATTGGGGGAGGGAATTTCTCTAAACTGATGGAATCATAGGTCAAGTTCCCCCTAAATAATAAGAACACCTAATGTTCTTGTGGCGCTTTATACTTCTGTCCCATCATGTCACTTGGGCTTCCCAGTATGAATGGGAGGGTAGGGCAGAAATTTTATACCTGTTTACAGATAAAGAAACCGAGGTCCAGAGGAAGGAACTGATGGGAGTGCAAGGTCTCCCAGAGAACTGGGGGCAGTGGAGCCTCTGACTGGCCTCTAGGCCTTTCCCTAGCACCTCAGCTAGTAGAGGGGCAAAGCTAGAATTCAACCACGGGTCACAGGTTATCACAGGATTGAGAACTGGCAGGGCACTTAGAAATCCTCAAATTTAAGTATTTCTTTTTATAGAAGAGGAACTCGAGGTCTGAAAGAAGCCCCTTGCCCAGTGCCACAAGAGAACTAAGGAACAGACTTAGGGTCCAAAGCCAGACCCTCTGGATTCCAAAATCCAGTGTTCTTTCCACTACAGGAATTTCAGGGCTCCCCTTCATCCTTCAATCACACTGAGGGTCAAAAGAGGGAGCAGAACATGTGAGTGTGAGTATTTTAAAATGAAGATCTGGCACTTTTCTGGCAAGGAAGGAAGTGCTAGGAGGAAATCCCTGATGAGTGAGAAGGTTCCAGACACCAACATGACTTGCAGAAACTGAAAGCATGATAAGATCTTCATGCTGCCCTTGCTTGAGGCTGCCTAGCTTCCGGAGTTGAAATTTTGGTAATGAGTGCAACCTGTCATATACACACTACAGAGACCTTGCTCCAGATCAGGTGGAAGGGCTGTTGATCTCTTCAGAGCACCCTGAGAAGGTTGTTATAAGGGAACAGTGTAAAAAGCACTGGGCCACGAATCAGGAGGTATGGATTTTGATCCTGGCTCTACTTTTAACTCTTGGTGTAACTTTAGGCAGGCCTCAATTTTTTTCCTGTAAAGTATAGGGGTTAGATTAGAGCAACTGTTCTCAAACTTTTAAGCCTTGGGCTTATATATACTCTCAAAAATTACTGAGGAACTTTGAAAGAGCTTTTGTATATATGGGTTATATCTATCAATATTTACAGTATTAAAATTGTTTTTTTTCCAATTAAAAATTTATTTGACTAAATGAATTCTAAGATTCTTTCCCTCATGGTCTCTCCTCTCATGCAACTTACAGTCAAGAGTCTCTGCTCAATTTAATAATCTACTATAGAATCATTCTTCCTCCGAGTCTGTTGCTTGGGCTCTAGCCCACTGACCATGAGAGAAGCATAGAGCCACCACTCCCCAGAATGGATCCTGAGAGCATCCCACCCATCCCTCAACCTATATGCAAGAGGCTCTCTCCTCTAGCCCAGAGTGATTTTTCTTTCTTTCTTTCTTTTTTTTTTTTACAGACAGAGTGACCACAGGGCCTCAAGGACTCTAAAAAATGAAAATATCTTAGTATAATTATGAAAATAGTTTTGACCTCATGGATATCCTGAAAAGCTTTTGAGATCCCTAGGGGTCCCCTGAGCACACCTGGAGAATAACTGGACTAGATGCTGTCCAAGGCCCCTAGGTCTGACATGCTACATTCTATGATTCAGTGACTGTCCTTGTCTTTGCCCTATGCTTAGGTCTCTATCATCTCCAAAACAAAGCCCAGGGTTCTGCACAGAGTAGGTGCTCAATAAATATTTGCTCATGAGAAGCAGCATATGGAGTGCTGGACTTTGGACCAGGAGAGACCTTGGCTTGAATCCCAGCTCTTAAGACCAGATGTGTGCCTTGCTCAACTCACTCTATCTTTCTGGGCCTCAGTTCCTCATCTGTAAAGTGGGGATGCTTTCACTATCTTTCATACAGAGCTTTCGTGAGAAAAGTGCTTTGTGAACTTTAAAATGGCAATACAGATATGGACTATTGCTGCTATGAATGATGAAGAAATGAGAAGGCAGCTGTGAAATCCCTCATCCTCCCCTGGGAGAAATCTGCTACCCATATGGAAGAGGAATGGTCCCCCTTACCTGATGGTGTGAGAGAGAGCCAAGATCCCCAACACGAAGAAATACATGGACAGCAAGAGGTTGATGTACTCTTGAGAGAAGATCTGAGATAGAAACAGAAGTAAATACACACAAACAGGTGATTGAAAGCATGCTCCTGTGGCCACCATCAAAGCTCCCCACTCCCCCCTCTTACCAACCATTTTTCATTTCAGGTCTGGCATTACTGCTCTGTGGCAGGAGAAACAGGAATGGGGCCAAGGGCTCTAGGCAATCTCAGGTATTCCTTGGCTCCCTGTGGTTTCTGTGGTTGGGAAAAGAGGGAGACCAAAATACGGCTCTCCAAAGCCTCAACCCAGAGTCACCTGGAGGACACAGCCTAGTTTTATTCAGATCAGGAAGGCAGACTCTGCTGCTAAAGATCTCTACTTCTACCTTTATTCAATACTCGTTAAAAAGATACTTTATTGGTGCTTTTTCTTTTTAAACATCATAGTCACTTCCAGTGACTCTTCCCTTATCCAGCTGAACCCTCCCCTGTAAAAAGGAAGTATAATAAAGTGAAACAAAGCAAAGTCTGGCCCACATCTGCCAATATCTGCCTTATTCTGCACCTCTAGTCCACCACCCCTCTACAGAGTGCTTGGTCACTGCACTGAGCAGAGCTTTTGTACATGTCAGTGTTATTTTTCTTTGTTACTACGGTCACTGTCAACACACACTTAATAAGCACCTACTATGTGTAAAGCACTGTGCTTGAAGGCTAGGAGGGTCAAAAAGATAAAACTGACCCAGGACTGCTTTAGTGAAGGCTACAGTTTAGCTGACAGATAGTGTATGTGCCCAAATAGGCAATAATGCAAAATAGAATATACCAGGGTCCTGGCACATTATGCTTTCTACGATCTAACTTCAACCCCTCCTTCTGCCTTGATCTTTAACTTCTCCCCTTCAAATATGCTACAGTCCAGTCAAACTGGACAGTCTGCTATTCCCTGTTCTTGTCCTGTTCTTTCTGGTTTCTATCCTTTGGCTCATCACTGTACTCCATGCCTACAATGTTCTTTCTCTCACTCTCCCCCTTCCCCCTTCCATTTGCTAAAGTTTCTCACTTCCTTCAAGGCCCAACAGCCCAACCCAGGTTCTACTTCCTTCATGAAGTTTTTCCTAAGAGCCCACCCCTCCGCAGTAGCAGTTTTTCCTCTTCAAACTTCTCAGAATAGTCTGCCTAGATTTCTCCATTCTCATTTAACCTTTCCCCTCCATCACAGTTGTTTTTATTTTGAGTTTTCCCCTATTCCTCCAGGAGATTGTACACTCAGTGAGAGGTGAGAGATAAATGGGTGGAACCAATGAGGCCTGCCTGGAGACCTTCAGGAACTGCAATTCAACAGTCATGATCTTACAGTTTGGTTTCCCATTCACAAATGACTCATTACTCTCCCCCTTGGGGGGAAGCTCACATTGGCAACTCTCAGGGAGAGGGAGGACATTTCCAGTGTACAATAACTCCCCAACGTTCTCCCTTCAAGGCAACACTGGTTTTCCTTATCTCCCAGGGGTGTCTGGAGGATGACATAATAATAATTCCCCATTCTATGATGCTTTCAGGTTCAACAAATGCTTTACCTTAAGAAGTAGGTAGGGTAAATATTATTTCCTCCATTTTATAGGTGGAGAAACTGTATTCCAGGGAGAGAGAAAAAAACGGAGTGAACTGCTCAGGGAATCACAGCTGGTGTCAGATCAGGGACTCTAACCCAGGTCCCTTGACTCCAAGAGCAACGGTCTTTCCCCTGCCTGGTGCTGCCTCCCAATTTAACATAATGGTTGTCTCACGACTGCCACTGTCTGACTCCCAAGGGTCTCCTTTTAATTACGCAAAGGAGACAATGAAGAAGAGTCCTAAAAAGTTAGCAATCAGTAGGTCGAGGTTCTTTCTAGTCTTGGCTTTGCCACTTCCTAGCTATATAATCTTGGGTAAATCACTTTACCTCCTCTGTAAAGCTGGAGAAGACTATCTTAGCATTCCCTCTATTTCTTTCAAGGCTGACATAAAGAAAGTATTTTGTATCAACAGCAACTACATAACTAGCATCACTCATTATAGCCTGCTGTCTAAAATTAAGGCCAGGTTTCCCAGCTCTCCCTTGCACTGAGTAGGAATTTAATAAATGTTTATGGAAATGAATTTATTCATGAAAATTTTCTAATCTCTGTAACTCTCCAATTCTTTTCTTTGTTCTATTTCGCCTTTGTCTGAATACTTTCCCTTTCAACCTCTTTCTGCTAAAACAAGTATTAACTTTTTTGGGGGGGGGGGGGGGGGGCCAAAGATCACTTTGGCAATTTGGTGATTGCTTCTCAGAATATTTTTAAATGCATAAATACACAGGATTACAAAGGAAACTGATTATGCTGAAGTAAAGATCTAATTTTTTTCCCCATCCAAATTCACAACTGCCTAAAATCTATCTAAGGTCCCCTTGGTAGAGGGAACCAAAGGCTAAGAACCTCTGATCTGGACCTTCCTGACAGACTTCTGCCCTGACTCTCTGGCCTGAATTCCTGATCTCACGTTTTGAGAACTTGGCTGACCTTCTTGGTCTGCCTGCTTCCAACACCAGTTATCTCTACATTCTGCTCCCTGGTTCCTGCCATCCCTGCTACATAGAACAGCTATAGCCTTGCATATTTCCTCTTTCCAGCCTTTGCTTGCACTAAGAATACCCATTCTCCCTCTCCCTGATAAAAAGGTAACCATCCCTCTCAAAGACCAGTTCAAATGTCACCTCCTCCAGGAAGCCATCCTTCCTCCCTAGTCAAAATGACTGCTCCTTCCTCCAGCTTTGCAGAATACTTTGTTTGTTCCTCTTATAAACTTCTCTTCATAATCTCTGTTCTGTGGTCTATCTTTTGCCACCTCTCCCTCCTGGGCTAAAAGCTACCTGAAAGCTTTATTCTCTGTATCTCACCTGCCCTTTTGCTCTAGTACCACGCATAAGGCCCTGTATAAAGTTTTTAATGAATGTCTGATGAATTGAAATTCCCAAGGCACAATTTTTGTGTATGTGTGTATTCTTTCTAAGCCTTCATTCACATTTAGGGCATTGTGTTTGGGCCCCTTCATACCTTCCCAACCATAAGGGGCTTAGCCTATGGCACAGTCCACATTTGACCCTCTAGAAGGCCCTTGACTGGTTTTATCTTATCAAGTTCTTATGACTGATAGTCCTTGCTCTTCCACATTTCCAAAGGGGGGACCAGACCACAAAAGGACCAGTTCCAAGTAAATCTGAACTCAGAGCTTCTGGGTGGGTATTATGTTAGGACCAAGGAAGGTAGAAATAAGCATGTATACAGATCAGAAGTAAAGAACTCACTTTAAAGAAGAGGTAGAGGCCTAAGAGTGTACAGCTGGCGATGATGGGGAACCGTGCAGCATCTCGACTGGTAATGGTCTCTGGCATATCTGAGGCATTCTGCAATTAGAAGAAGAGTATTGGCTTGTCATGAAGTCAGGTGTTCCCCTAAGATGTCTTTAGTGAGAAGTGCCTGGGGCAATCCTTATAATCCTAGACAGGAATATGAAGCTAGGGACAGCTTTCATTCCTATTAAGCTTACAATGTGATTTCCTGACAATCCTGTGAGGTAGAGATTGCAAGGATTATTATTCCCATTTTACAGAAGAAATGAGAATTTCTAGAGGTTAAAGGCAGCTTGGAGTAGCAGAAAAAGGCTGCACTATGAGTCAGAAGGTCTGAATTCAAACCATAACTCTGTCACTGACAACCTCGGTGATCTTCCACCATTTAACTTTTTTCCTTCTCTGTAAAGTGAGTGAGCGAATGAGTGAGTGTGTATGTGTGTGTGTGTTGGACTAGCTCACTTTAAAAAATCCCTTCCAATTTGAAATCTATGTACCTATGACTTGCCTATAGTCACAGAGCTGATAAGTGATCAAGCTAGAATTTTAACCCAGCCCTCCTCCCTTTCCACTACATGATGCTTTTTTCTCTTCAATATAAAGTACACAATGGGGAGCTCTGCTCATACAGCAATTTATGCGAAAAAAGAACTGGGAGTGGGTTTCCTTAGAGAATTACCAACTGAGTATTATTGAGAAATGTGATGAGACCACCAAAAAGGCTAATATCCTTACACTGTACTAACAGAGGTAAAACATGGGGAACAAGGTGATAACATTCTTTGCCCCGCTTAGGTCACCTCTGCAATACTATGTTCAGCTATGGACACCTTATTTTAAGAGGGAAATTGAGAAGCTAATGAAGGATTCACTGGAGGAATTAGAGCTAATTACCCTGAGGAAGCGTTAGGGGAGACACAATCTATGTGTTCAAGTATCTGAACAGCTGTCACAAGGAGGGCTTGTTTTGTATGGCTCCAAACACCAGGACTGTGGCCATTGGTGGTGGAATCAAGAGAACTGTAGAACTTTCAGTCCAATATAAGAACTTCCTAACAATCAGAGGTATTCCACAACGTATTGTACAGAAATGAGGTCCCCATCACTGGATGATCACCTGTGGGGATGCTAAAGAGGAGATTCATATTCTAGGCAGGGTTGGACGGGATAACCTCTAAGGTTCCTTCCAGTTCTGCGACAGAATAGTGGAAATGAGATATTGGGTTTCAGAGGATCTTGAGATTTACAACTGGAAGGAGCCTTAGGTCCAACCCCCTCAATTCAATAAATATTTATTAAACATCTACTATTTGATAGGCCCTAGGGATACAAAGAAAGAAATCAAAATCTCTGGCCTTAGGGAGCTTATATATTACAGGGGGGGGGAGAAGGTGATGGGGCAGGGAGAGGAGAGAGGGGGAAAGGAATATGTATTTAGGTAAGTAAATATAAGACACAAAGCAAAATAAAAACAAAATAGGTTCAGGGGATGCTGAGAAATCAAGAAAGGCCTTTAGTGCAAGGCTTGTACTCTAGAACTAAGCCTTGAAGGGAACTAGTGATCCTAAGAGATAGAAGTGAAGAGAAAGCTTCCCAGGTGTGGGTGCTAGTCCATGCAAAGGGACTAAGACAAGACAGAAAATGACATATACATGCACTAGTACATGCAGGATCAGTTTAGCTGGACTGCTGAACATGAGGAAAAAGCTGAAGCTTGCTAACACAGAGGTTATATTCCACAGGCTGTTTAAGGGCTGGGTCAGAATTCAAACCCAGGACTTCTGACCCAAAGTCCAGTGTTCTTTCAATGGTTCCATCCCGCCTTATCCTTGCCCAAGCAAGTCACATGACTTAGGCCTCAGGAAAGGTTCTCATCTGCCCCACTCGCTTATAGATGAAGCTAGAAACTCACCAACAGATTCCTTTTTTTTTGTTGATGGTACTGTTCCCTCCAAAACACAAATACCTTTGGGACACATTAATAAAGCAATCTAAATTAGGACATCAGATCCATTCTAGCCAACTGATGACACTCCACTCTTGGAATGGGAAGGCCACACACATTACACCAGCTCTGAAGGAGTCAAAAGAAAAAAGGCTCCAGATCCTTGCATTCTAGGGAGAGAGAGAGCAGGCTTCAGAAGCTCCCTGGATACAAGGGTACTATAGTAGAAAGGTACTGGATTAATAGTAATTCTGATCCTGAAGGAAGCTCTGGGATTATCTAGTTCACTGCCTTGCCTCCACTTTCTCCCTGAATTTAGAGATGGAGAAACTACAATACAGAGAGAAGTGACTTGCTGACGCTGACAGCAAGTAAACCTCATGAGTTTTGGTAGAGCCAGGACTAGAATCCACATTTTTTTTGTCTCTTTGGGCACAACATTTCCCAGTTTGCCTTTAACTGCTTGTCGGTGACTAGGAGGATATGGGACTCAAAGCAAGGACAATGGCATGCCCCCAGAACACATTCTTTTTCCCAGGTACTTCAGTCACATGACCTGAAGTTGCTTAAAAGTTTGAGGATGGGTAAAAACCAGCCCAAACCCAGAACTCACTGCTTTGGGTATGCTACTCTCTTCTGGAAGAGAGACAAATTTAGGCATTACAAGGGCTTCCTTTTCTCCCTCTCCCATGCAGCAAAGACTAGGGGGCCTGGAGTCTATCCTTGGTATTGTCTTATTATGTAACCTAGGCCAAGGCCTTCATCCTCTCTGCTGCTCTCTCTACCTGCAAAATAGAGTTATTACAAGTAACTTCCTTAAACTCATTAAAATTATTATAGGGCTTGTACTGTGAAAAGTCTAGTATCTGTCTACAGAAAGGAGATGAACAAACATTACTTGGAACAGGTAATTTGCAAAATTTGCAAATTTGGCAGTATGACAAAATTTTTTGCAAAAGGCAGTATGACACAATGTCGTGTGTTGTTCCTGGAAACAGGAGACCTGGAATAGAATCCTGATACAGCCTCACTTCACTTTTTTGGCGCCTCAGTTTTCTCCTTTGTTAATGGAGAAGGCTAGAGACCTAGTGGTCTCAAAGGTCCCTCAAGCTTCAATATATTATAACTTTTTAAACTGATGTAAATCTTTCCTTCTTAAGTTGGTGCTACATGGAGATAGCCTGGGGGTGTTCTGTTCTCTGTGAATAGGGTCACTGTAAATTTCCAGTTTTCCTATGTCAGGTTTTTATAACGTCAGACTAATTATTTTAAAATCTGGTTGGCAATTCAGATGTTGGATCTTATCTGGAAGTTTCTTTAAGCCACAGAAAATATGTTAGGTTTCTGGACCAATTCAAGTTGGAGATCTTAAATAGGTGCACTTATGCATATGCGTTGGCTTCTGAAACACAAACATAATTAGTGAAACCCTGACACAAACAGCAAGAACAAATTTAGCATTCAATTGCAACCTAAAAGCAAAGTTATTAGACTCAGACAAAAGCAACAGGAGTTGGCAACTCACTGTAAAGCCCTGAGGATCTGGGCTTTGTAGTGAACACAGTCCTGGATGGGCAACCGGGAGATCTAGGTTCTAGCCCAAGCTCTTCTACTGACTGGCTATATGATCTTGGAAAAGTCATATCTGGGCCTCTATTTCTCCATCTGTAAAATAAGAAAGCTGGACTAGATCTCTTAAGGTCCATTCTAGCACTAACCTTCTATGCTTTAAGGTCCCTTGTACTTGGGAATAGTCTATGTCTCAATTAAAAAGTGACCTGCTACCCCAATATCTATGACACTTATTATCTTTCTCCTGCAGTCTTCTTCTGGTATGGTTCTATCCCTTTTCTATACCACTAAAAGGAAACCTTAAGGACTTGCACAGAGATGCCTGAAACTAGCAGTGTGCTGGAGTTGAGAATATATTATATCTGGAGTCAAAAGACTTAACAATAGCTGTGATTATGATAAAATCTTACTGTGATAAACCTCAGTTTCCTCATATGTAAAATGGGTGATAGTGATACTTGAACTCTCTACCTCACCAGGCTATTGTAAGGAAAGAGCTTTGTAAATCAAAAATATTAGAGGAATGTGAGCAGCTACTCTTATTATTATGAAAGGTATTGGAGAAGCACAGAAAACTAGGTCACCTCCATGCCTCTTTTAATTTTTCTTCTTAAGCTAGAGTGGTCCTGGTATAATCACCATTGCTCTTCTTTCACTTACACAGCAAACAAGCTCTATCCTTCTTGGGAGGGAAAAAAAGGGACAGAGAATTCTCTCATGGCACTGTCAGGCAGCAGTGGAGTGGGGTCTTAAGAGGTAGCAATAAGAGAGAGGGAGGTGCCAGCTGTTTCTGAAAGTGGCCACCACTCTGGGAACCCAGGTATCCATCTCTTGATAATGTGGAAGAGGGGTCATCAGGCTAGAAGCAGTCCAGTTTTTCCTGTGAAAGACTAACTTCAGACAGGGGAAGAGCCACTTGAAGTTCTCCTGTCCCAGAGCAACAAGGAAAACGGGAGTGAGGGTGGCCTTTGGCATATGCCAAAATAAATTTATGTTATTTGTTACAGGAAATGAGATGAAGGTCAGGGACATAGATAGGGTAGGAGGGTAGAAGAAAAAAGGTAGAAGGGGATCAGAGAAATCACAGAAGATAAGGGTCAGCTTGACAGAGGAGCCAATATAAATTTAATTTGTGGGGAGAGACAAACTTTGGCATATCAGGATAAGAACAGAGATCAGAGAGGTTTGAAAGGTAGGGCAGAAAAGGTAGAAAGTTGTGCTTATGGAATGCCAGGGGATGGCAAGGAGGGGGAATAGCTTTTAAAAAGGATAGGACAGAAAGGGTGATAGAGGGATGGACAAGATGCTGGGAACAGCTCAGGGCAGAGCCTTGGGACACCAGATGGATCAGGTTGGTAGACAAAGACTGCCCTGAATCAGTCATGTAAACATAAGGTGTGTATTTTGGGGGCAGGTGAAGGAAGGCATATCATAAGATATGGAGTTTTTCACAACCTGAGGAAAGGGAATTCCGGTGTGGGGTTGGATCTGGGCAGGTATTGGGGCCTGATTCCGTCCCATGAGTGACCGATGTTGGTCTAATCATCTAGGGTCTGTCTGGGGGAAGGGGGAAATTTAGGCCTATGGCCAGGGTGGGAGAAGCCAAGGTCAGTGGGGATACCCGTGGAGGATGAATACGGAGGCTGTTCCTACTCAGAGAATTCAGGCCCAGAAGGAAATGACTGGGGGTCCCACAGTCAAGCGGAAGTGGAAGCTATTTTGGGGAGCTTCGGGGCAGGCTGCATTTGTCAAGGCGGGTTGGGAAACCATCTGGATTTGTGTCAGTGTGTGTTTTTGTGTATGGGGCCAGGCTCGAATTCTAAGTAGTGTGTGTGTCTATGTGGGTGAGGGCTCGTAGCTGATGGGGTGTGGCTCGAGAAGAGGGGTCTGCCACCATCTAAGCATGTGTCTGGGTGGGCGGGGTATGCGGGGCGGCGGCCCGGCGAGGGCTTTGGGCTGGACTGGGGCGGGGGTCCTGGGCTCGGACCGGACAAGGCGGGGGCCGGGGGATTCTATCCCCCCTCCCGGGGGCAAGGCGTGCTGGGCATCGGGGCCGGGCCGTCCCAGGGCCGGGGTCCTGGATCGGGGGTCGCGGGGAGCCAGGGCCAGGGTCGGTTCGGACGTACCTTGCTGCGGGCGCAGCGCACAGAGCGCAAGGCCCCGAAGAAGATGGGCAGCAGAGCCATGAGCAGGAGGCTGCCGTAGGCCAGGGCGATGCCTTCGGGGGTGGAGGGCGGCCGGGCCGTGCCGTTGGCTGGGCTGGGGGCCGCGGGGGGCTCGGCGGGGCCGCTGCCATTGTGGGGCTCGCTAAGGATCGGGTCCATGGCTGAGGCTGCGCTTGCTGCGGCTGCTGCGGCTCCAGCTCCGCCGCCGGCGCTGCAGGGGAGGGGAGGGGGAGGAGGGGAAGGCCACGTTCCCCTAAAGAAACAGGATGTGACGCGTTGGGCCTCCCGCTACGCGCTGCGCATGCGTGTGCCCGCCCCCTAGCAACAAGCTTGCCGCCGGGAGACAGGAAAAGGGTGGGAGGAGGACGTTGCTAAGCAACGAGATCTGGTCCAAGAATCGGACGCAGATGCCCAGGGGCGGGGGATGGAGCGTGGGGAATGCCACCCCAGCCTGGAGCCCAGTCTCATGTCCTGGGGACTTCCAAGGCCCACTCAAACAGCTTCATCCTCTCTGCCGCATGTCCTCCGAACGGTAACATGGCGCACGCAGCGGACAGAGGCCTGGGTGTGCAGTCAGGGCTTGGTGACTTCAGCCTCTGCCTTCCCCTTACTCCCAAAACGCCCTCGTGGACTCGGGGTCAGGAAGGCCGTGTTCAGACCTTGTCCCCGATCTTAGCTGGTCGGCCTTGGACAAGCCAGGCCCTCCGAGGCTCGGCTCCTTCATCTGTACCAGCGGCGCCAGCCGCCTCCTGGGGTTATCGTGAGAACGAACGAAGGGGTGAATTTGGGACGTTCTTCTAAAGGGTGACGTGCATGTCAGTTATTGTGTTATTACAATTGTCTTTTAATTTATTCAATCTAATTTTAATGAATAACCGATTAATAATTAGCAATTAATATTAGTATATAATAAATGGTTATTTATATTTAGAAATAATATATTTATATTGTTTTTATTTATGTATTAAAATTATATTTATATTATATTGTAACATAATAATATGTAATTATATTTATAAGTAATAGATTTATATTATATATTAACAATAATTAATAATTATTTTTAATTTATTTCATTTCCCTTCATCAGAAACGTGAACTCTTATTTTAAGATAGAGCATGAAAGACCCTTGCCTGTGTCACAGAAACCATAGGGACAGGCTGGCTAGCTGGATGGTGAACATTTGATCATAATTTTTTCAATTTTTCATAATTTTTTCTACTATTATACCTTGTGTGGGAAGGTTATAAAAGGTATAAGACATCATCTTCCGCTAAAATCCTCCTTTGATTCCTCAGTGTGCTACCCTGGGCTTTTGAAGATAATCTCAGTAGAGCACAACCTGTGGTGGATGTTACCAAGTGAGACAATACTTCGGTACAAGCTGAGTGACACATTGTGTTTCCTGTTCAAAGACCAGCCTAGTTAAAGTGCAGTGACTTGTCACCAGAAGGAAATTTTTAAAAAATCATGGCAATTCCTATAAACTGCCCACTAAGGAATAGAAATGAGTCTGTGAACTGTCTGTCCAGAGAGTAACTACAAATCATCAAGCATTTATTAAAGCACCTCCTACATGCTAGACACTTTGCTGAGTTGGGGTTCAAGAGAAGGTAGAAACAGACCCTATCCTCAAGGAACCCATAAAGGGACAACATATAGCTATGTATAAAAGAAGATATACACCGCCATGTCCAACTCTCCATAACCCCATTTGAGGCTTTCTTGGCAAAGATTCTGGAGTGGTTTGCCATTTTCCAGCTTATTTTATAGATGAAGAAACTGAGGTAAATGGAGTTAAGTGACTTGTCCAGGATCACTAGTAAGTTTCTGAAGTCATAATTGAAATCAGGAAGGTGAGACTTCATGACTCCAGACCTGGGGCTCTATTGACTTCCATCTAGGTGCCCTAAATCAGGTATGTATAAGGTGGTCAAATCAAGTCAACAAACATTTATTAAGTACCTAAGATATGCCAGGCAGTATACTGAGCACTGGATGAGGTACTGTATCAGGTCTGGGAGTCTGGAACTGACTTTTATATGTCCATAAAGATGGGTATCTAAGTTAGGCAGGCTATTAGATCCCTGGACTGGGAGTCAGGAGACCTGGGTTTGAATTCCAGTTCTGCCACTTTCTAGCTTTAAGATATCAGTAAGTCATTTCTCTACTCTGAGTCTTAATTTAATCTTCTATAAAACCAGTATAATAGTGTTTATATTACCTACCTCATGGAGATGTTGCAAATAAAGGGCTTTGTAAACCTTAAAATACTATAGTAGTGTGAATTGTTTTTTATCATCATCATCGTAATTGTCATTATTATTATAGCCTAGCCAAATCACCTGTTTCCAAGGAGAGACATTAAGAAGTCTGGGTCAAGAATTTTAACAAAACAACCTTGAACTAAGGCTTTCAGTTTTCATTTAATAGTGCTTTATATCACTTATTCCTACAGCAACCTTCTCAAGTAGGTAGGACAACTGTTATGCCCATTTTGCAGAAGAGAAAACTGAGTTCATCACTGAAGGAAAATATGGAAGGCCTTTGTTCTTTCTGGGGCTTATAATTTGACATAGTTGAACTCAGAATATATCCTGTCTCCTTTATATTCTATAGCCCCTTCATAGGTAACATAATAGATGAAGACCTGAGCTAGAATCCTGACTCAGGAAGCTACTAACTGTGATGAGAGTGTTTTGCAAACTGTAAAGTGCTATAAAAATGCTACTAGGATGGAGATGTTGCAAAGGAAGGGGAGGGGTTGCTTGGAATTTTTGTCTGTCATCAGGTTAGGTGACTAGAGTGGTGAGAATGTCCATTTTCTTCCCCCCTTATCACTTCATAGTTAGGGGCATAGGATTTAGTACACAAAGAGAGCTTAGAGATCATATAATTTGATTCTCTTATTTACAGGGGGCTTAAAGACCATTTCATCCAGTTACCCTTATTTTATAGCTGGGAAAACACGTTCAGAGAAGGGAAATTATTAGCCCAAAGCAACATTCAGCTCTTGATTTCAACAAATGTCTATTATCTTCTGGACCTTGTGTGGTGGTATAAGATACAAAGATAGATACATCAGAGATACATCTGCCCTGAGGGAGCTTACAATCCATTGCGGGGGAAAGACATTGACACAAAAAACCATGATACAAGGAAGAGTTGGATGAATGCAATGGAAAGATCTGGGCAATATGCCATAAGAAATTTGAGGAGAGAGCACTTCATTGAGAGTCACATGACTACAGTTATTTTAAAATGTATGGGTTGTAGTTTCAAGTTGAGAGGTAGCTCTTTGTGGTGGAAAGATCAGAATGAGAGCTAGAAAACCCCCAGTTCAAGTCCAGAAAACCTGGACACTTGTGAGTTGTGACCATGGTGAGGGAATTAGAATAGCGAGTAGTTAAATTGTGGGAATTGAGTGAACCACACTGACTCCATCTTGTGATTCAATTCTGGAGCTAGTTTAGTTCCCTGTCTATTCAGTTATGGCTCTAGCCCAATTTCTATCTTGTCAGAAAACTTTATTCAATTGTGGAAATTGAGAGAGAACTTTATTTCATTGCTTGAACCCATCCCTTTGCAACTGGAAAGCTGGACCACCTCTAGCTGTTGCTTAGAGACCCTTAACTAAGGACCCAGGTTATGCTGACCAGAGACCCAGTCAGATCCCAAGACTGATGCAAGAAGTTTTCTCACAATTGTACATCTGAAAACTGGTCCCATACTGATCGATCAGTTATTGTTTCCATGTTCTTTTGATTGTATATAGTCACTTGGGGGAAGTGGGGCACCTCTTTTTTTTCTGATTTCAGGGAATTGTATTTGTTTACTCTCCTCTTCCCAACTTGGAAAGTCATTATCTTTCCTCCAAATAGAAATCAGATTTCCTGATATTATATCCTGGTTAATTGTTTTCTTTTCATTAGTTGCTCTTATTTGATTGTTTTTAATATACAAAAATATGTCTCCTCCTGTATTCGGGGCCCAGTGCCAAAGCAGAGGGGTCCCAATTTGTTAGGCAATTGGTATGCATTGCTTAAGAAATAAATATGCTCAGAAGCTTGAACATTTGTTCCCTCAGTCATTTCATTTTTCACCTCCCACAATGGACAATCAGTTAGTCAGTCAATAAGTATTTGTTAAACACCCATCTGCAGGATGCACTTGTGTTGTTTGTCCTTCCTTCTCAAAGAGGACCATAACACCAGGAAGATCATGTCTTGAATTGCAAGTAATTTGGATTTCAGTGAGGGAGGGCTGTGCAAGGTCACCAGCCTCACTATCCCCTTCTGAGTCATCTAGGTCCAATGGCAAGGTATAAATCAGAATGACTGGAGATGGCCCCACTAACTCATAGAAATATCATAAAGGAGGGCTTTATGAAGGTAAAGTGCTATATAGATGTGTACTGCCATGAAAAAAAATCAATTCTATTGCATTTTATTTCCCGTAATAATAGCCTACATTTGTATTACTTATTTATATTTTACTGTTTTTTTTTAAATTATTTGCTTAATTTGATCCTTACAACAGTTTCCATCTCAGTATTTATCTTTTCTGGACCTGAGCTCAAGGTCAAGGAGACCTAGGTCTTAGGTACAACTTCAAGTAAGTCACTTCTCCTTTCTGAATCTTACTTTTCCTGTCCAGAAAATGGGGAGATTAGAAGAGATGGTCTCTAAGGCCCCCTCTAGCTCTAACATTTTATGTTCTAGTAATGCCTTGCAGCATTAAATATTTATTTTATATGTAAAGGTGCTTGTAGTTCTAACATTCTACATTTAACAGCTTAAGGGTTCTTTTAATTCTATCATTTTATATCCTAAGAGTTCTTATTTTACCATCCTAAATACCCTACCATCTATCACACTCCATGAGAGTTATGAGGTGACCTCTTCAAAAAAACCTATTTGAGCCTTTCCATGGAAAGCTTGTTATTTGCCAGCAGAGAGCAGCATAAGAGCACAGCAGACAGATAGGGGCTGTTAGAACTGCCTGGGTTGAAAACTGAAAACCACAGGATACTGTCTGCCTCCAATTGGAGAATGCTGATTTTTAGGTACCTGTCTCCCCTTCTCTTCCCACCTTCCTTTCCCCCTTTTCACTCAACCTCTCAGGCTCATAAAACAATCATTTAGTTATATCCCCTGTCACTTGGACACTGTGTTGGAGTAGAATCAAAGAATCACAGAATTGTCCAGTTGGGAGGCACCTCAGTGACCATCGATACAATCCATTCCTCTGGGAAAAGAATGTTCACTCTAACATAGGTGACGAGTGGTCAGCCAGCTTCTGCTTAGTAACTTCTTAGGAAGGGAAACCCACCATCTTTCTAGGCAGCCTGTACCACATCTGGACAGCTTTAATGGTTAGGAAGTTTTGTTCTGCCTGAAATCACACCTTTTTGCAGCTTCTACTTATTGTTTCTAATTCTGCACTTTGGAGCAAACTGGAACCAGTCTAGTCTTTCACTTGAGTACCTGATAACAATTATCATATCTTCCCCCCTCCAACCCCACTCTTCAGTCTTCCTTTTATCTATCTGTTTATCTATCTATCTATCTAGTCATTCATTTATTTATTCATTCATTCGTCTGTTTATCTATTGATTGATTGAGGCTAAACTTGCCCAGTTCCTTCAACCAATTGTCTCATGACATGGACCCAGGGCCTTTTGCCATCCTTTTTTCATTATTTGGCTTATTTATCAATGTGGTTCTTAAACCCTGGCACCCAGAATTGAATATAATACTCTAGATGAGGTCTGATGAGGACAGAGCACATTGGGAACATCACCTCTCTCCTGGAAGCTATGCCTCTCCAGAGTGGGCCAGGATCTCATTTTCTCTTTTGCCTATGAATGTTGCTCAAATACCCATCTATCCACGGTCCCCCGTGATTTTTTGAAGATGATCTTTTTTGTACCTAAGCTCAAGTTTTTACAATCATTCCAATTAATTTAATCTTGTTAGATTTTTAGATTTGTGGTCTGACCTGTCAAGATCATTTAGGATCCTACCTTTGTTAGCCGTCCTTTCTAGCTTTGTGTCATCTGCGAAGTTAATTTCCACCTTTATCAAAGTCACTGACAAAAATGTTAAACAGATGAGACCTCTAGGTAGGACTTCCATTGTTGGACCAAGCACAGATCTTCAGGGTGCTCCACCAGACACCTCCTGCCAGGTTTATGTTGAACCATTAATAACTACTGTTTGAGCCCAACCATCCGACCAGTTTTGATTCCATCTCTTTGTACTATTCTCTAATCTCAGTGATATCAAATTCAAATAGACATGGAGCCACTAATCCCTATCCTAAGGGTTACATGTTGACTTAATTTTATAAGGTCATATATTTATATTTTATTGTATATTTATTTTATCAAACATTTCCCAATTACATTTTAATTTGGTTCAGTCATACTTGGGAGGGTTGTGGGACACACGGGGTCATGCTTGATATCTCTGTTCTAATCTATATCTATCTTCTCCACAAGAATAGTAAAAGGTATTTTACCAAAAGCTTCCGGGACTTCAACTGCTGGATATCCCTCTAGTCTCTGGCAGACAACTATGCCAAAAAATCCCCCTCCCCTTTTCTCCAGTCTAGGGGTAGTGGGTCAAGGTCATGGCCCTCATGATTAGTATTGGACTTAGAAGAAGCTTCTGGGATTTGATCTGCTTGATATCCCTATACTCTCTACCAGACAATTATGCTTCATTTGGCCACCACAAGTAGTAGTGTCAGGCCCTATCAAAGATTATTCTGTCCCCTTCTCCAGCCTTCATCCCATTAATAAAAGCAGACAGTAAGGCCTTTGTATTACTAGGAGACCTGGAAGAAACTTCGAAAGGAAAACCCCATACTTCCTCCCTACCCCAGCCTAATTATAAAATGAACCCCGTCATTTTGCAAGGACAGTAGGGATTTCCCAGCACTTTGTACTGGAACAGTTGCTGCTTTGGTGCTAGCAATTCAGTCAGATGGCCTAATGAGAAAACAAGGTGGAGTAGTTTCACTCCAACTCCTACTAAAAGAATGAAATTAAATTCACCCTAGAATTTTCCTAGAAATTAAATACTACACAGTTCCTTCACCAAGTTCATGGCCAATCACAGCATCGATGCCTGGAGGAGCCCTTATTGATGCTACCACTGGGCTGACTCCAAAAATCATTCCTGAAGGTCACTCCTTACACCTCAGGTTGTGGTGTACTCCCTTGCACTTGAGAAAGTGGGGAGAGAAGGCAATTAAGTCAGACTTGGTGAGGCATTCTGGTGTAAAACTGGACTATAATTTATTGATTCCCTTCTTTTTACTTTTTTGAAAATCTAGACATTTGCTCTTCTCTAATCCTGTGGTACCACCCTGCAACACACCCCCCCCTTCCATAATCTTTCAAATATTCTTGTCAGGGGCTCAGCAGTCACACCTGCCAGATCTTCTGGGACCTGAGGGATGGGGTTCATCTGGATCAGGGGCTCTGAACTCATCAAGAGAGCTAGGTGCTCTCTCCTTCCTTGCCTTCTGTAATCAGTACCCACTTCCTGATAATCATTTTTGTTCTGTCATTTTCAGGCCCTTGAAGAGAAAAATGAAGCAAAATGGGAAAAGAACAGTTCTGCTTTCTCTCAAGTGTCAATTATTATCATTCTGTCCTCCCCAAGAAAGATTTGTCTCCTTTTTCTTCCAGTATAGCTTAAAACCAATCTATATCTATATCAAACAAATATCTATCTATATCTAAAGCTATACTCACCTCTTTCTTTAGTCCTGTCTTCCCTTACCAGCCTCTGATCATTCTAGTGTAAGAGGCAACTGGTGAGTGGGCAAAGTGGGTCAGTGCACTTGATCAATACAAATTTCCCATGAGAAAGAAGCCAGGAGTCTGCCTTTCGGAGAGTTTTGATGAAAGCAAAGGGGCTCTTTAGAGAGATTACTGGACATGAACGGACATTCTGTAACTGGTTCCAGTCCATGTAGAGCAGACTCTTTGATGGACTGTAGCTGTGGAACCAGCCCAGATAGGTACTTGCCAAAGGCCTAAGATGATGTTTTACATGACTGAATTTATATAACCTATATTTGATTGCTTGCCATCTCAGGGAGGGGGGAGATGAGGAAGGGATAGAATTTGGAAGTCAAAAACATTTTGGAAAATTAACATGTAATTGGGGGGGAAAAGTAAAAAAAATTAAATTTCAAAAGGCCTTAGGTGGCTTTGGCTATTAATTCTCTTTTGTTTCTCTTTTTTGATAGATTGGTGGTGTCTAATGAGACACAGTAAGTACTATGGGGGGAGAGGCCTTGGGCCCTCTCCCTCTGAGAATGACATGATCCTTTAAAAACAAGCCTTGATCTTTTGTCTATCTTGGCATTTGTTCTCTTGTTTAAAATGAAAGAACTTAATCTGTAGATTCTGACTTTCTGAGTTTCAAAAGGTCAAGAAAGCAAGGCTCTAGGAGTCCATGAATTCAGAGGTATGGGAGAGTGTATGCCAGGTGTTTTAGACATATAGGGTGATCCCAGGTGCAAGCAGTTACCTTCAGGAATGGTTTTTGGAGCCGTTTCAGTGGTAGCTACAAATAAAGACTTATCCAGGCATTGATGCTTCAATTGGACTATGAACTTGGTGGGATCACCTGCTATGTAGCTACCATTAAGTCTGAATGTACTCTCTTTTCCCAGAGAAAGAGGTAGGATGGGGAGCATGCCCTTTAGGTGTTGGAGGGAAATAGTTGTTCATTTGTTATTGCTGTATCTTCAAATAAAAATGCCTTTGTAAAAACTAATTGATTTTAATGGGTTAAATAGAACTGGGGCCCTAGCCACCAGCACCTAACAGTGAAGGGAGGGGGACATAACCACTGGGACTTAAGTTAATGGCATTAGAAAAGAAATACCCCAAACTCCTCTGGTGTACCCCTAGAACTTTGAGGAGGAGAAGTAGGTTCCTGGCTTTGGGATAGTGACCCCAGAGCATATTGACTATACTGAACTTCAGCATTCTTCATGCTCTTCTTGCTGGACTGTGTCAAACTTTGATATTCATCTTCTGTTATCTGTCTTTGCTTCCATTTTCTGTACACATCTTTAAAAATCTAAGTTGGTCAGTTAGTTCTTGGTTTAAAAGCCTGCCGGTGCTGCTTACTACCAATGTGACTATGGAAAAATCACTACCCCTCTTGAGGGCCTCAATTTGGTTGTCTGTAAAATAAGGGAGTTGGACAAGATAGTTTTGAAGATCTTTCCCAGCTCTAAATTCTAGGCTCCTATGATAATTTCTATAGAAGGGACTTAAAAACAAACCAAGTATATGCTTTCAAACATGAGAAAGAGGCATCTGGGAAGAGGGGAAAGTGGGCAGGGAAGGTAGTTGTCAGTCCTGGTGAGTCATGCTGGAGTGAAAGAACAAATCTGAGGCTGGGAATCAGGACATCTGAGATCTAGTCTCACCTTAGTCACTAAAGAGTGTGACCTTTGGTGAGTCACATTCTGGCCCTTATTTCCTCAGCTGCAGAATGGGAGTTTGCATTCTGTTTCTCATGGGAGTGTTATGAGGAAAATGTTTTGAAAACTGCCGGTCACAATCAGGATATGAATGCATGGGAAGACAAATGCTGAATATCACATGAATATCACAGTCACTCTATCTATTGGTTTTGCTTGATTTTCTGTGTGTGTATGTGAGCCTGTGCCTGACAAAGGAGGGTTCTGTGGGGGAGGAGAAAGGAGGGATGTCAGGAAATGTCTGCAAAGTAAAAATAAGTCATCCAGAAAAGGAAAACAACAAATGTTGGAGTGGATATGGAAAAGTCGAGATACTAATGCACTCTTGGTAAAGTTGTAAACCAATCCAACTATTTTGGAGAGCAATTTTGAACTATTCCCAAAGGAGCCAAAATTGCTTTTTGACCCACTATCAGGTCTGTATCCCAAAGAGATTTTATTTTTTAAAATTTATTTAGTATTTTATTTCCCTCCTCTGTTACATGTAAAAAACAATTTTTAAGATTCATTTTTAAAACTTTGAGTTTCAAATTCCCTCCCTTCTTCCTTCCCTACCCCCAACCAACATTGAGAAGGCAAGCAATTTGATATAGGTTATACATGTGTAATCAGGCAAAACATTTCCATGTCAGTCATGTTGTAAAAGAAAACGTATATATAAAAAAAACCCTGAAGAAAAATAAAGAAGGCTAAAAGAATATGCTTCAATCTCTATTCAGACATCATCAGTTTTTTTCCCTGGGGATGGATAGCATTTTTCATCACAAGTCCTTCAGAATTATCTTGAATCATTATATTGCTGAGAATAGCTAAGACATTCATGGATGATCATCTTACAATATTGCTGTTACTTTGTACACTATACATTTCACTTTGCATCAGCTCAGGTAAATCTTTCCAGGTTTTCCTGAGAGCATCCTGCTCACCATTTCCTATAGCACAATAGTATTTCATCATAATTACATACCACAGTTTGTTCAGCCATTTCCCAATTGATGAGTATTCCCTTAATTTCTAATTCTTTGCCACCAGAAAAGAGCTGCTATAAATATTTTTGCACATATATGTCCTTTTCTTTTTTGTTTTTTTATCTTTTGGGATACATACCTAGTAGTGGTATTATTAGGTCAAAGAGTATGTGTGGTTTTATAGCCCTTTGGGCATAGTTCCAAATTGTTCTACAGAATGGTTGAATCCACCAATAATGGCTTAATGTTTGATTTTTCCCATGTCCTCTCCATTTGTCATTTTCCTTTTCTGTCCTATTAGCCAGCCTAACAGATGTGAGGTAGTACCTCAGAATTGTTTTAATTTGCATTTCTCCAATTAATAGTAAGTTAGAGCATTTTTTCATACAACTATAGACAGCTTTGATTACTTCTTCTGAAAACTGTTCATATCTTTTGATCATTTATCAGTTGGGGAATGCCTCTTATTTTTATAAATTTGACTCAGTTCTCTATATGTTTGAGAAATGAGGTCTTTATCAGAGAAACTTGCTTCAATATTTTTTTCACAGTTATTATTACTAATCGTATTTCCCTTCATCCTATTCCACTCCCTCCATTTATTCTGTTCTTTCTCCCCTTTTGTCCTGTCTCTCCTCAAGTATTTTGCTTCTGACTACCCCTCCCCAATTCTGCCCTTTGTTTTATCACCCCCCAACCTACTACTTCCCCTTCCCCTCCTACTTTCATTTAGGGTAAAATAGATTTCTATGTTCAAATGAATATCTATGTTATTCCCTCTTTGAGTCAATTCTGATGAGAGTAAGGTCTCCTTCACCTCCCTTCTCTTCCCCCCCACTGTAAAAGTTTTTCTTGCCCCTTTTAAATGAGACAATTTACTCCACTTTACCTCTCCCTTTCTTCCAGTACATTCTTCTCTCACCCTTTAATTTTATTCTTTTGGCTATCATCCCATCAACTTATACCTGTGCTCTCTGTCTGTGTATATTCCTTCTAACTGCCTTAATAATGAGAAAGTTCTTACAAGTTATAAGTATCATCTTCTCATGTAGGAGTATAAACAATTTAACCTTATTAAGTTCCTTATGATTTCCCTTTCCTATTTACCTTTTCTTGCTTGAGTCTTTTATTTGAAAGTCAATTTTCTATTTGACTCTGGTCTTTTCACCAAGAATGCTTAAAAGTGCTATTTCATTGAATATCCATTTTTCCCCCAGAAGAATTATACTCAGTTTTGCTGAGTAGGTGATTCTTGGTTGTAATCCTAGTTCCTTTGACCTCTGGAATATTATATTTCAAGCACTCCAATCCTTTAATGTAGAAGCTGCTAATTATCCTGTTATTTTATTAACTATCCTATATATATATACATATAAATATATAATATATATGTGATATTAACTATTCTATATATCTTAATATACCACAGTTATCCTGACTGAGACTCCATGATACGTGAATTGTTTCTTTTTGGATGCTTGCAATATTTTCTACTTGACCTGGGAGCTCTGGAATTTGGCTATAATATTCCTGGAAGTTTTCATTTTGAGATCTCTTTCAGGAAGTGATTGGTGGATTCTTTTAGCTTCTATTTTACCCTCTGGTTTTAGAACAGGTTCCCCCCTCCTGTTCTAGAATATCAGGGCAGTTTTCCTTGATAATCTCTTGAAAGATGAAGGCTTAAAAAAAATTTTTTTTTATCATAGCTTTCAGGTAGTCCAAAAACTTTAAAATTATCTCTTCTGGATCTATTTTTTCAATGAGATATTGTTTTTCCAATGAGATGTTTCACATTGTCTTCTATTTTTTCATTCTTTTGGTTTTGTTTTATTGTTTCTTGATCTTTCATGAAGTCATTAGATTCTATTTGCTCAACTGTAATTTTTAAGGAATTATTTTCCTCACTGAGCTTTTGTACCTCCTTTTCCATTTGATCCACTCTACTTTTTAGAGTTTCTTTTCCAGTGAATTTTTGTACCTTCTTTTCCATTTGGCCTAGTCTGATTTTTAAGGTGTTATTTTCTTCAGTATTGTGTATGTGTATGTGTATGTGTGTGTGTGTGTGTGTGTGTGCGCCTTCTTTACCAAGTAGTTGGCTCATTTTTCATTATTTTCTTGCATCACTCTCATATCTCTTCCTAATTTTTCCTCTACTTCTCTTATTTGATTTTCAAAATCTCTTTTGTACTCTTCCATGACCTGAGACCAATTTATATTTTTTTCTTGGAGGCTTTGACGTTGTTATTTTCTTCTGAACGTGTATTTTCATCTTCCTTTGATCATAGTAAGTTTCCATGGTCAAATTTTTTTTTCTTTTGTTTGCTTATTTCCCCAGTGTGTTTCTTAACTTTGAACTCTTTGTTAAAGTGGGGCTCTGCTTCCAGGGGGATGGTGCACTGTCCCAAGCTTCATGAGTTTTGTGCAGCTGTTTTCAGAGATACTTTTAGGAATCTGTAAGTTTTCAGTTTTTCCAAGGTGGTATGATCTAAGGATAGGTGTGTTTACTACTCTTGTGGTCACTCTTCTCTGCCCTGGAGCTGTGATGAGGGTTTCTGCTCCACTGCAGTCACAAGCTAAGCTAGGGTAGTGCTTCTCCTCACCCTGGGACTGTCACCCAGGACTGGGACCTGGACTCAAATATGGGCAAATCAACAGAGTCCTCCCTCAGTGCTAGCAAAGAGATAGCAGTAGTATCCTTCTGACAAATTGTTTGATCCCCTTATTGTCTGTGGGCTAAGAGCTCAGTTAGCAGTTGCTGCAGCTACCACTACCAATTCTGTAGCTCCCAAGGCTTGCTCTGGTTTTCTGGGGTTGGGTCTGCACTGGACTGTGCTCCATTCTCACCCAGGTGCCAAACCTCTGAGTCGTCATTGGCTGCCAAACTTCTGAGTTGTCATTGGCTGGAAAATTATTTCACTTAGTCCATTTGTGTGTTCTGATGCTCCAGAAATTGCTTTATGGCATTATTTAAAGGTGTTTAGAGGGGTATTGGGGAGAGCTCATACAAGTTGCTGCCTTTTCTCCACCATCTTGGCTCTGCTCCTTCCAAAAAGATTAAAAAAAAAAAGGAAAAAGAACTATATGTACAAGAGTATCAGCTTTTTTGTTGTGGTGACAAAGAATTAGAAATTGAAGGGACACTCATCAGTTGGGGCATGACTGAACAAGCTGAGGTATATGATTGTGATGGAATACTTTTGTCCAAAATAAATGACTATCAGAATACTTTCAGAAAAACCTGGAAAGATTTATATGAACTGATGCAAAGTGAAGTGGGCAGATCCAGGAGATCTTTGTATATAGTAACAGCAATGTTGTATAATGATCAATTTGTGAATGACTTGGTTATTCTCAGAAATACAAGGATCCAAGACAATGCCAAAGAATTCATGATGAAAAATGCTATCCACTTCCAGAGAAAGAATTGATGGGAGCCTGAATGCAGATCAATGCGTACTTTTTAAAAAAATTTACTTTATTTTTCTTGATTTTTTAAATAATTTGTACAATCCTATTGCATAATTTATTTAGGAGTGCTTGACTTCTCAAGGAGGGGGTCAGAGGAGGAAGGAAATTTGGAACTCACAAATTATGAAAAAAAGAATGTTAAAAATTTTTACATGTAATTGAGAAAAATAAAGTAAAAATATTTCTTTAAAAATAAATGTCACCAATAAAATAAAATGAGGGGATTGATGTCTTTTTAGCTCTAAATCTAGGATCCTAGAAAATTCAGCCCTAGTGCCATATTTATGGTATTGTTGGTATGTCTCATATGATAGCATAGTATGTAGTTCATCTCTTCTCCACTAATGTCTTCTTCCTCATTGGGGATGGAGGTAAACTGGATTCTTGAAGGTTATGCCAAAGGATCATAAGCCCTTACAGGCCCTTCCAAGCTCAAGACATTTTGTTTTGCAGTTCTTTAATGCAAATTTTTCTATCATTCAATATTTTGTATTCTGGTTATTTGTGTTTGTGTGGGCAGCTAGGTGGCACAGTGGATAGAGTGCTAGGCCTAGAGACAGGAAGACTCATCTTCCTGAGTTCAAATCTGACCTCAGACACTTACTAGCTGTATGACCCTGGGCAAGTCATTTCACCCTGTTTGCCTCCTTTTAGTCATCTGTAAAATGAGCTGGAGAAGAAAATGGCAAACCATTCTAGTATCTTTGCCAAGAAAACCCCAAAAAGGGTCACAAAGAGTCAAATACGACTGAACAACAACAATAACTTATCCTGAGGAGATTATGAACTCCAGGACTGTGCCATTTCCCACTTACAGCCTTTCCAGATCCTCCCCTACCCCCACCAGTGGTCAATGCTCTGTTTCTTCTCAAATCACCTCACAGTTGCTTATCTCTGTATAGATGGCATCCACCCACCCAGAAGAATGGAATTCTGTTCCTTGAGGGCAGGGACTACTTCATTTTTATTTTTTGCTTTTGTAGACTTTAGGGCTGAACAAATCAAATACTTTCTTGTAATCAGCAAAGAATAAGCACAGTACAGCCAGAGTGTTCCTCTGTACCTTCTCAATGTCAGAGAGCAAGAAGAGATCCAGAACTTGGTAGGCGGGGGAGGTCCCTTGTGGTAAATTTACAGAAGGATGTGGACAATATTCTTACAGGATAAGAAGCTAGAAGATTCCTTTAAAAGCACATAGGGCAGCCCCTTCGTTTCACAGAAGACAAAACTGAGGTCCTGAGAATGAATGAATGAACAAATGAATGAAAAGTATTTATTTAAGTGCTTACTTACTGCATGCTGAGAGGATGAGTGATTTGCCAAAGGTCACCCAGGATGGACAAGGATGAGATCACAAACCATTTGCATATTTGAGTATTCTGACAGTCCAGAACAGTGCTTTGCTCATAACAGGCGCTTACTCAATGTTGATGAATCTGAAGTTGATGTAGCTGGGGGACTAGTCCTTATGAGTATACACAGTGTGCTGATAACTCCCAGCTAGGATTTAGGAGCATGCACAGGTATCTTATGGCTGTTACCTATCTGTTTATATGTGGCAAAGAGGGAACATTTTGTTGATTTCTGAGCCAGAGCTGTTCATGTGTATGTTTGTCCTTTGTTGCCAAAGAAGATCATGCCATCCGAGAAATAATGACATGACTTGCACTTGACTTTGTTTTGAGTGAAGGAGGGCAGTGCAGGTCACCAGCCTCACTTCTCCTCCAGAGCCATCTGAATCCAGTGACCAGATATTCATCAGAATGACTGGAGATGATCCAGGATGAGGCAGTTGGGGTTGTGACTTGCCCAAGGTCACGCAGCTAGTGAGTGTCAAGTGTCTGAGGTGAGATTTGAACTGCACTGGTGCTCTATCCACTGCACCACCTAGCTGCCCTGCCAGAGCTGTATATGCCTACAACTGAGGAAACAAAGGCCTAGAGTTAATGTCTCAGCAGGGACCAGAGCCCAGGTCTCTACTCCTAGTCTGGATGGTTGTGTTTTCAGACAAGTCACTGAAATCTGGCCTTCTGTGATATGGCCAAGGTGCATTTGGGCACTAGTCAGTCTTTCACAGACATTCTCCTAGTCTCCTGACTCTTGCGGTACAGATAAATGGGAAAGAGTCTTTTCAGGCTGGTCCCAAACTCACCACTCCCTCCCCTCAGGTGGTTAGACTGCCTCCCAGACAGGCCTGGCCCTGCTCCATTCTATAGTATGGTGGGGTATAGGAAAGTCATGCTCCACATACCCTCTTCTCCCATCTCATTTCTCACTCCATATATTCTGCTGCGGATCCTGAGAAGAGCAGCTTCCCTTTCCATCCCTAGGCTAGACCTCATGTCAAGCCTTTACCCTTTCATTCCCCACCCCTTTTGAAAAAAATCCTTTGCATTTCATTTATTTATTGGAGGCAACAGGTTAAGTGACTTGTCCAGGGTCACACAGTTAGTAGTATCTGAGACTGGATTATGAACTCAAGTCCTCCTGACTGTAGGACTGTGCTATTCACAGCACAGCACCACCTTGCTGTCCACTTTCTCTCTCTTTGAAGGCAGTTGTTCAGACATTTCGGTTGTGTCCAACTCTTTGTGACCCCTTTCTGAGATTTTCTTGGCAAGGATACTGGAGTGGTTTGCTATTTCCTTCTCCAGTTTATTTATAGATGAGGGAACTGAGGCAAACAGGGTTAAGTGACTTGTCCAGAATCACCCAACTGCTAAGTTTCTTAGGCCAACTTTGAATTCTGGTCCTGAAGACAGAGCTTTAATCAAATAAGTACTCCCTCTTCCCAGGAAGTCTACTCCTTCCTCTCCTCCCCACAGTCTCATTATTCTATCACAGATCTGCCACAGAAATCTGCAGTTACCTTAGGGAAGAAAAGTTCAGTAGGTGTTTGGATTTGGGAGTCTACCTGCCAAGACAAACCCAGGAACTATAGAACAAAATTACAATACACTTTTCACACAAATAAAGTCAGATCTAAACAACTGAAAAAAATATCAAATACTCATGGGTGGGCCAAGCCAGTAGAATAATAAAAAAAAGATAGATAGATACTAAAGTAGTTTGTTATTTCCTTCTCCAGTGGATTAAGGCAGAGATTAAGTGACTAAACTAAGAAGCTCCTGAGGCTGGGTTTGAACTCAGGTCTTCCTGGCTTCAGGCCCATGCTCTATCCACTGTGCTGCTTAGCTGTCTGCTATAAGTTCAGTCAGTGCCCTCTAAATTTCCCATCCTGGGTTAAATCTCCAGTTGCCCTATCCTGGTTGGGGTCAGCTGGCCCTGACCTTCTGCACTGCCCTTTAGTCACAATATGCATTAATTTTCTTTTTCTTTTTCGTCATTTTGTTGAGGTTTGTTTTAAATTCTCTCTGTTTCAGATATTTCTATTTCTTCTCAGTGGGTTTATAGAGAGGCAACCCTACCTTCCTTAAAGAGACAGTGTATATTTGATCACATCTGAAAAGGTACTTTAATTTCTCCTTAGGAGAAAGATTCACTTCGTGGAATTAGAGTGTTAGTCCTGGGAGAAGCCTTAGAACATTAAACACAGAATGTCAGGGTTAAGAGTAACCTTAGAACATAGAATACCAGATGGGAGGAGTTTTAAGAGCACAGAATGTTGGTTTTCAAAGGGAACCTAGACCATATAGTCACATAATTACAGAATTTCATTGTGGAAAGGGATCATCTACTGCACATGTATAACCTATATCAAATTGCTTGCTTTCTCAATGAGGAGGGATGGAGAAAGAAAATTTGGAACACAAAATTAAAAAAAAGAATGTTAAAAATTGTTTTTACAAGTAATAGGGGAAAAATTTTTTTAAAAATTCCAACAGTTAAAAAAAAGGGGAGAGAAGATCATCTAATCTAATTTGAACTTGGAAAGAAAGTTCTCTTTCCAACTTCACAGCATTCTCTACAAGCAGTCATCTAGACTCTGGCTGAATACTTTGATTGATAGGAAGTCTCCTATCTCTAGAGGCAGCCCATGTCACTTTAGGATATCACTGCTTTTTAGGAAAACATTCCCAATATTGAACTGAAGTCTACCTCTCTGCAACCTCTGCCCATTGCCCTTTGTTCTTTCCTGAGGGTCAACAGAACAAGTCTAATCTATCTTCCATGTTGTAGCTTTTCAATTACTTGAAGACAGTGATCATGTCCAATCTTTGTCTTCTCTGTTCCAAACTAAACATCTCTGGTTCCAGCGACTGATTCTGATAAGGCATGATCTCTGTTGTCCTTGACATCTAGATCACAGATATTAAACATGTTGTCTGAGATCTATGTGTAGCCTACAACACACCCCAGTAAGGTTGAACCAGATTAAAATATAGTCCCTATATGTTTTTAATATGGGGACGTTTTAATAAAAAAAGAAATTTATTAGTGTGTGGTTTTCTAAATCAACATGTGGTCTGTAAGAATCCTCATATATGGTTTAGTGGCCTGTGTTTTGTTTCTTTTCTTTTTTATTAATAGCACTTTGGTTTTTTACTTTTATGTAAAGACAATTTTTAACAATTGTTTTAAAAAATTTTTGAGTTTCAAATTTTTCTTCCCTTTCCTCCTCCCCTCCCTACTCCCTAAAATGGTAAGCAATTTGATATAGATTATATTTGTGCAGTCATGTAAAACATATTTCCATATCAGTCACGTTGTGAAAGAAGACATAGACTCAAAGGAAAAAATAGAAAGTGAAAATAGTATACTTCAATCAGCATTCAGATTCCATCAGTTCCTTCTCTGGCCATGGATAGCTTTTTTCAGATAGCATTTTCCATCATGAGTGTTTTGGATTGTCTTGGATCATTGTATTGCTGTGAAGAGCTAAGTCAGTCATAGTTGATTATGACACAATGTTGCTATTACTGTGTACAAGATTCTCCTGGTTCTGCTCACTTCACTTTACATCAATTCATGTAAGTTTTTCCAGGTTTTTCTAAAATCTCCCTGCTCATCATTTCTTATTGCACAGTAGTATTCTATTACATTCATATACCACAACTTGTTCAGCCATTCCCCAATGGATGGACATCCCCTCAATTTCGAATTCTTTGCCACCTCAAAAAGAACTGCTATAAATATTTTTGTACATGTAGGTCCTTTCCCCTTTTTATGATTTCTTTGGGATACAGACCTGTGGCCCCATTTCTATTTGAGTTTGACACCATTTTCCAGATCATTCTCTTTTGTAACAAGTCAACAAGTGCATATGCCAGGTACTATGCTAAATGGCAAGATTCCAGATATAGTAAAAGTACCTTCCCTAGAGGAGTTTACATTGAATAGGGGATAGACAAGACATTTAAAGGAAGGTAGATAGTGTGAGGAGGGTGAAGGGAAATGTATGTGTATGGAGGCATCGTAAAGAGGGTCCCAAGAGTCAATAAGGAAGCTCTGAGAGGAATGAAGACATGGTTGGCCTAGGATCTTTCCTGAAAATAGAGGTTCTTAGAGGAGGCAACTCCTCAAGGAGGGGGCTGCAGGGGTGGAGTGTACTTACAGGTAAGGGGCTGCTGTGTGATGGTAGGGAAAGTTGAGAAACTCAGAAGAGGAGCTCAGAGAGGAATTCTGCGTTTGGTCTTGGCAATGTCTTTCCTAAAATATAATGCCCAGAATTGAACACAATGTTCCAGATGTGAAGGAATCAGGGTAGTTGACAGAGGAGCTCATCACTTCCTTGTGCTCTGGAATCAGTACCTTTCTCAATGAAACAACCCAAGATCAAATTGGCATTTTAGGTTGCAATGTCCTACTTTTTCATGCTTTGCCTTATACCTGTAATGTTATGACTGTATGAAAAGATGATAAGAAAAGATAATAGATATAAGGCATAAACTTAGCTCATGCAGAAAAAGGTTACAAAAAATGAAATGGACCCTATCCTAGGAGGTTGGAAGTGACTAATTATGACTGTGAGGGTCATTTCAAAATCAGCTGTTTGTGCACAGTCACATCATTAACTCGCTAAGGCAAAGATCAAAATTAATATCAATATTAATATCAAAAAAAGGAAAGAAAAGAAAAAAAACAATCCCACTGAAACATTTTTTTTAAACCACAGAAGAGAACAGAGGAAATTCAGAAAAGGACAGACTGAGAAGCAGGATGCTGTAGATATTACCTTTTAAAGTTCAAAAGAGGTTTACCAAAAAAAAAAAACAACAAAAAAAAAACAAGCCAAACTGTATATAAAAAAGATCTGTAGTTCTCTATATGATCTTTTCTCCCCTGCACTTTGAATATGGAAATGTTCATGGTTGTTGACACTTGTCAAGTTCACAATAAAAAAAAAATTTAAAACATCAAATTAGTGAAGTCAAGAAGCATTAATCAAGTGCCAGGTGCTAGGTACTATGTTAAGTGCTGGCAATACAACATGCAAAAAGAAAGACAGTTCCTTCAGCTTACACTCTGATAGGGAAGATAATACATGAAAGGGGTGGGGAGGGGAGAGAAAGTACCTGTATAGGAGCATGGTGGAGAAAGAAGCCTGAGAATTTAGGAGTGGAGCAGAGAAAGGAATAAAGAAATGAACTCACTTGTCTTTGGCTTGAATGCTTCCTTAAAATGGAAGTTTCAGGAGGAATGGACCAAATGGAGGAAGGAGTTGCAGGGGCAAAGGGATCTTTCAGGGTGAAGATCCAGAGTGAAATGAGAACAAAGGATGAAGATAGAAGATGTTGAGTGTATCATGATAGCTACTTGTAAGTCATTTCTTTTTCTCATTCTACCAGCTCCCAACCTTATCATTTACCATTTCCTTCTCCAGCTTATTTTACAGATGAGAAACTAAGGCAAACAAGGTTAAATGACTTTCCCAGGGTCATGTTGTTGTGCTCGTCCTTCATTGCCAAAGAAGACCATGCCATCAGAGAAATGATGACATGACTTGCACTTGACTTTGTTTTGAGTGAAGGAGGGCTGTGCAAGGTCATCAGCCTCACTTCTCCTCCAGAGCCATCTGAATCCAGTGACCAGATATTCATCAGGATGACTAGAGATGACCCAGGATGCAATAGGAGACCTTGGCCCCTTTAGGACAAGGTCTATGCAGGAACTCACTTAGGGTGAGGTAATGATCATTCAGTGAATAGGCCTGTTTAAGAAGTAGCCAGGGTCATATAGCTAATGAGTGTCTGAGGCCAGATTTGAACTCATGAAGAGTCTTTTTGACTCCAGACCTGGTGCTGAGTAGTTGCCCTTAAGGAGATAGGAAGGGAAAGCTAAACATTCCCTTGGTGTTGCCACATTTGGTCAAGAGAGAGATTGTGTGTGTGTGTGTGTGTGTGTGTGTGTGTGTGTGTGTGTGTGTGACAATGCTTGTTATACTGCTATTTGCTGATATGGTGCTACTTAGTTTCAAGGCCAGGAGCAGTACAGGACCTCCCAAATGGCAACCTTAGCCACTCAAAAAAGATTGGATGAAATCCACACTGGAAAACTAATTGGAAGAAGAATGACAATTGTTCAGATTATGATTTACAGTTAGATGGGCCACCCACTGAGTTAGGTCATAAGGACATACATCTTGGATAGACCCTGAAGAGATACAACGAGCTAGGCCCAGAACTGGAGAAAAAATGTGGGCTGGATTGTATTTCATAAATGGTAAAGTGCTTTCCATGTTCTCAAACTACTTCCCCATGCCAGAACTCATCTTTTTCTTTAAGCATTGTTATTCTTTTTGTAAATTTTATTGACATTTTATTTTTACATGATTTTCATTTGTAAATAAATTCCTCCTGTTTCTCCTACCCAGAAAGCCATCCCAAGAGCAAAAAATTAAAAAGAAAGAAAGGAAAAAAACAATTTAGTAAAACACATCAACACATGAACAGACTGAGGATATGCAGTGGGAGGTTCAGAGGTGGAGGCGGGAAAATGATACCCATAATACTCAACCTCTGCAAAGAAGGGCAAGAGGTGAGATTTTTTCATTTTTTTTAAAAGTCAAGCTTGATAATTATAATTACATAGCACTTGGTTTTTGTTGATATTGCTGTTCCATTTTAATTGTTGTGATCATTGTTCATGTTCTCCCTTTACTTTGCATTTGTTTTTATGTGTTCTTTGCTTTTCTGGGTAGGGAGGGAGACTGGTGTGGAGGAAAGTGGAATCACATACTCTGGGTTCATATCCTGTCTCCAATGCTGACTACGTGTGACCTGTGGCATGTTACTCCCTGGACCTTAGTCTCTTCATTTGTAAAATGAAAGCATTAGGCTAGCTGGTCTCTGAGGTCTCTTCCTGCTCCAAATCTGTAATCCTATTCTTCTGTACTGATGGACTGCCCAATAAGAGTGCAGTCCTTATGAGCACATGCTGCTTGTCCAGGCTGATGCAACCTCCTACCTGGGCTTCAAAACACGCAAAGGTTTTCCAAGATTATTTCCTGTCCAATTATAATATGGCAAAGGGAGCTTTTTGATTAGTTCCTGAACAGGAACTGAGTATATATGCAAAGGCATTAGCCAACAAAATCCTCTCTCCTTCCATCTGTCCTCATTATGCTGGATAAGGAGGATGGACTTGTGTGGGTTAGGGAGGAGCCATGAGTTCTCTCTGACCTGCCTGGGCTGTGATCTGTGAGGACATAGTTCTGTAATGACTTCTGCCTCTCTCTTGTCTATTCTTCCCTACTTTTAGGTAAAAGCACTGGAGACAGAATGAGCTTATAAGCTTCAATATGTTGGAGAACCAGAGATCCAGCGAAATTAGTCCATTCCAGAGTTTGCAGAAGCAGAACCTGGGTTACCATTGAAGACTGGAGGAATAATCTGAAGGGTCCCTCCTCTGAAGAGTCTGGCCCTCAAAGTAAGGAAGCAAATGCCATGTTTGGAAGTAAACTTGATGAGGATAACCCCTGAGCCCTCCCTTGCTGAGAGAGGGTGTATAGGAGGTATTGGTGTCCAGGTATAGGAGAAGGAATGCTTTTGGTTTGGGAGTAGGGAATGTGTTTTTCCTTCTGTTCTTGCTACAACCTCTCAACAAATATTGCAGAGTACACATCTGGTCACTCCATCAGTTATGACTCCATTGTACTACTCTCTAGCTAGTCCACAGTTCTCTATTTTGTCCAGGATGATGATAGCAACAGCCTTGCTGTTTTGGATTGTCTGTGGCATTTTTCTGATTTGCGATTGCAATAATGCTGTCAAAGAGTGTTAATATGACATGATCTGTTCACAGTGAACCCATATTGTTCATTATGTGCCAGGAGCACTTGCTTTTCTACGTATTCATTGGAATTGTAATCAAAGTCAGTGGTTTGAAGGCATCAACCTTTTTTGAAAACTGAAACAATTGTTCATATCCAATCCTGTGGCACCCTCCTGTTCTCCACAAGTTGTCAAAGATCAGTGGCACAGCAGCTCCATAATCACACCAACCAGACCTCTCAGTGCTCTGGCATGAGGCTTGTGCAGACATGGCGACTTGAACTCTGGGAAGGCAGTGAGGTAGCTTAGGATAGTCAGGAGGATACAGAACTAATCGAATGATCAGATCTGTGTTTCACAAATATTTGTGTGGAGAAACTCATGCCAAATGCAGTCAAAATGTTGTACAAAAAGGCAGGAAGTAAATAAAAGCAACACCTCACCATTTTGTTTCTAGTCAATTGGGCAAAGTTGGATGGCCCCTTGAAGTTGTCTCTACCCAGCCCAACCCTGTGGTTTACAAAG